>NW_026623378.1:1704571-1801172 GCF_030028575.1 Malurus melanocephalus
TGGTGAGCAAGTTGCTGCATTAAGGGGTTAAATCGTGTTAAATTGTGGCAGTTGGCCTGAGATTTGGTTTTGAGTTCTTCCAGTGTCCCTTACGACAACCTTTCCAAATTATTTCCTAATTGTGAACTCCCCAGTTTGCCTTTTGTTTTGTTTGTTCTTTATGGAAAATTATGATGCTCTTTATCCTGACCATTAAGGTAAAGGATGTGCAAGTAATAACTTTGGCTACTTTGATATCCCTCCCAGCAAAACAGGTGGTTCTTTTATATCATGGAATTCAGGGTGGCAACCCTTGTTTCCAAAAATTGAGACACAAGAGGAACGTTTGTGTTTGCATTCTGCAAGACATTTCCTTCTAGGATCCCAGGGTTGGTTCCAGGGCTCCCAGCCATTGCCCTGCCTGCTCCCCTGGGTGCACAGTGAGGACACAACAGGTTTGTAGCTGTGACACTGATGCATGTCATTCTAAACTCTCAGCACATCCAGCTGTGGCTGGAACACAGCCTGCCAGCTCTGTTTGAGCACCCACAGCATCTCCTCTCGCTTGTGTCCATCCCTGCATCCCTTTTTGTGCAGCTTTTTGCTGTTTACAGCAAGGTGCTGATGCTGGCAGAGCAGCCAGGTACTGTGCAAAAGAGCCTTCCCTATAGTCACAGCCATTATATGCTTGGAGAGGTTTGCAGTTACAGACTTTTTGAAAGGATTGTTTCTGCTAGTTTTGTTTTGTTTTGTTTTTTTTTTTTCCTCTGCAGAATTATTTCTGAACATAGCAGTATTTATTGCTTACTTTCCTAACTTCTCCTTTTAATCTTTCAATTGCCATTAGATAAAATAATGAACCAAGTTACTTGTTCATAAAGGCAATGTAAATATTTGTTTTGCTCTGTATTCTGATAAAATAATGTCATGGATTATTGGCAGTAAATTATTTTAARGTATACATTTAAAAGTAAACAAAAMTATATATGTGAAACTATCTTTGATTATTTTTCAAGAGGCTTCTTATTCTTTCTTYTATCAGTGTTGCTATGAGATCTGAAATCTTTAATACTCGTATTCTGATTTTCAGTGTCTTCTTATTTCATTTCTGTTGCATATGCTTTCTACTGAGAAATTGTAAACAGTTTTTGACATTCACTGCTTCCCTTCCCATATTCCAATTCTGGCCCAATTCTGGTARTATCATTTATATGTTGTCAGTTATAGTGGTCCACTGAGCGAATTACAACTCTCTTGTTTGGGCTCTGCACTTTACATTTTGCTCTTCAAAGGTAGTTAGGGAGGAAGGAYGGCACAATCTCAAATCCCCTTTTTTTCCAAATTTGTAGAAGTTGTTTGCTACTCTGAGATAAAACAAATGAAAGATGGATACTCTTTCATTTCTAGGATGCTGTTTATCTCCAAAGCAGATTTTATATTTGATAGAAATATTGTGAAGCATTGCTCCCAAGTGTCACCTAGACCCTATCTACATAGAAAGTATAAAAAGAACTAGGACATTTTGCACCTCTATTAATAATTTTTCCATAAAAAAACTATAACATATTTTAACCCCTGAATCCTTCCCCAATAGATGGCAGAGCCACAGTGATCACTCAGCCACAGTGATCTCACAGATTCATAGCCTACTTTTTTTATTTAGGGTACATTTATCAAATAGGATGGAATAGGTCCTTCAAGGATATTTGAAGACAATTTTTTTTTCTTTTCGAATGGATGGGCACAATCTCAAATGGCAAGGTCCTGAACAGCTTGAATAATTAAAAATGTGTAACTATAATCTCCCAAGTGCTGATGCCTTTTTCCTCTTTAAAGTGAAATTACAAACATT
Source organism: Malurus melanocephalus (assembly GCF_030028575.1). Lineage (NCBI taxonomy): Eukaryota > Metazoa > Chordata > Aves > Passeriformes > Maluridae > Malurus > Malurus melanocephalus. The sequence continues at coordinate 1,706,403 of NW_026623378.1, forward strand.
AATTTCTTTCTTACTTTGAGAATTCACAGTAAATTTCCTTGTGATAACACAGGTCTCCAGGACCTTGCTTTTCACACTGCTTAACTTTCATGAGCCTCCAGCAATACATTCGTGCTATCAGAAGGTTGAAACCTGAGAACTGTATTTAATAGGTTTTTTTTTAAGACCTTTTAGGATGGCAAGTCTGTAAATATGGCACAAAATGCAAGATATTTCCACTCCCTCCCAGCATATTTTAGTTTTGAGTAGTGGTTCATGTCATGTGTTGCAGTTCTGAGAAGATATTTAGAGCCATTTAAACTTGACTACCTTTGGTGATGTTTCTAAATACATTTCAAGCTATTAGGATGCAGAGCCATCGGCTCTGTAGGAGGAGTGCTGAATGGTCTGGCACTCTGATGACTAAAGATAACCTAAATTTAGGCAYCTCATTTAAAAAACTTTGGCCCAGATATGTGAACCCAGAAGAATGAGGTACAATAATTCATTGCAAATTCCCTGGCTCTTGCGTCTCCCCAGACTGAGCATTTATTCATACAAATTGCTCTCTATTGCAGATGAATCACAAAATGTAGCCAGTGCAGTAACTCTGCACCTGAGCATTCTTTAATTCTGCTTTGCTAATGCTCACAGCACTTTGCTTTTTCTCTGTACCTTACAGCACCTGACTATTTTGCCTTTGCCTGGATATGTTTGGGAGGTGAATAGGGAGAAAATGTACATATTTTTGCCCTTGTGCWCATTGCTGCTATCTTTCCTAAGAGCTGCTGTTCCTCAGTTACGTGGTCAGCTACATGTTCCTCCCAGCTTAAAAGAAGTGCAAGGGAGGCAATTATCAAGGGGGCAATTTTTCACTGCATGTTTAGGAGAGGATTATTTTGTCAGAAGTGTTATCTCTAGTGTTTCTCATGTGCTTTGACACCAGGTTTYGTTGTTTTCCTATAATGCTCTTTACAATGATGAAGAGAATTCCTGTATCCTGTCTGTGATGATTTTCCTCTTTTGACGAGTTTGCAGTTTCTCTTGGGATTTTTGTCCCTTTAAAGGAGTATTTCAGCTTGGGGACATAAGAAGTGGATGGAGTTCTGTGTGTTGTCCACAATTTTCTCCTGTGTTTGTGTGGGCTACACAAATAATCAAAATTTAAAAACATAGTTACTTAGGCAAGTAATTTATACCTTTTTTAAAGACACAGTATAAGCTAAGATTAATGTTAAAAATGCTGATGTTGGCTACTCAGCAAAGTTTTGCTGGGTTTGGATATCCCTTAAACTATATTAAGGATGGATCTCTTGTCATTTCACTGCAGCCTTAGAAGTCGTGGGCGTTTATTCTAAGCCAGTCATCTGTAGTCAGTGTCACAGGAGAAGGTGATTCATCCCATCTGACACTAAATATCCGAGAGGCTTATTAGGCAAATGTGTTCTGAAGAGAAAGGTGGTTGATGATGTTCCTGCTCAGCCCAGTGCTACAGTCTACAGAGCCTCTCTCTGTATCAGTGCAGTCATTTCTGAAATAGARGGTGGAAATTATCCAGGTTAAAAACCAGGAACTGGAAGTATTTTGTTCATCTGTATGTTTGGGTTTTTTTAACGTGGTTCRTTTCAGTGATTCATAGGGCCATTTATAACAGAGAGATAAGAATACCTGTTGGATAAATGGGGTCATACTGGCACAGAGGAAAGAAGTGGCTGAAGGCAGCAACATTCAAAAGCGTGTAATGAACTGCCTCCTGAAATACATGTGTGACTGTTTTATTAGGGGAGATGAACACGCAGCAGTAATTGTTTAACCATGTGTTGAGCAGGATATTAACAATATCACAGGCAGYGTAGTGTGCACCTCTCCATGCTTGCTATCACTTTATGAGACTGTTAAGTGTCTTTAAGGGAGCTTATCCATATCAAACAAAGGGGACAGTTAGGAACTTCTGTGAATATTGCCAGATCCTTCTGCTGAGGCTCTCTCTCAGTAAAAGCAGTGCAGTATTCCCCCAGTGGGTTATATGTATATGGATAAATATGCAAACTGCAGAGATGGGCATTTTTTAATATCATGAAGTGATTTATATTATGTATTTATAATATTTTATACTATGTAGTGATTATCCAAGCTCATACCAGGAAGACAAAAAAAGTGTCCGTGTAAATCATAACTTTGTCTTGGGCCTTATGTAAATACAAAGAGAGGAAGATGTCTCATATAAACATACGAACTTCACTTGAGCATGTCACTGTCATGTTTTTAATTAAATAGGTTAGTTAATAGATAAACTATCAGAGCTATTATATGCCAGAGACAATGCATTTTGGGAGGCATATAGAAAAGAAACTCAGCTGAGTAGGATGCATTAGATACATCACAGAGAAGTTAGACCTCCTGAACTACATGTTTTGTGTGCAGTTATTAATCACAGGATCCCTCATGCTGATGCACCCTACCCAGTATGCTTTTGGGGTACACATACATGGTCAGGGTCCTTTGGTTTAGGAACTGAAATCAGAGAAAGGTGTCTACCACCAACTGGATACTGTTCCATGAAGCAGCAGAGGAAGAGATGAGAAGAACTGTTCTGAAACAATGACAGTAGCAATGAAAACAATTAAAATGAACTTTATAGTACATTTTTGTATAAGTTCTTTCTGGACTATATTTCCCATGTTTTATTTATTTTTATTATTATGTTTCTTTTTATTTTTGTAGGCTGTGGAAACCAACCTTGCATCAAAGGATAGTCACTGGGTCTATGTAAATGAGGTAAGAAAGTCAAAAGAGAAAACACAGCTTGCTACATTCACTCATCACCATCTTTTGCTTCACATGTTTTGACACACCAAACTGAGCATACATGGAGCATTTTTTCTTTATGAATGGCACAAGGTTTAAACTCTGTGGTGTCATTGCTTGTCTGTYTTAGTTGAATTGGCATAGGTTGAACACCAGAGATCAAGATAAAGCTTCCAACGCACCTCAGAGCAGCTGGGAGACTTTATTTTTACTTTCCTGCTGACACCATTTCATTAGCTATTTAGGAAGCAGAGAATATCTCAAAAGAAATCTCAGATACAGGCATTTCTCTGCCAGAAGCTCACCCTCCACTGCTGTGAAAGCCTGCACACAGATGCCAGGAAAGAGCTCTGAGTCTGCTCATGAGCTTAGTCCACTCAAATATTGCAATTTATGGGATACACAGGCTTTCTCTGGTGCAGAACTAGAGAAATGTTGGTGTACTGGCCAAGATCCAGAATAGCTTAAAATCAAACTGTGATGTTTCCCCTCGGCAGCAAATGGTATCCTGTCCTGCTACAAAGATTATTTATTTTACCTTAGTGCCCAGATGCCCTGATGGGAATCTCTTCAGATTCATATTTAAAAAAACAATGAAATGTTGTACCATATATCATAATTTATAAATCACCTATAAATGGCAGTATTTTATACTACTGGTTTTAATAAYGATTTGTAAAAGATAGCAAAACACTTAATTTTAAAAGAACAGTGTTCACTRTCTTATTTTTATATTATAAATGCATAGCCTCTAATTTAATGGCCAATTCCTCTGTTAATTTCTCACTCCTTTCTTTGCACTTAGCTAATAATTTTGAATAGGCAACTTTTAATAATAACTATAAATTGTATTGTGTGGCATTAGACAGGCTCTGTAATTAAATAGGGGTTAGGGAAAGCGAGTGAAATCCCTGCTTGTAAAGGCTTCATAAATTCTTTCTAGTCCTTGTTACATTTAAGTGCCTCCTGGTTTGTCAGCTGCTGTAATGACCCACTACAAAACATCAGCAAGATGCCCAGAGAGTCAGTGTTTATATTCACATAAAGATAATACAGTGCATATTTCCCTAAACATTTATAGAGARGGAGTGTGTGTGAATTTTTTATTGCTGCTGTTATTGTTCAGATGTTGAAACTCACTTCATGAAGGCTGAATCTGTAACATGGTGATAAATGCCTTCAGCACTCGTGCACTAACATGTGCATGCACGTGCACACACAAACACACCACACAGGGTGTCAGTTCTGCTTCTCTGTTGGAACCTTTTTTTTTTTCTCCTATTTGGCTAAAGATTGGGTAGGGAAGCTGTGAAGGCAGCATGTAAATTTGGAGTATAACTTTCTAGCGAAAAATTTTAGCTCACATAATTTACAGAAATCTTAAAATGCTATTAAATTCAAATAGACAGTTACAGAAACTTTTTAGACTCATGAGACTTTGGAGAATTGTTTGCAGGCAAAAGGAAGAGGAAGTATCCTGGAAGTATTCTTTCACAGGAGAGTGTTGGTCTTCATGTGTGTGCTTAAAGCCACTGTGAAAAGAATTGGGCATCCCCATGGATGCACCTATAGAAAGATGAAGGTTGCAAAGGGAATCTGCTTCTTGCTTAAGTGTGCTTTCCCCCATGCTAGCAAGAGGACAGACTGATCCTGCTTTCCATGTAATGTTTCCAGTTGGCAGTAGTGGGAACTGCATGAATGTTTGATGGAAAAGATGATGCTGGTTCTCGCTGTGATTTGCAGAGTGGAATTAACTTTTAATTCCCAGCAGTCAAATCAGCTCTTTTTGATGTATTTCCCCAAGAATAGAGGTCCATTATGCAAATGCACCAAAACCTATTTTTTGTCCAGGCAGATTAAGGACCCTACTCCTGCCTGTTCGTCCTGTGTGCCCTAATGATCCCATTACAAGGAAAGAGAGGTGTAGRTCTGACTGGTTGAAGGGGCAGTAGCAGAAAGAGAACACAGGGACAATTTTTTCCRTTGAGGTTCCTTGCATGAAGAGCACAGGCTTTTCAGGCCTTTTGCACTCCAGGGAACCATTTAAGGGCCTTGCAGAGCTTGGCCTGCTGAGATTGACCAGCCCAAAGCACCTTCTCCCAGTGTGCCGGATCTGTCTCCCACTTCTCGTCAAGACAACGAGGATCTGACACTTGGATTCACCTTGCTATAGTAAGAATGACTACATAGCATGGCATTATTTCAATAAGAGATTTTATTATCTTCCTACTTTAATTAAATCTTTGCTCTCTCTGTACTGACAATCCAATAAACATTTGTGTTTGGGTTTTTTTTCCTTTGTGCACCTTCCCATTTGGTAGAATTGGAGTTAAGTTTTAGGGATAGAACATACTTTATCACTTTTCTTTGGTGAGCAAGACCACCAAGCTTTGGTTGAGCTAACTTAAATCTGTATGGCTGATAAACTTATTACACAGCCAATGAACAAGTCTGGAATATGAGCTGATCTTGAATTACACAGCTATACTGACCAAATCCTGCTTGCTAGTAACCCAGGTCTGTGCTGAGGTAGCTGTTCAGTTTGGATCCATTGCTGGTCAGAAAGGATCTGGTCATCTCTAGAAAAAGGCTGGTGAATTGGGAGCTGAATTTATTTTGTGGGTTTGGAAGGCTGAAACATTATCTGTCAGGTTTTCTAAGATAAGAGAATACACGGGGATTGGTCTTTTCAGGCAGTATCATACCCTCATATATCCTCTTTGGAGCCAAAGGCATAAAAACCTTACTGCTTTGAAAATATATATTTGTGTGTCCACTTTTCTGGTTTCAAACATGTTATGTGTCAAAATTGCAGAGCTGTCAAAAGTAATGGAGATTAGAGGGGGGAAAAAATGCATTTCTAACCACCCACCCCTGATTTATTTTTCATCATCTGCACTTTTATTTTTATTCATCTAAAAATAATAAATCATCCCTTGCTTTCATTTAGGTAGYAATTCTACCTCACTTCTGGCTTAAACATGTGAAGTAGCTTTTTAAAAGCAAGGATACTTGTGATTTCTGTATAAATGCATGAGCAAACAGCTCTCCCAAACAATGAATACTACAAGCTTAGCTGTGCCTCCAAAGCTGTCTTTGACCGTGTTAGGAGCTGTCAGTGACTTGTCATTTTGGCTCTATGGGACATCTGTTAGAACATATCTGGTGTTCTGCTTGAACCTTTGCTCTTTGTACCTTTAACGGTGAAAGTGACCCACCAGCTTTGAAAGGTCTGTGCTGCTGCTTCTTTTGGCATGACTGGCACAGTTGCAGACGGCCCCTGGGATATTTTTATAATTATTTCCTGATTTTTTTTCCCTAGTTTTCTTTATTATTTTTATTTTTCTCCTATTTTTCTTTCCCTTTGATACCTGGCATCAGGCATCTCTGTTGGCTCCTCATGACATTTTTCATTCTCCCCTTCTCTTTCTCTGCCTTTTCTGAGAAAATGCCGTGCCTTGCCCAGGGCATGTGTCTGTGGGAGAGGTACAAGAGCAACACTTGAAACTGAATTTGGATGTGGTTGTACAAGGAGCAGTGCTCCAGGAGCCTGTGGCTGCTTCTTTATTAGCAGCAGCAGTAGGTCCAAGGGTATAAAYAGAATTAGAAACGGTATTTTTCTGGGACATTTCATAGTTTCATATGCAGATTCACTGCCTATACTTCTTACAGAGCCCTTTACTTTTGGTGGTAAACATGAATGTGTGGGATTTGAGTTGACTCATGGTTGATTTCCAGTCATCACAGAACTCCTCCTTCTGTGTCTGCTACTGAAGAAGCTGGAATGGCTGGGTTTGATTAGATCCTGTCAGCCCAATCCACCCTCAGGGCCCCCTCAGTGGTTTGACYTAGCCAGGGATGAGCTGAGCATGGCATTTCTTGATATCAGTCATTTGTAATGGAGGATTATGTTGTAACTGCGTGTGGTTTTGATAGAAGAGTGCCTGGTAATGGATTACATTCCATTTTGTGTTTTAAAAATAGATTTAATTGTAAGGTATAAAAAATGTCTGAAAGCTAAAGATTACAGCTCCTTCCTTTTTGACTACAGTTTTTATTTAGTGCTTTTGCATTACATTGATTCTCATTGATTCAGATCAATCAACAACAGAGCAGATACAAAGGAGCATTTGTTATTAGCACAAAATAACTTCTTTTTGAGTTTTAGAATCRCCACATTCTGTACCATAAGGACTAACAAATGCTAAAATTCAATATTTGCTTTAAATTCTCAAACTGCAACTATGGAAATAGTGAGGAGCACTAGTAGAAATTTCATTACATTCATTTTTGACTGTCTAAAAGATCAGGTACTCACTAGAAAGCAAAGTCCTATGGGGTAAAGAAGTCTTCCTCATAGGTTAAGTGCCTACYCCTGTGGGTATTTCTCATGACACAACGGTTTAAGAAGTGAGGAGGTGTTCATAGGGACTGCACACTGAATTTCTGTGTTCCTGCATTTCAACATAGAATTTCATCTTTTCAGAGKAACTAGAATCTAAGGTTGAAAATGGGCTCATTTCTTTATCTCTTAGAAAAACTTGTGCCTTTATTTGTCCTATTTAAAAGCAAACAAAAATCAAACAGCTTGTGCTGCAACATGGTGGGGTGGATAGCAGAAAGGTAATTTTTTTTTGTTTTTAATGTCTCTCGCAAATTCAGAGATGCTTAATAGATAGAATGTGGTAAACCAGCTGATCCTCATGTACTAACCTGAGCTTAATAACTGGGGTTTTTWAACAATTATCAATAGCTTTTACAGTGCTAAACAATAACACACTTAAAAAAAAAAATCAGGGACCAGTTTGTTATTGGTGGAAATCTCTTTTCAATAAGAAATCTGAAACCAAGAGCTGTAGAAAGAGAGTATTTTATATGAATTCCAAGTCCATAGGAAAGCAAACTATTCAGTAATGAGAAGACAACTRAAATTCTTGTMAGCTTTAATTGAAAAAYAAAACTAAACTGATTAACACCCATWAATGKTTGCTTTTGAATATTTTCTCTYTTTAATACAGAGTAAAGATCCTGATTTGAAAAGGTTGKAGTCAGTACGCACAGAGAAATTACTAAAGCAAATGCAGCTGTAATGTATTTGGTGAAATTCTTCCCAGCTATGATGATACTTGTCAGAAAAGCCCTCTTAGCTGAGAAGGAGAAGGGAAGAGTGAAGTAGGAAGAAAAGTTCTTGGAAGTTTTTTTGCAGGAAAAGTAATAAAAAGATCTGTAAATATAGCAAAAGCACACATTTCATCAGTGGCAAGAAGCCTTAGACAGGAAGTTAGAGTGCTAAGGGACTTGGGGAAATCTGAGACATGTGGAGATGACATTGTCCTCATCACTTGAACACCAGTCAAAAATTTTAGACAGCAGTTGACCTTATTCTTGCTTTTTGGACAGATGATGCTTTCCAAATGATGCTGGTGGTGCTGCCAGCAGATTAATTTATAGATCTTCAGTGGACAGATGAAACTTTCCCAAGCTCAACCTTGGTGATCAGTCAGAGCACAGTGCAGAAAAATGGCAACTGATGCTTTTTTTTTTCCTTTCTCCTCTCAGAACATTCACTCAAAGCATCTTTCTTGCTAATCCTTTTCTGGCCTTGAGCTCAGTTCTTTTTCCTGCTGTTTTCATAGGTTTCTCTTCACCACTGCTTCACTGTCTATAGCAGGTGGTTTTCCATATGAGGGACAAGAAAGTGTCCCATCAACACCCTGATGTGACATRTTTCTTGCTTTCCATTTCCATCCTGCACCTCCCTTGCTTCTTCCAACATTTGTTTTCTTTCCTTTCACTACATCAGACATGCCCAGTGTGTTTGTAGTTACTGTTAGTTTGTTCTCAATTTGAGAATCAAATGGCTTCTCAGATGTCACCTGGGCACTTCTTTATTATTTTACCTGATAATTTWTTTTTTTTTAAAGTTGAGGAAAATGAGCAGAAAATAGAACAGTAATTATCAGATAAAGTCTATCTCTGCAAGGTACTTTTTTCCCCAAGGGCAGCATGTAGGAAGTGTTAGATAATGAATGATGAGCAGAGTTTTTCTGGTGCATGGGTGTAGAGCAATACTGGGAAAACTCACTTTGGAAGGAAAAAACCTTATGAATAGARTGGTTTTTATAAACTTTTTTTGGAAATATTTTTCTGGAAATGTCTATGTTGTGTGCATTTTGGGTGATTAACAGCTAGGYCCTGTGTACATTTTTATGGCCTAATTTTTCCTTGGGTGGAGCCGGGGTTGTCTGATAGACTGGGCTTCAGCTCACTTTTTCTCTTCATACGGAAAYGCCTAAGATTATTTTCTTTGTTTCATTTTCAAGCATCCATCTGTGTAATGGTAGTTGTGTTTATTTTGATAACCAGAAGTTYGTAAATCTTTAATGCTTCCCCATGTCTTACTCTTTCTTGGAAAAAAACAGACCTTTTAATGATCATTTATGAATGCAAGTGGGGCAAGCATTCTAAGATATTCTCAAATTATACAAAAATACACTGTAAAAAAAGTGTAAAAATTGAATAGAAACAAAAGGAACACACTGTGGAAATTTTATAAAAATTTAGGAAATGACACATTTCAATGCAAAATRTAGTAATTTGCAATTACAATTTATTCTAATTGTATCCCAGGTACTCTATATTTATTACTTGCCTAAGGAAATCTCACTTCRCTCCTTTTGGCCACTATCTTTAACACTGCAGCATTTTTATTTATTTATTTATTTTCACAAAAAATCTGGGGATTTACTTTCCTTATAAATACTTGGAAGTTATACATAGACATGAGACTGTGTTGCATATGAACCTGCATCCTGCCCAAAGAACTTTGTAGGGTTTAGATTTGACCTAATTGTAATGCTGGGGAATTGTTAAGAGTCTCAGTCAGCTAGAAGCAAAGTCATAGATGAGCTTTGATGAGTTGTTTTATCAATGAATTCCACACTGAAATCAGTGATAGGGTTTTTTGTTTGTGTTGTCCAGCTTTTAGTAACTATTATTTTGTGTGCTTTTTTTTTTTTTTTTTTGCCCATGAGAATAACTTTTTAGTATGGAAAAATGTTCTGTTAAGTCAGAGGATCTTTTCCTGTACAGGCACTCACTGTGATCTGAGAAACTTATCTGGACACCCAGTGCAGAGTTCATATATCTAGAAATAGAGCTAATWACATTAAATTATGAATATATCTCTGTAGAGATTTTCAGGAGCACTGGGTGCTACTGAATGTGTGGGAGGACAGTGAGGATTAGAGTTGGACAGGTGATTGTGCACACTTGAGTTAGGATGTTTTCTGTGGTAAGAAAAGTGGATGGTGTCCTTTCTGTAAAGGATTCATCTTTTTATTTATGTATGTGTGTGTGTGTGTGTGTCTGTTCATGTGGGTTGCAGAGAAGCCAGCATAGTGTAAATATTGAACAAATCTAACTAGAAGGTAGGCTGTGGTGAACCTTCTAGAAGAWCAGCTATTTGAATGGTATTTTCTGGATTTTCAACATGTGTTCATTTATAGATGTAAACTGTGCATTGAGGGWTWAAAATAACTCAACAGTATTGATACYACTGAAAAAAAAATCCAAATAAATMTCTAGCTTGTCTYCATCCTTGTTCTCATTGCTGTTCCATTTTATCCTCCAGTTTTCTTGGGGATGTGTTTTCTGGAAATATGTTTCAGTTCTTTAAATTATTAATGTCATTAAAATTTATAATTTTCTGTCATTACCTCTAGGAAAATAGAGATTGTAATGTGAAGCATAATTGTCTCATTTTGCGATTTGTGTTATGATAGTTGAGCACAACYAAAGTGGATTTAAGTATTCCCCTGAGCAATTGATGCGGTATTGCAAACTAACAGAAGTTCTGTGTGTGCAGATAAATAAACAGATAAACCAATTCCACAAATCACCAATATCTGTGTTTCTGAGACATCTCTGAAAGGCTGTGTATCACTTAGAGGGGACACAAAATGTGGTGTGAGCAGAACTGAAGGTTTGGATGATTTGTGATTCCTTTTTTTCTGTTTTCAGCTGTTTGCTCTGAGTGTGCCTACCAAGGGATGCAGCCTGGCAGGTTATGAGTTAAAGCTGTGCCATAAAATTGGCTCCTTCTCAGTCAGACCTGAGCTTAGACACAGCGTGTGGTTTTAACGCCCCTCAGCTGCACAGAGGGGAAGCTTGCAGGGGTCTGCAGAGCCTGTGGGTCTGCTCCTCTGTCTCCTTGCAAGGCTAGAAAATGCTGCCCGGCATTTTCTGTTAAGCCTCAAAATTTTTGTCTTCTATAAGAACATACTTGTTTTCTGATTTACTGTTTTCATGCCACCCCAGTTGGTCTGTCATTAATGCAATGAATTTCACCTTCTGCAAAGTTAAAAATTCATGTTCCTGAAAAAAGATGGGAAATTGGCAAAGGAGCACTAAATTGAGCCAAGGTACAGTATTAGTCAGCCGTAACAAGTAATTATTATAACCCCATGGTCATTGCACTCGCAGCTTGACAGTGAAAATGGCAAGAAAACAAATTATCTTTTTTTCTTGAATGTTATATGTCCAGGGCCAGGTTCAGTTCTGCTGATGCCACATGCCAAGGTGTGGGCCCTGTTGGCCAAGCTATTGCAGCCCCCGGGCACAGGAGGGGCTGTGAGAGTCCTGTGCAGGCTGTGCTGGGGACGGGCTGGTGGCACCTGCACATGCTGCTGTGCCTCTGCTGAGGGGCTGCCATGTGCAGCCTGCCTGGGGCTGAGTGCAGCCACTGCCTGCCTTTCCTCACAGTCAACTCCTGCCAGCAAGAAAACATCACAAGCTGCACCTTGGTTATGATTGCAGGATCAGCYGAGCCTGGGCTTTTCAAACGGGGGTAAAAAAGGAGGGTTTGGTTTTGTGTATTTCTTTAAATGCAAAATGTGTCAAGTGTGCATTTGATCAGGCTTCAGTCTCCCTACAAGAGCAGGAAATGCAGGCTCTGTCCCAGGATGGATTAGGAGGTTGGGGCATGTGAAGGTTTGACAAGAAGCTTTACAAAGTGTGAAGCCTGGGAAGAAGAGCAGCTTGTCCTTGAGGTCTCCTTATATCATATCCCAGATTATTCTGTGTGCAGAAACTGATGTTCCTAAATGTGTCAAATCTCTCCATAAAGTTTCTCCTATTTTTTATTTCCTAATACTGACAACCTCAAAAGCCTTCCTTGAGTCATTATCAGGATTAGTCTGCAGAAATGATCTACTGTTCTTATGGGAAAAGTGCTTTCTTATTATGTTGTTCACAGGTGAAAGAGCCATATTTCCTGAAGACTCTTATGTTTTTCAATTGTTATTTTGTCCTGAGGATATAGTGAAGGTCTAGTCTGTCAAACAAAAATTCTTTCTATATAAATTTTGTTCCAAGGCTCTTTATTTTTTTCCTTTATAAATCTATYGAGACCATTTTGGTGCTTTTCTTCGAGGAACTGCATCTTCAAAATCGTAATGTTACTAAAATAGATGGTACTGTGTTAGGCTGTGTTCTTTTGTTTCTGATGGTGTATAAAAAATAGCTTTGTTGTTATTAAACATGAAATAAAAACATTTGGGCTAGATTAAGCTTGTATATCTGTAACATTTCTCTCCTGTTGTATTTTAAAATCATTTAACCCGTGATGAAAAAAAATATATAAAATGTCTGGACAAATACATGTTTTTCAATGACTGTGTCTCCATTCACAGGAAATCACTGACAATGAAATATTGGAGCTGGTGCATAGTGCTCTGGGGAGGATGACAGTTATCCGGCAAATTTTCCCTCTSGCACGGGACAACCAGAGGTGCATGAGGAACAACCACCGGATATCATCCCTGCTTTGTGATCCACAAGAAGGCTATCTTCAGATGCTGCAGGTCAGTAGCTGTGCACAGCACTGGAAAGTCCTCTTCAGGAATTTGCCACAGATCGTTTTCTTTGGCTGTATTAACTCAGAGGAGGAATCAAATGAGTACTGATAAATCTGAGGATGTAACCTTTGGTCAGCTTTTCTTGAGTTTATTATTTATTTTATTTCGCAGGACTAAGTGCTTTAGGTGTGACGTTATGTCCGTGAAGTATCAGCAAGTGGTTTCGTTAACACAGAGATGATTTTGCATATTTCATTCTCTTTCATTCTATTTGAAAAGTACTGTGCCACCATAGTCTTGTGGTATTACTGCTTGCTTATTGCATTTGTGCTTATTAGACATCTGTTGTGAAAGAGTTAATCAGAACTCGATAGGTATTGGGCTCTGGAGCATTTCATATTTAGGTAATRGACTGAATCAAGCTGATGTGTTCAGTCTGTCCCTTTTCAGTACTTTTARAAGTCTTCAGCAGCTGATAATTGTCTGAGCGTGAGAAATACGCACGGCTAGTTCAAGTTTTGGATCTTCGTTACACATTTGATTCTGGTGTTAGCAACATCTTGACACTTCTGGGCAATTTATCCCAGATACCAGAATTTTTCTTTCAGTAATTTAAATATAATTTCAGGTGCTATTTCAGTGATAATGCAATAATTTAGAAAGACAGGCTTTGGACTTTCAGTGGGATTCGTGTTTYGGTTTACTTGAGTTAAAAATCTCATTTGTATCATTGCTGAAAGGTGTTGTATATACTATGAACTTTAGTGGGGCTTAGAATATAAACTTGCTTCAAACCTTTTAATTGTAAGTTTAGTCTTAAACTGAGATGGGTTGAGTGAGGACRCAGTGGTTGAGCCTGTGAGTTGTCCAGTGTGTTTGTGTGTGGTGGAGAGTCCGAGAAGGGGCTTGGTGAGGCTGTAGGGAGGGGGCTGGCAGCACTCTGGGCTGTTGCAGCCTGGTCAGGAGYTCCTGCAAGAGGGAACTCTTGTCCTGTCTTGGAAGAGTTTCTGGAGAACAAGGTGAGAGGCTTGTAGAAAACCAGCAGAGGCAGGGAGATTGTCAGGAAAGAAAGTTAAGATTTCCCAAGGGATAGAGGTGTTCATTTTTCTTATTTACACTTTGCTTTAAAATTGTAACTGCAGAGACTGAAATCCTTCAAGGGACAGGTATGAACAGATCCTCCTTGAAGAGAAGCTCTGCTGGCTCATGTTCTGTCCTAGCCATGGCAAAGTTTGGGAAATGCCAATCACACCYCCTGTCATTCTGAGCATGGCTTTATTCTTTCTGCACAGAGGAAGGTCTATGCCTGTCTTGGCTCAGAAAGAAAAGACACTTTTGATCTTTGTCAGTAACTCTGAGGTATTCTGTAATGAGAACAAAGGCTGCTCATTTCAGAGGATCAAAGCAATTTCCAGTACGATGGAAAAATTATCTATGCTGCACCAACAAATCACTCACTGGGGAATAATCTTCCATTACAGCAGGATTTTGAGTATTGCTGCCTAAGCTGCTTTCTGTGTAGTCTAAKTCCGAGACTCATCTGAAGGGCTCTGATAGGCCTCTGAGCAAGTTCTAATTTGTGCAAACTGTACCTGGTTTGCTAGCACCAACAACCTCGTGWCCTGTTACAAAATTTCATTGATAAGGACCCTTTGATAAGGACCCTCTCCGGCTGATTCACAAATGTGGGTTTTGAAAGTTTCTATCTTCCAGAAGTACTATAGCACCTTAAAAACTCTGTTCAAGAGAATGGTATGGTAATGTTATGCTTTGCCCATTAGTTCCTTCTCTATGAACTTAAAAACAAGAAAGAGAAAGAAAGAAGTGGAGAGGTAAAATGTTCCCCTTCTGGCATCTGATTCCATAATTTCCATGTCCAGTTGCATTGGCATGAAAGATGAAGGGGACATGYAAGGGTTTCCAAATTAGCTGTCCCCAGTGCATTTTTAAGTGTTTACAGATTGAATACAGGATGCTTTTATCATGTGCAGTTATACCTGAGGCRTTCCATAGCTGCGTTTATTTTTCAGAGGTTTTGCCAAAATATCTTATGTAACACCTTGTGGACCTACAGCTCATATTAATTTTTGAGTGTGACTGACACGTTATTAATGGCCCTGTAATTCAGGTACTTCCAATTTTCCATTTACTTTTTCTTGCTTAAAAAAACAGCTGTGACCTTTTGCTGTAGAGAAGTACATCACTGAATTACCCCTGTTGCCAGAGGTTGCAGGAGCTCCGAGCTCCATGTCAGGCTGCRTGAATCCACCAGAGGCAGTGACCTCCTGCCAGCATCAAGCCTTTGTGTTGCTTTGAATTTCTTTGATTAACASCACAGTTTGGAAATCCCTGCCTCGTTCTCCCCTGGGCAGTCTCATATTAATAATTGTTCGTTGTCAA
Source organism: Malurus melanocephalus (assembly GCF_030028575.1). Classification (NCBI taxonomy): domain Eukaryota; kingdom Metazoa; phylum Chordata; class Aves; order Passeriformes; family Maluridae; genus Malurus; species Malurus melanocephalus. The sequence goes on from NW_026623378.1 coordinate 1,721,447, forward strand.
GGTAACTTACCAGCTATTGTTCGTTAATTATTTATTTAATGACTTTGAAGAAGAATAAACTAATCTCTGTCAACCTCTAGCTGCTGTAGTATTTTTCTAGGGGGGAATTTAACATTTTTAACAAGCTAGTGAAGAAAGAAACATTTACGTCATGGATTATTAACTTTGTTCTGGCTAAATTAATGAAAATCTTTTTGGAACGATTTTGTTCTCTGTGTCTTTAGTACCATATCCTGGAATGTTGTTTTTCAGTGGGTGATCATCCCGGTTTGGCATCCTGACAAGGCTTTTAAAGATCAGGCTGTTCTGCAAGCTCATCCAAAAATTCATCTGTTCTGAATGCTTTGTGGAAATCCAATCTTATTCCATCAACCTACTTGTCAAAATTTTGCTCATGCCCTTATTTCTTGCACATATAATATACTCAGCTGGGTTTCTGCTTCAAGTGGAGAAAAAGCTTTATAAAGTTTCCTGTCTTGATCATTTAATTTGACTTCAGAAGTCTGCATTTCTCTCTTATTCTTCAGGTAGGATTTTTTGTGTTAATCTCATTGACTTTCTGTAAATGGAAAAGACACAGTTTAGAACTTGCTGTGTTCCATGCCTTTGGGTATCCCCTGGTTTGGGCCATYGGTGTTGTCAGTGTTGCCTCATCTGGAGAGAAAACACCGAAGCACTTCAGGATTTATAGTTAAATCTAGTTAGTCTAGCTAGACCTAGTATATATCCCCACATGGCGTTTGACTGGTATATAGTGGTATAATTGTTGTTAAATTGTTTTAGATTATTTCAGAAATGTTCTTACAGACTCCATTTTGCTGCATAACATTTTTCCTTCCAAACTATTTCCCTTTAAGTATTAGTTTGGTAAGCACTCTACAAACTTGTTTTTTGATGAAGATATTCTTTTTTTTCATCAGGTTAGTTATGATGCATTCATAAGTTCAAAATCAGATTTTTTTCTGTCTATGTTTTTTTAAGAAAGATTTCTCTTCAGAAATTAATTCCCATTAGTTGGTTTTTGCCCTTGTTTACCATTTATGCAGTTGATGAGTTCAGTCTAGGTAAGGTTCTAAAGATATTAAAATGTATTACAGGGACATAGTGTATCTGAAATCATTTAGCATGGTGCAAAATACGTAGTAGGAGTGAAAAGGSAAAAGGAAAACCCCAGCATACTGTGTCACAAAATTAATGAGGTTGTTCCTGATTGAGAGTCCAGCCTCTCTACTGAAGAACTATTCCAGGCATTGCTTTGACATATTTGAGGAGAAGATCTTGAGAAGTGTGGGAGGGTATTCATTGAAAGAGCCGATGATCTCCTTGAGTAAAAATTCCACTCTGCAACGATGTGTCCATCAGATATCTGTGCAGGCATTTCTTAGCAGTTTCTCCTAAAAAGCTGTGGTTTTATTTCTGGTCTGTTTTCTGTTCTGGAGTCACTGCGATTTGATTACTGTAAGTGAAGTTATTTTTTTTAGGATGTGTTTGACTGCCTAAACTTAAGGGCCTGATTCTGCAGTTTTGTCCAACTAAATGCCCTTATTCTCATTTGACCTGTTAACACCGCTGTTATTRCACAACTGTAAAGTGCTGCTGAGGGGCAGTAAATATTGATTAAGCCCTATTAAAGCATTCACATTCTCCCATAAAGGATTGATGAGCCACATTTTTCCTTTTCTTTCATTGCAAACCTATATTTGCTTGTCTCTTTAGCAAAGTTTAATTTGGATTTTTGGCCAGATGTTCAGTCACAGTGAAATTGTTTCCGAGTACCATATGAATAAAAAGTATCCTTGAACTGACTTYACTGCCCACTGCACAGCACATTCTCTCCCTGAAGCCCAATGGCGTGTGTTTTTTACAAGGTATGTTAGCAGAAGAATTTGTTAAAAAACCCCAAAGCACTGCAGGTGTCCTTTGGCTGTGGGGGGATTTTGTGAGCACACTAGAGGCTGAAATCCCAGGTAGGCACTGCAGTTATGTTTTCCTCTCTGCCTCTTTTGACTGCTGGGCTTCTCTATTTGCATAATTATTGCATTGAATTTTTGTTCACTGCTCAATCAGAGAGCAGACAATACTGGCTAGAAGAAAGCATCAGTACCTCCATTTTTCATTTGTTATTGCCTCTGAAACCTAATTTGTACCTATATTTATTTATAAACGAGGTAGGATAAAATTATAATTTCATACTCTGTTTTGCAATTCCAACATTGYCTCTTGTCCTTCTGCATGACTCTTAGCTGTGTTCAATTTTCTTTATCAAGGCACTCCTACGGGACTTTCCTTGGATACTTTGTGTTAGCTGTGCCAAATTCTTGAGATGTTTAGTGAGTGAAGCCAATGCCTCCAGCTAACAAACTTGAGCATTACAGGGTAATCTAAGCCTTGCATTATTGTTGGCATGTTGTTACAAAACATGCTGGCAAAGAAAACACTCATAATGATGTTAAATGCTCATAATAAATAGCTGAAGGACAGTGAGCATTCAGAGAATAGAACCTGTAGGTAGGGGMAAGTGTTGTGATATGTATAACTATGTAAAAACAGGAGAAAATTAAAAAGGAARGAAGAGCTGCTTATCAATTAAAAAGAGATTCAGAGAGTGCAGTCTTACAAATAAATCTTTGGAAAACTCATTGTTTGAGATGCTTAAACTAGAATGGGCAAAACACTAAGTAACACACTACTTAGATTACTTACTGTCAAAAGGCTTGAATAAATATACAACTGAGACCTGTTTTCCTGTGCTTTAGGAGAATTTTAGAAATTTTATTTCATTTGCCTCAGTCATAATAAATAAATAGCCCTTTGGAAGTTTGAAGCTGACATTTGAGTATTTAATGAACGTTTGTTTTTCGACTGTGTTTCTCTGGTTTGCTGGCTGTGATTTCGCTCTCCATGAGCAGCAAGTGTGTATTTATAACAGAGGCACTGATGTCTCTGTGGGGTGTGAGGAGAAGCAGCAGCCCCAGCTTGCCAAGGGAGCCATTGTCATTGGTGACCAGGACACGGTGGGGATATGGCCAGAAGCAGCAGCCCCAGCTTGCCAAGGGAGCCATTGTCATTGGTGACCAGGACACGGTGTGGATATGGCCAGAAGCAGCAGCCCCACTTTGCCAGGGCAGCCATGGTCAGTGGTGACCAGGACACGGTGTGGGCATGGCCAGGAGCAGCAGACAGCAGCACCTTGCCAAGGCAGCCATGGTCAGTGGTGACCTTGTCACCACTGACCTGGGAGGCCAGGGCTGGCTGCTGCTTCTCCTGTCCGTACCCGCACCATGTCCAGGTGGTCACCAGGTGATATGACCAGGAGGTCACCACTGACCATGGCTGCCTTGGGTGGCCGGGGCTGGCTTCTGCTTCTCCTGGCTGTGCCCACACCATGTCAGCCACGGTCAGTGGTGACAAGGACACGGTGTGGGCACAGCCAGGAGAAGCAGAAGCCAGCCCCGGCCACCCAAGGCAGCCATGGTCAGTGGTGACCAGGACACAGTGTGGATACGGACAGGAGAAGCAGAAGCCAGCCCCAGCCTCCCAGGGGAACCATGGTCAGTGGTGACAAAGACACGGTGCGGGTACGGACAGGAGAAGCAGCCATGGTCAGTGGTGACCAGGACACGGTGCATCCCTTCGTGGCCTGTGCCCAGCTGGGGCTGCTGAGGGCAGCGGCGGCCATGCGGCCTCAGGCTCCAGGAGCTGCTGGGCCCATCTGCCGGGAGAGGGGCTTTGTTCTGGAGCACACGAGGCACTGTTTGCTGGTTTCACACTGTACCAGGGGTGTGAGCAGGAGGCTGCCAAGGCTCATGCAGCCCACTGACCATTGTCTGCTGCTCCTCATCCGTGTGGGCACAGGTGATACAGCCAGGAGCGGTCTGAGGGGGAGCTGGAGGAAGAGGAAGTCAGTCARAAATACCCGGAGGCTTGTGTGGATGGAGTAGTTCCTGGATAAACTCAAATACTGAAAGGAAGTCTACGGAAGCTGGGGCAGAAAGCTGGTGAGAAATAMAGAGAAATTGTCTGAGCAGCCAAGGATCATGTTTGGAAAACAAAAGCCTTGATAAAATTAAGTCTGGTCACGAATGTCAAGGGAAAAACCAAAGCCTTCTACATGTGCAGTTGGTGATAAAAGGGAAATTAGGGAAAATATGACCCCCCTCTGAATGGAAATAGACTTGGTTACTCCTTGGAGAAGGAGAAGGCTGAGGCACAATGATTTATTTGCCTCAGTCTTCACCGGCAAGTCACAAGTGGATTTTCCGTCCCTGGCAGTGTGCAAGGCCAGGATGGATGGGCCTTTGAGCAGGTTGGTCTAAYGAATGGCATTCCTGCCATGACAGGCTTTTTGCAATTGGATGGTCTTAAAGGTCCCCAGACATTCTACAATTCTATGATACGTATTTAAGAAAATGAAAAAGGTCAAGTTTTCAGTCTCTCTGGTCTAACAATATCTTTGTTAGCACACCATTTTACCACAAATGAAGCACCGAACTGGTAGGATGCACTCTGGCATTGGAGACACAAGTGTGAACGGCGCCTGGCACTACTTGAACTCTGAAAGCTGACACACAGTTTTAGGGCATGCTGGGGTGTGCATAGCAGGCACCCTGATATTCTCCTCAGGCAGCAGGCATTGCTGGCAGGCTGCACTTGGTTTGAGCTCCTCTTCCATCTGCTTCATCCTTGGAGCTGACTGCTGCGGCCACTCACAGAGCGATTTTGGCAGCAGCAGGGTACAGATGCCCAGCTTGGGAATGAGTTTTTGAAGTAGTGATATCTCAGTGTCAGCTTGCCTTCCAGCTGATCTCTCCAACAGTCTCTGGCTGGACTCGTGGCTCTGCTGGCTGCTCAGGAGTTGGGGTCACTCTGTGGCTTGCTGGCCTTAGCAGAACACTTGTCTATGATTAGTCCCTCTGAAGGAGCTAAGAGCCTCCTTCATRCATTAAGAAAAGTAAAATCATCCTGGAAAATCTCATGAAATTCACTTAGAAACTTCTATAAAATGACATTTAATAGATTTCTATTCTTGAAAATTTCTGCTGTGCTCTAYTAGTGTATGGTGGATTTATTTCTTCAGTGCAAGAAAGAGCTTCATAAAGTCTGGAATAATTTCCAGAAGATGAAACAGAACATGCCTAAAATTTTTCATGTACAGAGCATATTCTTTAACATATTGGTGAAGCAGTCACCATCATTCTTATAGCAGATAGATCAAAAACCATGTCAGTATCTCCAGCTCTTATACTGTCAGCCATGGACTGAAAGAACTAAAAAGTACTGTCACTGCTTCCACCACATGACCAAAATGAAATTCTTTGTTCTAGGCTAGGAATTTTTATTCTATTGAAGGGAATCTCTTCAGGCAGATACTTACTTGTCCTTCCCTTCTCTGTTCACCTGTCAATATCCAAACGGGAAATAATAAATGCTCTGGAGCTTTGAAAACCCAGAGTAGCCAGGTATGTTGACTAGTTTTTCTTCTCTCTTGCTTTGCTGCCAGTTCTAAATGCTACCTGAAGATGAATTTTAAAATTTACTATTTTCTCATGCCTCTGACAGTACTGGTGGAATCAGAGTACCAGCTTGAACCTTTGGGTATCTCAAAAATTCTCTTTCAGTGGTCATGTCCATACTCATAGGKAATTTGACAGTTCACTGAAAATTAAAATACATGTACTGGTGCAGTAGCAAGTGCATACAGGCCATATCTGCTGAATCCCTTTTCTTCTCACAGCATCACTATTCTGGAGGCTGCAGCAAACTCAGGTTGCGAATATGATATAGGGCATATGGAGAGATTTTTCTGTATTTAAATGTAATAAAGGAAATAATTATAGCTGTGAATTTACTGTGAGATCAGGCCAGAATGTGTCTTGATTTTTTTTTTCTTAAAACTACAGATCCAGCCTTAGCTGTGGAAATTTTGATGCTGGTTTTTTTTTTCCTAGCTTGCATATATTCTGTTCTAAAATAGAAGTGTTGATTGTGTGAGTAAGATGCAACTTACTCTTGCACAGGATATTGAGTCTTCAGTGAGTAATGAGTAAAACGTAGTTATACATGCATGTAATTTTTCCTGGAGTAAATAGAGTATGATTATACTAAGGAAGGAATTCTGCTGATTAAAAAGCACTGTGTACTCATGTTTGGGATGAGGCTTTCAGCAAAAAGAGAACCAGAGTGGCAAAATACCAGTGAATAAGTATTTACAACAGAACGTGCAGAATATTCTTTCCTTGGCAAAAAGTAACTTGCTGTATTCTCTGCAACATTATCCTCTGCCTTGGTACARATCTTCAGGTGCAGAATAAGGACAAATGCAGTGGGAGGCTGCTCTTGTGCAGACCCTGTCTTGCTGTCTCTCAGTAAATACCATTCTTCCAAAACAAGTTAATGGAACAGTAGTGATGCAAAGTCCATTAAAAGTCTAACTGAACTATGAGGATTAGGTTGGTAAACACAGGATTGTTTTGTTTTGCTCTGCAGCGTGAGGTAATTTGAGTTGGGTGCGAGGTCATGCAGGCTGAGATCCTCAATGCCATTCTCTYAAGCTCTCAGTCAGTGCAGAGCTGTGGCGTTTTCTCCAAGCACATAAAAAGCAGAAAACAAAAGAAACTGTGTACCCAAGTGCATCTTATATTTTGCCTTAGAGCTCTGTGCTAGCAAACTGAGCACTGTTTTTGGGAATAGGGCTGCAGTTTTCCAGAACTGCAAAAGAACAGTGCCAARCGGAGAAAATACAAAGCGTTTCTGATCTGTGGCAGTTCCAAGGCAACAGACAATGAGTTGTCAGTTAAAAGTGAGCGTGCAAAACCAAATTCAGTTGGGAGCAAAGAGGCTCATGAAGGCTTATAAGAAATGGCATTTTTATGTSTGTAAAACCTATTTCTAAGAAAGTGGATTTTGTGGTGTGTGGTTTGGGGTTGTGTATCTGTGAGATCTGAGGTTTGTTTTKATTTTTTTTCTCTGACTAGTTGTTGAACCCAGAAGGAAAGTGCCCTGTTGAATAATAAGGATCCGCTTGGTTGCTTTATTTGAAAGTTGTTTGGAAATATCTGCAGAATAGGGAAACAAATGCAATTGAGCAGAAAACCTCGGTTGCTGGGACTCTTATTAACTCTTTAACTACTTTTCTTAAAATGAGAGAAGTAATAGAAATAGCTACTTTGGAAACTGTTCTAAAAGAAAAAGGTTTAACTGGATAAAATAGCAAATAGAGTCGAYGTGGACTGCTTGTTCAGAAAGGCTGGAAAGAAAAGAAGGGAAAAATGGCAATACCAGATGGGAGAGATTCTGCCTGGTAGTACCTCATTGGTTTTGCATTATTTTCATGTTAGGATCACTTTTTATGTTTAGTCATTTAAATAAGTGTATATTTACAACCTCTTTCTTTGTATTTTGATTCTTTCCAAATGCATTTTTGGTCATATGTCTTTTATTCAGATTTACTTATATTAGAATATTTTTTTAAATGTCTAGGTTTTCAATTTAATCTGTCAAACTCCAGGTTATGGAACATGAAACATTTTGTTTCAGATGATTAACATCTTACAGACATCAGAAGTTTWCTTGGAGCCAGTGATTCAACAGTGATATATGTTTAAGCTTTCATAGAGAGACACTTTTATTGGGACTCCTAAGGAGTCACATTTATGGGAAGTATGCAGCTGCATTAACTTCCACCTGTAACCCTTTCTTGGTCTCTAGGCATTATTTTCTAAGGTGAATTAGAAAAATTCTAGAGATAAATGGTAATTTCAGTGATGACCATGATTAAAGCCTACAGCTAGGAGAAAATTATGTTATTATTATCATCATCATCATTATCACTATCGTTATCATTAATAATAATGATAATAATAATAATAGAAAAAGCTGTATCTGGCTAATGGTATGAGGATTTGAGTTTAATAAGGACTAAATGAAAACCCCTGTATGCAGGCTTGAAGAAGAGTTCATGTGAGCTCTGAAAAAAAACCAACCAAATTTAAATGAARAGTATCTCATTTTTTTAATCACTTTTCTCTCAGCCCACTTCTGCTGCTAAAGTTTTTGAGGTGCATACCACTGCAAGTCAAAGATCTCATCATGTATTGCTGGACATGTCTTGATCTGAAAAATTAAATACATAGCTCGGCATTGCTAGTGTGGTGTTCTATTCTTACTGGCATCTTTGTCATCAATTATTTCTTTCTGTATCTCTCATGTAAGTTGAAGAATAAGGAGACTAAAATCAATAGCTCCAGAGAAAGCATGTAACCAGTCTCCTGTATATTTGGTGGAGAGTGATGCAAAGACTAAAATAATACTGTCATTTCTTTTCCTTCTTTTCTAAACAGTTGCATGAGTATTAGAGTTTGCTGTGCTAGAAATTACTAATTGCTCAAATGAATAAAACCCCCAAGAACTGAATTCCATTCTGTTTCTCCCTCCTTGCAGAAAGGAYTGACAAAGTAGCACTCCTTGTCTTTTATTGATAGATAGCTGTACTCCAACTATAGCTTCAKTTTGTGTGAGGAGTGTGTTCTCTTTACAGCACTGCATTGCAGTAATGCTCTGGCAGTGCCAGGGTGCCAGAATCCCTTGGCCAGAGGGACCCAGGAGCACAGGCATTTGTCTCAAATGCCTTGACCGATGAACATGTCAAACATACCCAGTTTTTAGTTCTTACTTATGCCTTCTTTTATTCTGTTTGTTTGCTGATTTGTATGGTTTCTTTCAAAAGTACTCAACTTTAAAAAGAGGCTCATTCTTATTATTGTTTGCAGGTTTCCAACCTGTACCTGTATGACAGTGTGCTCATGCTGGCCAATGCTTTCCACAGAAAACTGGAGGACAGGAAATGGCACAGCATGGCAAGTCTGAACTGCATGAGGAAATCCACCAAACCCTGGAATGGAGGAAGATCCATGCTGGAGACCATTAAGAAGGTGAGCAGACAAACCACAGCTGTGTGAGCAATTGAAAGAGCTGCTGTATGTCTACTTGAGCCTTTGAGGAAGGTTTTAACTTCTATTCAACTTCTCTTTGATTTGTTAAAGCAAATGATCCTCAACAACCAGGGACAGTCTACAGCTATTAAACAAGCAAATGGTTTATGATAAACACAGTCCAGTGTGGATCCAGTGGTGTGTGTATTACTTCTGTTGTTCTCATAGCTGCCTTCTGTGTAGGAAGTAGGTTTAGGGGTAGTCATGGGAATTGATTCATGCATTTTGTAAGAGAACAACTTAAGAAGCTCAGGGAGGCAACCAGTGATGAGCTTTAAGAGTTATTCTCCATTTTCTACAGCTCAGATTGCTCAGTATGTTAACTGAGCATTGGTGAGTATCTGTTTTTGTACWGCAGCCCAGAGCAGAGCAAAAAGGATCTGCTTTGGCTAAGCTGTCACTAACAGTTACACTGTCTTGCACCATGGTGAAATACTCAAATATGGACAGTACAGTGGCTTTGTAGACTCATGGCAAATTCTTGTGTAACAGTTATTTGATCACAAGAACTAGTGGAAAAAACACTCATTTTTTATTATACTGACTTTCACAATTATTCAGAAGAAACCCCCRTTCCCAAATATATATTGATGAAATCATTTTTCTGTAGTAAAATGATGCAATTTGATAATTCTGACAAGTCCTAATGATTCCATCCTTTGTTGCTAAATTAATCTGAACTTTGGTGTCACTTCGAGCTGCTTTGCTACAAAGACAGAATCAAAGTGTATGATACTTTCCCAGAGATGTAATTTGATCTTCCCTTGTGCTTCTCTTGGGAGCACGGCAGGCAAACCCCTTCTTTTGGACTGAGAGTTCATGCCTTTGTACTGAAGCCCAGAACTGAGCCCACTGCCCTGAGTTACACTGAGGGCTGCTCTCTCACAGTCCACTAAGGTCCTTCTCATTTTCTTTGGGGTCTGTTTCTGTGGACAGTGATGACCTGTTTGCCATAAACACTGGGTGTATTAGTGCTAAAGTAATTTTCTAAAAAAAAATTTAAAACTGAAGTCTTTTGTCTGGCGCTGGGTTTGAGCTGCTGAAGAACCTGTAATTGCCACATTTAAGTTCACTGTAAGCATTATTAAAGCATATTTGGCACACATTTTATGCAGAGGAGTGTTCATGAAGGCAATTTTTTTCTGCTCTAATATGTCTGAATCTTATTTCCTTAGGGCCATATAACTGGGCTGACRGGTGTTATGGAGTTCAGAGAAGATGGAGCCAACCCCTATGTCCAGTTTGAAATACTGGGCACCAGCTACAGCGAAACGTTTGGCAAAGATGTGCGGAGGGTAAAGATATGCTGCTTCCTTCTCACTTTTGTTTTCCTCTAAATAATATAYATCCTGCCTCACAGGACAAAATGTTATTCTTTAAGAATGAAATAGTGCTATGCTGCAGGAGACATTTACTATATGAGAAATATTTTCTAATTTATTGCACACTTAAATCTTGAAAACTAGTTTTATATTGGTAAGCAGGAACCCTGCAAGTTATTTCCCATGTGCAGTAACAATGCAATGCCATAACCATCTTGTGAATATAATAGTGAAGACTGCACAGTTTAGCTTATGTATTTTATTGTTAATTAAGATAGGATTGCTATATTATAAATATGGATGATATAACACAATTGGCACTTGTCCTACTAAGGAAACTAGCTCAGAATATAAATTACATACGCACACAAAGATGTTTTAAGTATAGCTGCTGCAAGAATTTGAGATAAATAAATAAAAAACTTCTAGAGAAGATAATTTTCAAAATGAAAGACATTATGTCATGAAAAGTAAAGATTGACCTATCAGTGGTAGCTGATGGAACAAGGATTGCCTGGGATTAGAAGGCAGAGTGATTTCATGGGATTATTAACATRAACTGTCTTGTTCTGAGAAGGCTACCTTGAACACACTCTTGCAGAGAGGATGCTCCAAAAATGTGTGATGCTCTCAGTTGAACAGCGAGGTTCTGATTGGAACCCATGCTATAAACCCAGTTTCTAAATTGTTCTRCTGGTTGAAATGCAGACATTACCATGGGTATGATCAATGAGTCCTACATTAAACAGAGCTGAACAAAGAGGATTTCACAAATAATTAAAATGTATGTCTTATTCTATTTTCATTTGGCCTTTGGTTTCTGTGATTCATTTTGATTTGCCTGAATTACAGAAGTGTAAGTGGAAAAACAAGCAAAGAACTTGTGTTTACAGAATCATCTTTATCATCTAAACATGAGATTCTTTCAGAGTCTAACTTGGCACAATGATTCTGGACATGGAGCCAAAATCGTGCAGTATCTATTAGAAATTCAACAGAAGGGAAACAAGTATTTGAAATGCATAAAGCTCCAGGAGATATAATTGAAAATTTTCTGTTGCCAAAAATATGCCTCTGAACACTTCAGTTTGACTAGGTAACCTCCTCTATTGTGGTGACCAGAAAAGGCTATTTTTCTGTTCACTTTCTTTTCTAGAAAATGGAAAATAAGAAAGTCTTAAGTTTCAAATACTGCATGAATTACAAAAGAGTATCTTGTCTTAATTTTGGAAAAAGTGTCGCCTGTTCAATAAAACAAAGTTGGTTTAGGAGGTGTAGGAATCARTCCTGGTTCTCAGACGGAAATGTGCTCCTCACTTTATACACAAGTACACAAAACAGAAGTTTCTGGTGTCATGTGAGATGCAGTGGGACAATCCCACTGTGTTTCCAGCTGCCACTCCAGGAAAGCCTGAGTGTCCTGTCAATGCTGTGCTATCCCCAGCATATGGATGCCKTGGGGCATTTAAGTTCAATTCCATTTTGTTACAGACTTCCCAAGGACTTTGCTTAAGTCATGTATTTACTTCTCCATAATGTTGGCATGAGCACCACAGAGCACAGATTTCAACCTTACAGGCAAACCAGGATTTGTGAGCATACATGATTAGGTATTTTCTAATGTGCATTTCAAATATGGTACCACAGATACAAATGCTCTCACTTGATTTTGTGCAGCATACTGACCAAATTGACCCATAATCCAGAGGTGGGAAGTGGAGATAGCTAGAATATCACTCAAAAGTGACCATAAGGCAAAGAAATAGGTAAAATGACTAAATGGGAAAATTGCTAAAGTGTAGTAAGTATACCTGGTATACTACTGATTACTGTTGATCCCTACTTTGTGATTTGGAGGTTAATGTAGGAAGGCTTAACTCTTAGGATGTTAAATTCAGAACATTATAGAACTCCAAAAAATTGAAAGGGAGTATAATTCTAAATGGGTAAAAAGCTAATGGCTGTGGAATACTGCTCTGATATAACATGAATTTCTGGAAATTATCCTTTCAGTCTAATATATAGAGACAGTAAAAAGTCAGCAATATGCTACAGAAGTTTGTAGAAAAACTTGGAAGACATGATACCTCTTAGAGCAAAATTACCATGGAACTACTGGAATTCAATTATGTAGGCAGCCTAACTTTTTATTATTGCAGCAAAATATGTTACGGCTTAGAAGTACTTTAAAAGGCTGAGAAAATCACGCTTGTCTTATTTTTTTGAATGAGAGGCCAGTTCTGATTTATTGTCAGTTGTTTCCATTTCAGCCTTTGCTCAGGTTTAGCTGTGGAGGCATGTATTTTGGGTAGAAAATAGAGGGTTCTTTCTACATGGTTTTATGGTGAGCATATGTAGTTATTCCTCCCTGTGCAGACCCTACAAAAAATCTTTGTGCTCAGGATCAGTGACAGGGTAGGGCAAAACACTGTAACATTGAGGTTGAATCTTAGATGGAATCCAGCCAAAAGCTCTTAACTGGACTTTCAACGCTCAACATCCCTTGCAAAGATTCYTGGGGATCATTTCCACCAGGAAGATTCCCCGGAGAAATGTCCAAGATAGTAACGCAGATCTGCAGGAATTTTCAGAGCTGTTTTGCAGAGGCATCTTGATTCTCCAATTGTCCTGAGAACTGGTCTTTCTGCAGACAATTTTTCCTTCCACTAGCTGTGATTTAGTTATAAGTGCACATAAATATATGTATTTGATTTCTTAGTGTAACTTCTTTATTCCACAAGTCACTTAGTCTCTCTTCTCCTTTCTTACACAAGACTAACACCATGTGTTTTTTGTAAAGGCTCGTGGAGGCTTTTGTGTATTTTGTGTGTTATCATTTGTTTTTCCTTTGGGTGCACTTTGGTGAAAGGGAAACTTCAGAAAATGCTCTAATTTCTCCGGTTTAAACATAAAAAAGCAGGGTATGTCCCTTRAGGTATATCACCTTGTTTTACAAAAGGCTCAGGTAATTGCCTTCTGTTCACTGTGTACATGTGGAAGTTTACAAACCATTGTGTATTCATGCTTAAAAAAGAGATTTGTGCGGTGGCTTTTCAGGGCWTTTAAAGGTTGAAGATTGTTAGAGAAACTGAAAAGGCCTAAGTGTCTAGTGCTTGATGATTGCCACTATCATTTATGTTCCTGATGTCTGTAAACACCTTCAGAAATAACAACCAGAGTATCTGTATGTTTCAAAAAATAATAAAAATAATTGGATATAAAGTGATAAGGGAACAGAATAGATCCAAAAGGAAAAAGGAAGAATAAAGCTGATGTCCTACTTTCACAGTCCAATGGTCATAAAGTGGGAAAGGAAGGCAGGAMTACATTAATTAACTCCTTAGTCACCGTCTTTATTACTAGAGCTTTTTAATGCAAGCCTTGATGTAACTTTCAGAACATTTGGGCTGGTCTATACTTCTTACATTTCTGCACTTGGGTAGATTCTACAAAATAGAAGAGTTACACAATCCAGCTGTGAAAGTAAAACAAAGGGAGTTGGAAATCCAGGTTCTAACTTGGCATTCCTAGAGASTCACCACCTCACAGTGAGCTCTTGAGGTGTAAATCCATTTGTTCTTGTTCGACTGTGTGTGCAGAGAACACCATAACAGCYAACATCCTTTGCAGGGATGTGATTAGGCTTAGTTAGATGATGCCTGCAAGAAGGTTTATGATCATCTTCATCTTCATTCTTGGTAGGAAGATTGTCTGTAAGTGTGAAACGATGTGGGTATTTAGTTTATTTTATRACAGGGAACATATTTTTTTCTAAAGCAATCCGCATTTCTTTCCCAAGCTGGCTGTAATGAAGGCAGAATTAATGGTTTGCRCACATTTTGTGTTTCATAAGAAGCATTCTGTTCAAAATTATAATGTTTATGATTGGTTATTCATTTCTGTCAGTTGGTGTGTTTTAATTTTTTTTAATTAGATTTTCCTGAAATCATCAGCTTTGTAAACAGCTATAGTTGTTTCCTACAGCRTTTCTGAGGCAGACTGCAGAAGTCACTGTAAGTAGTTTTTGTGATACGTTTCACAGTTGTTGAAAGCATATTTTTGAATTCTGATACTGTGGTTTAGTTGGAATTGTTACTTTTAGACAAAATCCTCATTATTAGCATGATGAAAAATCCTATGCTTCTTATTCATTGCAAAAAAGAATGGTATTTTTAGACATCTGCAATATCAAGTTTCACCTCCAAGAATCTTACCAAATCCCATCGTATGCTGCTTAAAGTTATATATACATGCCAAAAGCATTATCTTATGTGGTTCCTGCTATAATTGAATCAGTTTTACTTACATGTAAAAACACAAAACTTAGTTGCCTGAGTTTAGCTGTAAAACAGATTCCTGCCTCCTGTTTGAGCAAATCATAAACATGTACTTGGGTGTAGTATTTCAGTTTAACCTGTTTGGCCAAGGTATCTTCYGGCAGAAATGCAAGACTGAAGTTGTGGCAGCTTTTGCTCACTAAAAACCCAGCTACTTTGCAAAGGGAGAGGCTTATAGTCCTCTCCCTCTGGGTAGAATGCAATTTCTACATATTTACATTTGGTTAAACTTTCTGCTTCATTTGATTGAGTGTCATGGTGGAATAATTTAGGAAAGAAGTGTTGTGATTCACCCCATAACCACATTGTGTCAAACTGTAAAAAAGAACTGAAGTATTTTACTCAAAATAATAAATCTCCTCWAAGTTTTAGTTGTGATTTTCTGTACAAGATGTATATGAGGAATAAAAGTAAATACATTCCTTGCATATTCCATAAGTTGAATTATTCATTGTGAAAAATACAGCTTAGCATAAAGGAAATGGCTATGATCAATTTTTAAATCATAGAAGAAAACTAAAGAAGAAACATAATAACCTTGAGCATTTTGTTTTGKTTTTTTCCCTGAAATGAAGTGGCGTCACTGTTTCCCCAAGTTCTGCTAACTGGGCTTTTTATTTTTTCTAATTGAAATACTTTATATTCTGTATGCTTTCATTATAAACGTCTAGCTGATTTATTACACTCACAGAAAAAGTAGGTAAGAAATTTCTAACAAGTCTTTTCTGTTGCAGCTATGTGATACATAGTTCTTTTAAAGTTTTTMTTTTAATTCTATTTTATGTTTTTGGAAAGTGTTGCCAGTGGGACTATGCTTGCATATAAACTGTTACTCGTATTTGAAAATCATACCCGTGTCAACAGCCAGTAAAAGGGAAGTCTTTCAAATTTGAGTTGGAATTCCTCCAAGCATAAGATCGTGCTGATCTTCTCCATTGGAAGATTGTTTATATGACTTTTTCACAGTGTGAGGCTTAARGGTACATTTGAAAAAGCAGCCATATCTGAGGTAAGAGAGGGGCCAGGACTCTGGCCCTGCAGAAGTTTCCACAGCCCTCATGCACCTGTATGTTTAGAAATTCTGTTTAATTTCTAAGTCACATACTATGTCATACCTAGCAAGTTATAATGAATCTTGGATATAAAGTTCTCCTTTTTTCACACACATGCAATAGTGTATAAAATTGGGGTAATCGAAGTGTTAAAATCAGCCATGTAAAAACAGTTACATCTTAATTATGGAGTTTTCACCAAACCTGCTGTAACATTGCTGAATCCTATGAGGGTGTTCAGAATGGGAACAAGAAATGTCCCTTTCTGTAGCTCAGCTTATGAAGAATCTGTGTGAAAGTATAGACACTGGAAAAAATTATGTATTTCCAGCAACAGGTCAAGTTTTACTGATCTGAACAAAGAAAAAAAGAAGCACTTGAAAAAAACCCACACAAATTCTTTTTACCTTTTTGAAAATCCAGCTATAGAGGTTATTTACTGTTTTCTTTTTCACAACATTGATCTTGAACAAAGGCAATAAGCTTACTACTCCAGAAAAGAAGAACAGCCTGTCTTTTTTRATTTCCTGCTCTGAGAAATATTTTTGATTCATGATTGTTGTTTAAAATTCACACCTATTCCAGAACTTTCTGTTGAATGTCAGGATAATTTTTTTARCATAATGTCTGTTTAGCAAAATTGCTTTGAAAGAAAACAATAATAATAAGAAGAATTATAATGCCAAAATATATTTATCTTATCTGTCAGATGGAATAGATGTCATCTTGGCTTTTATAAGGACATTAACTAAAGAGATSTAACATCTCTTCATTTAGAGCATGATTTCAGTGTCAGGGACAGTTGCAAGGACTATATGTTGAGGGACACCATGCAAAATATCTTCTCTGCAGTATTTGAAAAGTGTGTTGAATTCTTCTAATGGTTGCTGCCTTGTATCATTTGATAAACTGCAAATACATGTAGGCCAAGCATAATTCATGAAGTAATTTATTTCAGCAGTAATTTTAAAATCCAGGGTAACTGCTGCCTTCCTGTGTATATTGCTCTGATATATTGAATATGTCAAAAAGTGGATCTTTAAATATGGGTAGTTAATCTGTTTGGTCATGCTTCCATCATAGTTAAGAAAAATTAAAGACTTTATGGCTTCCTTTAAAATAAACAACATAAATAGAAATGATCTAAATTTTCCCTTCTATTTGTGGGGTTTATTTTCTACCATGTCATGCCAGAATATATTACTGTATACGAATAAATACTTTCACATGAAGGTTTTCAAAATACAAATTTAATGGCAAGATTTCTTAGTGGTCAGCCCAAATACTGGACAGGAGGAATTTCTGTGTCACAAAGTGCCACAACTGGCTTGCTTTGGCTCGGTTCCTTAACTTCATTATGCTTAAAAAAAAAAAAAAATAATGCTAATTCCTCAATTTTCTAAATATATAAAATAAATTCTGATATTTATTTCTGTACTGTCTTGTTTGTTCCTGCCCTTTCTCCCACCATCACAGAACTTTGAGAGAAAAGTGAGGAGTCAACTTCTTTGCCCTACAATGCCCTGTGTTCTGGGATGCTAGTGAAAGTGTCAGTGACATTTTTGTGTTGTGTGGCTGACTAAGGGACTTGTGAGCCTATGTGGAGATTGCCRGTTTCTTCATTGTAAAATCTCAAATTTTTCACTTTTTTCCACTGGTAATATTTTGTTACAATGCTCTGAGAGAAGTGGGTTGTTTTAAGTAAAGAATAGTTATCTAAATATACATGAGGATGGCAAAATGCAAAACCCGGTATACTTTTAAAAAGCAGTATAAAGCTTTCCAAAGACCRTGGTTGGCCAGGGAAGTGACTGAAGGTGTTGATGCTTTTAGTCTCTGAAGTCTTACCAGAAAGTAGTCCTAGACAAGTACAACAATCAGCAGTTGCTTGCATGGAAGGAAAAAATGATATTATTTATAACCAAGAGCATGGGTGATATTTAGTTGTATGAGAAGGTTTCCATTTGAGTAGTTCTAGCACCATCTATAATTTTCTTAAAGCTTTATGTGCAATTTATTCTGCCATAAGATTAATAATAYAGTAAGGCACAAGTTTGCTTTGCAAGATTGCTCTCTGAGCTGTATTGAATCTAAACTGAGCCCTTTCTCTCATTCAAGGTTTTATTCAATACCAAGCCACAAGGCCACTGTGGCTATTTACATTTCAGTAGMACCTGGAGGCTGTGGTTTTGTTCGATCTAGAGATGTCTGGGTAATTAAGTGTATAATTGTGGGGTAATAGATAATTCATGTGGTTGTGTGTTCAGAAATCTGCTATTGTAGTTTTGCCATTCTGACAGGAAAATGCTGTCACAGTCTAAGCTTGGAGAGCATTCAATATTGGTACTTCTCCGGGGTGTTTGCCAARACAGGGATGAATATTTCTCTGGATCAGGTGTAAGGTGTGATTTTCAGGGTAGGTATAATAAACAGTGCTGCTCATGGCTCAAACTTGTGGAGAAAGCAGCTCTCTTCTAGAATAGMCTCTGAAGCTGGGTCTGTTCTTTTCTTTCTTTACTCTTAAATTTAAAAATAAAATTATAGGGAGTGAAGCTTTTCATAGTAGGTTTTCCAAACTTTTGCAGTGATATTGCAATGTAATTACCCTAGAGGATCAAGTGTTATTACTCCATGGCTTTTGGATTTTCTTTCTAGGGTAAGAGAGGGCAAAAGAGAGCACAAAACATTTACTTTATGAGCATGAGGGAAGTGCACTGAGATTTTGTTGTTATTTTTGATTAACTCTGATTGGTTTCTGAGTGTTCAGTGGAGAACTGTTCCTCGATAGAATCACTGAAAGACCATTCAGCATTCAGAGCTTTCTTCYTTTTTTTTGAACAGAAATAGCAGCACAGTGAGCAGTGGAGCGAAAAATACAGATTTGCTGGCTGAGCTGGCTTAAAATGAAAAAATGAACCTGAATCTAGGGTACAGCCCACAGACTCTGCTATGTGGGGCTCTTATWACAGGACATTTCAGTTCCTTTCTCAGTTAAAACAAAATGTGTAGTCTTTTCAGGATCTCAGAAAGAGTCTGTATTGTTAGAGGCTTGCTCTCTGAGTTTGTTTCTCTTCCTCTCATGCATCCTTCAGTTTCAGACCATACTGATGGTTCTCACTTTTGTGTTGTGTTCTGTGCCCCATAAACTTCTCTCTGTTGAGGAGAGAAGCCACAGTACCCCTCATTTCTGCAAGAAATGGAGGGTGACTCTGTGTGCAGTCTGGCTCTGGAAGAACTGTACCTTCCTCTGCTCCCAATCACAGCTTTTTGATAGAACTCARCATGTAGTCATACTTGACCTGAGAGATTAAAGAGATTCCATTCATTCCACAAATCTATATTTRTTTCTTCCCTGTTTCTATTTTGGATGACAGATTAATTGTTCAAAGATCTATAGCTAACTGTGGTTTGATTTATTGAAAAAGTAAGGAAAAAAGGTAAAATGCCTGATGTTAAATCTCAGAAGAAGAAAGGGAGAAGTATTCATATGTTTTCATTCTTTATGTAAAGTGCTGCTGTATACTTTTCCTATGGGTGGTATTACAAGACTTTTTTATCAATTCTACTGTGTCAGGCAGGACTTAACAGCATCATAACACTTKATCCATTGTGACTCCTGTTGAATCTTTTTAATTATCCACATACCATGCTCTTTCTCTATTTCTTCCATTCCCAAGTTGCAGAGTAAAACAGTTATTTATTATATCCAATAGAGAAGACCAAATGGGAAATATGGATTGGATGGTCTTCTGTTAATATATTCTTTTCTTTTTTGGTGAGAGTCAGATTTCATAAGGAAAGGAGCTCAGATTAGACTAGAGAGGCATTTTTCAGAACTTACCAAAATTTTAAGGYGGTAAGTAGTTCCAGCTTTAGAAGAATTACGGCAATTACATTAGCTTTTTAGAATAATTTATTATGTTTTTTCAAGTTCGCAGGAGAGAGTTACTGTGCTGTTAGTGAGCTGTTTTAACAAGAACACTTCAGGCAAAACACAGAATCATAGAATGGCTTGGATTGGAAGGGACATTCCTTTTCATCCTGTCACTCCATGAGGGTAAAGAAATTCTTCAGCTTTCTTGTAGCCACCTTTAGGTACTGGAAGGTGCTATAAGGTCTCCCTACAGTCTTCTCTTCTCCAGGCTGGATAATCTGAGCTCTCTGCCTGTCTTTAGGAGAGRYTGTCCAGCCCTCTGATCATCTTYTTGGCCTCCTCTGGACTTGYGACAGCAGGTCCACATCCTTCTTTTATGCTGGAGACCYCAGAGCTGGATCCTAATATTATCAGGAAACAACTTCACTTGCTTAAAATACATCAGTTGCCAAGAACAGGTAGAGTACAGCCTGTTTCTTCATAATGTACAACACTTCAGAGAAGATCTTCATCTGCCTACTGCTCCTGYTGCCTGCCAGATTATCCTTCTCTATTCTCACAGATTTTGATCAAAATACACTTTAAGAACTTGCACTCATTTTGCTTGTGTCTCTGTACAGGAGGATTTATGGTAGGCCTTTTGAGTATTGATACTGGATTTTGAAGATAAGCTGCCCTTTTTTTTGGCAAAGAAATAGAGCCAGCAGGATCTCCTGGAAGGATGAGAAGAATTGCAGCAGCAAGAATCTCTTCAGCTTCCTTTTCTCCTGTGTCTCCCAACTCAACCTGCCCACGTGAATAATCTTCATTGCTCCATGGCAGTTAGTCAGGCTGCAGCACAGATTAAATATCCTTTCCTCTAGCTGAATTAACTTTGTAGATGTAGATGGTATAAAACAGGTACATCAATGTACCTACTGCCTCTCTGGTTAATTTCAGATAAATGCTGGCTCTTCTGAAGTCATAATAACTGTGGGTATTTCCCAGACTTAGAAATTTAGGATCAGACTAGCAGCAAGATTCTGTAAAGCCAGACTTTCTAGTTGAAGTGAGCTGTTTTAATTCTGATTTTGAAACACCACTCTAGGATATCTTCCTTCTCTAGCTCTGTCTTTCTTGAGTAGGTATTGCATGGTCCAGTCCAGAAAGACAGTGTATAGATTAAGGCTGCTCCAGATCAATGAGCAAAGGATTTTTTTTTCTTTTCTCCTCCTTCTCCATTAGAAGTTAACACAGCTTAAACTCAAAACCATTTGTGTACAGCCACGATCTTGCCCCCTGCCATTCCTTCAAATCGTTCCATGTTCCCCATGCTTCCTGTCACCAAAAATAAGCATTAACAGTGTCTTCCTGGATGGAAATTGGGATGTCTGTTAGTTTGATCTATCTTTGTTCCAGAATTTCTGTAGGCACTCAAARTCACAGAATCACAGTGTAAGCTGAGTTGGAAAGGACCTACAAGGATCACKAAGTCCAACTCCTGGCCCTGCACAGGACCAGCCTCAATATCACACCATGGGCCTGAGAGCATTGTCCAAACACYTCTTGTTGCTGTGACCACTGCCCTGGGGAGCCTGTTCCAGTGCCCAGCCACCCTCTGGCTGCAGAACCTTCTTCTGATATCCAACCTCAACCTCCTGTGGCACACCTTGAAGCCATTCCCTGGGGTCCTGTCACTGTCACACAGTCAGCGTCTGCCCCCAGAGCCAGGCAGCAGCACAGTGCTGTGTGGGGAGTGCACCAGGAGCACAGGAATTTGAGCAATTCCAGAACCTGGGGATGCAGTGATTCCTGAGGAAGGGACCTCCAGCTGGCCTGCAATTTAAGCGAGCTGACCAAGTCTGTTGATTTAAATAGGAATAGGAATCCCAAACCTKGTTTGATTGACAGCATCTCTGGTGAAATCCACTTCAGGACTAGTTCTGTTGCCTTCCTGATGTCCTTGTACTGAAAGATGTCTGGTCTTGGCTGTCTTAGACTTCTTTATGTCACAATGTGCTCAGTTGTAAATCCAAATGGTCTCCATGTTTTTGTTGCTGTTAGTCATTTACATAAACATGCTGAATCTTTATGTTTTGGGGAAGACTATGAAACATGCAAACTCTTATACATGTATACTGCATCTATATATTTTACTGTCTCTTAATTTTCTCTGTGGCATATTAGAATCTGATTTTCCTGTCAGTTGCTTAAAAAAATACAAATCAACAAAAAGCAATTATTCTGGGAGCATTTTGAAGGCTTTATATGGATACATTTAAAATGGAAAAAGCACAGCAGTAAGGTTCATTATTTTACTTTGGTGTGCTGACTAACACTGTCAAAAATACAATGTTGAGAAACAAGACATGCCCAGTGGAAATGCAGGAATATGAGAAAACCAGAAAGAATTTATGGATAATAGTCATCAACAAACCTGACAGACAATATCAGTGCTTCCTTTAGCTGATTGCAAGCTAGAAGTGCAGTTATGCTTTCCAGACTGTACAGTGGAGCTTCATATTGCTGTGAGAAAGGGCTTTTCTCTATTACCTTGCACAGCATTTTGCAGTCCTGCAATGTCCCTCCCAGTTCTGTGGGCTGGAGCACAGAAACAGCTCAGCTCTTGCCCTTCCCCTCAGCAGAGATTTGAGCTCCCATCAGGGTCACACTGGGGATCTCCTGCTCTGGTTGCTGCACAGGGACAGCAGCCTCACATCTGCTYAGGGGATGGATGGATGTGCTGGAAAACACTGTTAAGGTGGGCACATCTGGGATGCTTCAGTTTCCTCCAGGACAAGAAATGGTTACGTTCCTACATCAACTATCAGCTGATGAGGATTCCATAGATATTTTTGCACAATGAAAAAAAGAAAATTGTAAGAGTTGTCTGGTAACAGTTTAGCAAGGAAAACAGAGCAAATTCGAACATTAAAAAAAAATGCAGGCTAGCTTACCACATATGCAAATATTTCTTAGTTAAATCAGATGACTTTTTWAAAAAATAACGTAAGTTTATCATAGACTTAAGAGATTGTTCATCTTCTAGGTCAACTTTTATCTTTATTTTCAGAAAGCTAAGAAATATTGGTCACAACCTCTTGTTTTAACTTTCTTGCTTGTGTTACAGTGCAAATTAGCCCATTTGTGCCTAGATAATTTCTTCTTGAAGTTTATTCTCAGTTGTGCTGTTTCTATGAGTCTGAAGCAGATTCTTAGGTCTGTTAGTTAATATGTGATGCAAATTGGCTTCTGTTGAGATAATATAAGCTGCTAGTTCCCATCCTCCTAAAAACTCCCTTGACTTTCCCCTTCTCCAACTGTTGTGTACTTTGAAATGATTTACCTGTCATGTCTCAAACTGTTAACATTGTGAAGTAGTTGTTACTTTTCACTGCAAAAATTACTGAGTATGTGTGCAAAACGATGAAGGGCCCTTTAGGATGAAAATCTCTATACTACARTGATTACGCTGACTGAGGAAACTCTCAACTGCATGTGGTTCTTTTTTCTTCCAAACAAGAAAAATAACATTAAAACTTTCAGATGTGTTGTAAACCTCTGTTGTTTTTTGAAATAAAATAGTAGACATCTACCTCAATAAGGTTTTAAACAATCTTTCAACTTCAGTACTTTGTTAGATTATGCCCTCAGGAATCTATTCTTATTATAATTATGACCCTGAGGAAATATTCTTGAACAGTAAGATTTTTCCATGCTAATAGCACMGTCGATGAAATACTGAACTGATGATTGTTTAAAAGCTTTCTGCCAGTATGAGGTAGAAGGATCCAACATCTTTGAAACAAGATACTAACTTTGGGTTGAGTCAAGAGCTGTAATAAAGGAGACATAAATTCTTAGGAAACATGTTGAAAATTAGTAGGTTGAAGATGAAAAGAGTGAAATTATTAATAAGAGCATYTCTTTCATTACACAACAATAGCTGCCATTTCTGCTGCTGGAAGATTTGTGGGTAAAATCAAAGGATCTGTGTTCTTTCACTGCTGTTCTCTTGTCACCTTTTACGTTATTGGCAGTGAAAAGATGTCATGGGGTCAGTTTCRTAACCAGTAAATGCAGTGTTTTGTTAATGCTCAGGGTAGTTTGATCAGTGTTATCAACACCACAGCCATAATAGTTATTCTGTATTCTAGAATTGATATTGGACGAAGACTGCAGAACAATGGCACTTCCAAATCTGTGTGTATGTCTTTTTCTCTATTTTTAAAGAGGAGCAAAGTGCATGAGTTTCCCCTTCAGTCTTTCTATATGAGGTTAATAAATGGTAGAATGACCTATTTACAGACATGCCATTTCCATGTTCTGTATCAGGTCAAAGTTAGATGYCTCAGAGATGCGTTATTATTTTAATAGGGACTCCAGGCCTAAGGATCTTCAATCCTTGTGGTAGAGGAACCCAAATTGGAGTTGTCATGGTGACCTCTTCTGGTCTTAAAATCAAGTTTAACACCTCCAAAATCTGCCAATGGAACTGTCTTACTGGTCTCCATCATGGAGAAGAAACCCAGTGTATTAGGTTTCAGCTGCCTCTGATTTACCTGGTTTGGGATTCCTATTTTTCAGTTCAGAGTCAGGTTCAAACCTAGAAGTGCAGAGAAATAGCCCTTAATATCCAAATGTATATATTTATCTGATATTTTTCAYCTTACTAAATAGTAAACTTTGTTTCAAAACCAGATATTTTTTATGCTAGTGTGAGACTGGAAACATATGGAGAWTGATTGTGGTAGATACATTGTTTACATTTTTGTTTTTAATTTGAAATTTTAGTATCTATTCAGTTCACTTTTTTCCTTTTCATTGTGACAGGACAATCTGAAACACGACAGTGACAGTACCTAATATCTGTACATACATAGTGGAAACAAATATGAGCTTGCTGGCGCTTTCCCTCTTCCCCTGTGTGTCTTAATTTCATGTTGTTGAATACATATTTAATATCAAAACGAAGGAAGTAGAAAGCTGGTGCATAACCTTGGTGATGGCTTATATCCCTTTGAAAAATATGATAGTTTTATGTATTTTGAGCTACAATTGTTTTTCTGTTGTGTCTGCCCTGAATATCTTGCTTTGCAATACATGGAGAGGTCAGGTGGTGATATATAACTCATATGTGGCTGTTCAGGAGGTAAACAACTTACTTGACTACAGCAGTACAACAGAAATTTATGTCCCTGATGAGACTTAATTCTCTCAGGGCTTTAACTTTCCTAACCTGATCCTGGTTGCTCCGACAATTTCKCTGTATCCCTCCCAGACTTCCTGGAAGTCTTTGCTTCCATCCCTCTGTGGGCTTCTTTTTAGCGTTTGAGTTTGTCCAGGAGCTCCTTTTTCATCCACACCAGCCTCCTGTGGTTTTGTCTGCCTTACTCTTTRGATGCATCACTCCTGAGCTTGGAGGAGGGGATCCTGAATACTGACCAGCTTTCCTGGATCCCTCTTCCCTCCAGGACCTTATCCCCTGGCACTCCACCAAGCAGACCCCTGATGAGGCCGAAGTCTGTTTCCCTGAAGTCAGGGGTAGTGAGCTTGCTGTGCCCCCTTTTTACTGTCCTCAGGGTGTTGAACTCCCATGTCATGGTCACTGCAGCCCAGTCTTTCCTGGAGCTTCACRTTCCCCACCAGCCCCTCCTTGTGGGTAAGGACAAGGTCCCCATAAATTGACCAGGGGAATAARGAGAGTGTGGAGGAAGACATAGAAGTGACCGAAAAGAAGAGAACAGTGTTGGAAAAAACTGAAGGTAGAAAACAGAGGATAAGTGACACATAATTGTATTTTCATCTCAAAATATAATTACATCTTGTTGTTTGTAACTATAATGGTAGTTAATTGAAGCAGTATCTAAAAAAATTAACTTGGAAAAGAAAAAAAAAAAACATGGCATGCATAGCTGTAATAATTACTGGAATACCCCTTTGATAAACAGGTCTAAAATTAAAGTTTGTCTTATTTATTTATTTAGGTTGTAATAGAATGTTTGTCCTATGTCTGTTATTAGAGATTAGAAGACATTATTGACTCTTCTTCCACCAGAAAACTGATAGCAGCATTCTCCTGCAAGGAGAAGTCAGACTGCTTTAAACCAGGTGATTAACCTTATCATATTTTGGGATGCTTTTTCTGCATTCAACATTTTTTAATGAACTGAGGAGAGAATTGAAGATATCAGTGTAGGATAGAAAAGGAAGAAGACCACTAATATTCTTATCTTCCTGTGAGCTTATGGTATGTCTTAAGCAATACACTGAGCTTAATAAACATTACATTTAGGGTTATATTTATAAAAATTCTTTTTCCTTTCTTATAGAAACCATTGGAGAAGTCTCTAGTTCAACTTTAAAATTAAATGCAGTTTTATTTTGTGCTACAGTTCCTAACTGTCCTTTCTCTATAAGTGGAATGTCATGGTGACAGCTTTCATTACATTAAAACAATTTAAGGTTTCTACTGTACTGTAGGAGTTGTAAGAAGATTGGTTTGCTGTTCACTTGTATTAGTGGTAAGTTAAGAATGACCAAATGAGACCAATAGAAATCTTTCAAAAAAAGAAAGCTGTAAATAAGATAATTAATGTCTAAGACACCAGTTTCACAGAGATTTCACTATGGTAGTTTGGAAATGTAGTCTATGACATAAATGTCCAGAATATGTAGCAATAATTTAAGAGCCAGTTCCTGAAATGTTCCTGTTAACACATACAGAAAATCACYAGGAGCACTTAGCAAAGATATCCCTGTTAAAGAGTGAGCTGGAGCCTCAGTTTTAGTGCAATCGTGGAAGAGCAGTCAAGTCAAGGGGTATTGATCAGATTTTGCCAATTAAGGCTCTTGCCTGGAATATTTTCCCAGTAGAATTATGGCTTCTGTTCGCTCTGCAGGCTGTGTGATAACAGTTCACCAAGCCATATCTAACTTAGCTTTAAATTAGCTTAGGCATTGCTAGTTTTATTTCCACAATACCATGAAATTTCCTGTTAAAAACCTAGTAAGTACAGTTATGTGGATGCAGTAAATACAATGTAATTATTGTAAACAGGACTGCTATATTAACTGCTCATAKTCATGAAATTTTATGTTAATTTTGACATTATGCTAATGAATGGGGTTAAGTAGGAGAATATCAGCATTTTAAAAAATATTTAATTGTTTTAAGCACTTTATGTCCCCTTTGAAAAACTTGTCKTTTACCACAGCATGGAGAAGTGGAATTTGCCTTTCCTACATCTCTTGTGGTAAACTCAAGACCATGGTGGGGTTTGGAGATTGGAATTCTGATCTGACATTATTTTAGGCCTCTTGTGTTCATATTTTATCTCGGTTATGCTCACAGTCAGAAAGCATAGAAAGCAGTGGCATACCAAATTCAAAGTGGGKTTTTTTTCAATCCAGTTGATTTTGTATTGCTCATAAGGTTCTGACTACCCAAACCAAGATTTATTTTGTGGGTTTTGTTCTTGTCAGATTTCTCTGAATACCCGAGGAATTATCTAGGCAGCTTATGAAAAAGGCTAATAATGATATTTATTTGTTATGATGGTAACACTTCWAGGAAGGGGTCCTGATTCAGCAGGGCCTTTAACCTGAGTCTAACCCCAAACTTCAGAGTGACTGTTGGCATGTTTAATTTCTTTGCTGAATTGGGACTGAAACTTTGCCTCTTGTTAACATCCCCATTTCTTGCTGACTCCACTGAGAGCCTCATGCTTGTCTCCAAGGGCAGATGGCTGGTAATGTTTAAATTCCAGCCCACAGAGAAAATCTGGAGTGAATGTGATGACTGTGTCAATCTACAGTGTAATTATCTTGCAAGCTCTCTTTACCGTGTATTAGCATTTCTTTATGTCAGAAGATAATACTGTTTATGGGCATGGGGGAATTTACTGAGCTTATGTATTGTACCATGGATTAAATTACAATGTTAGTGCTACTGTTATAGTTCATAAGTTAGACATTTTCAAAACTTTTAACATTTCCTATTTCTAAGRAAAAAAGGGAGAAAATGAACAGAAGTGGCATAATTGTGATGTGTCTGTGGTTTTCCTGTGGATATTTATTCTGCAATAGCAAACTGATACTATCTAATACAAATCATAGGCATACTTGCTGATATTAATGCTTGAAAGTTACATTTTGGTGTTCTGCTTGCTCTGCTATAGAGACATTTTAATGTTAAAATACGGCATCTTTACCAAGTAATTTGAAGCTTGTGACCTAATGGTATCTGCATAATGGTGGAAGGAAGAACCTTGATGATGTTTTTATTGGATATCTCATCAGAGACACAACTAATGGTATTTTGCTACGACATTCAGAGGGTGTTCTTGGAGGAACAATTCCTCTCTTTCTGAATGATGCTGTTTGGCTGCTGAGCTGGTCAGCCTTTTCTATCTTTTTTTTTTTTTTAAAGCTGTGCCATTTTCCATTGTTGTTTCTGTAATCAATTAGTATTAAGTTTTTGTACTTTTCAAAGACATTGATGTGGTTTTTTGTGTGTTTATTGGGAATTTTGCTTGGAGTTTTTTAAAATAGGCATTTATTTTATTTTACTTCTCAGCTGGGAAACTTGTCTTATAGTTCAATTCTCTTGATGAAGAATGCTTGATCCCCACTTYTGGGAAGTGACTGAAGTTTAGTGAACCGCACTGTCTTAGGAGAATACCTCTGGTGTTATTTCATAGATGAAAATATTGTTGAAATTTTACACAGTGAGTGATTTGATTATGAAGAATATTCCAAATGAATATTTTTATATGAAACTTTAAAATTATCATGGAGAGTTGACAGGGAACCTGCAGAAGGAAGGCACATAATTTGCAACTGAGATTTAACCTGCAGAGTTGTTGACTTTTGTTCCAGCTGAAGATTCCACAGTTTTTCATTCTCTGCATTTATTCTTGTGTATTAGAGCTTTTTCTGATGTGTGGATAGCAGTGGCCAGATCATAATAGAGGGGAAGCCGATAAACCCAATAATACTTTTTAAGTTCAGCAAAAAGTCAGATAGAACCCACAGATGTTGCCACTAAGTCAGTTACCACTGGCACTTCAGTTTCCTCCTATAACACTGCTTATGTCCTTCTGTTCATTATCTTATACTTTCCTAAAGAGAGGAGGGTAAGCTGAACTCTGAGCAATCATGTTCTGAGTGCCAATTCCTAAAATCTTATATTTCTCCCAGCAAATGCATTTGATACCTCTCTTGTTTTCCAATAAATATTTCCCCTCATAGCTCCATGCTGAAAGGCAGACAGAAAGATAACAAGAGGTTTTTGATTTGTCTCTTTAAAATTGGAGGCATGATGGCCTTATAATCATATTATTCTGTCATCTGGAGACTGCAGAGCTTTTACTCAGTTTGCTGGTGACATTGCAGTTGATGTTCACAGAGTAACTCATAAACAGCCAACACGATGCATGAGCAAAACGACTGCCAATTCTTGTCTTTTATTTTACTAGATGTCTTCAGCCAGTAAGAATTAATGTGTTTTCTGAACAAATTTCTCTTCTATCTGTTAGAAGTGTGAAATACACAGATTTTCAYAGACTTTGCCCAAAATGTATTCTGCCATGACTTTTGATTCAGTTTTAATATCAATTATTGAGTGTTGATCATCCTAGCAGTGACATTTTCCTGGAATCTCACCTCCAGAAGATCTGTGCATCCTTGATTGCACAAACAAACCTTGCTGACAGTAAAAAGGACTRAGCCTTGATAACTGAGAAAACTAAATTAGTCAAGTAGWCTCATCTTTTTAGCATGGTATTTAGAAAAATCACATCAATAAAATTAGCTGTAGTGATAGCTGATTGGCTGTTTTTAATTGAAATTATATTCTTGTTGATAAAGTTGYACAAGAAAAGCATTTATTTTGGTAAAAAGATTAAATTTATATTTAGTATTTTTAACTGGCCTGAAGGTTTTCATTTTGACAAGATAATTAAAAAACATCACAATATTAATCTTTTTTAATATTTTCTGCTTTGTATTGTGGGTCAGGTTCTCTCATGTATTTCCTGTGAATGGTGGTCCTGAGGGACTGGAGTGCAACTGGAAGAATTTATTCCATGGGATATGCAATATGCTTAACAACTTATCCTTAGAAAGAAATTGAGAACTAAGATTGCAGTGAATACATAACAGGGAAATAGGTTTCAATACTGAAATGGRTGTGATCTGCAAAGGATTTTTCCAAGGATTCCACTTTGTCAAAACATTTTACTTGAATTAAAAATGTCTAAACAAAATGTTTTGACACTGCCCAACTTAGATTCCTCTCTGTGGAAAAGCATCTCATTTCAGGAGGAAATCAAACTTCCTGGTTTCTCATATGGTAGCAGTTCCAGCTTTTTCTCAAATCCAATCATCACACCTCCTTTAAATACATACRTGAATTAGTGTGATTTTTCAGATGAGAGGGTTTCTTGGGCAGCTTCTGGAAAGGTAAGCATTCTCCTAGGGAAAGGATTCTATTTTGATAGTRGAATTGGTCCTGGAAGGGTTCTAGAGCTTCCATGTTTTGGGAAGGAGTCAGAAAAAGAAGGCATCAAATCGATCAGTTAGGCATTCCTCCTTGCTTCCTTCCCCATTTGAGTGGTCCTGTGCAGCCTAGGTAAATCATTACACCAGGAGTGTTCTAACTCAGAAGGAAGCATTTYACTTGTAAGCTGCTGTAACAAAGGMAGGCTATATTAAAGTATGCTTTTGGGATTTTGGTTATTATAAATTACATTCTTTGAAATCTCATTTAGAACCAGGAACTAAAATGATGTTGGAAGGCTCAAAGGATTAATTCTTCCTGAACAATAGACTGTCACTGATCRCTCTGTAAAGTAATTATACTAAATTTAATTATAATACAAGAGCATTGTATGATAGTCATAGTGTGCCCAAAAGAGGGTTTGAAAAGGTGCCTCACAAGCATATGGACTAGCTCTGGGAGCACAGTGCCAAATTACAGATGTTGTAATTGAGTACGACTTAATATCAGGCTTTCTTAATTAAAGGTTTGGGGTTGTGTGGGGTGGGTTTTGTCTGGCACACTTTGCTTTTCGACATCATCAGCATAATGGAACATGTGAACTCTTCCCTCCACRTTTCACAGATTCTGCCCAAAGCCCTTATGACTTCCAATGGTGTTAATGCACTCAAATCAATTCCAATATCACTGTGGTGAAATGAGGAGCGATGAAATTGTGGCAGTAGTGGAATAACAACTGTTCCTTATTCTGGTATTTTATCTGCAGGAACTGCACATATCAATATGCTGATGATATTTCATAATAATCCTCTCATGAAAACCTAAGGCTCCTACTTCACCATTTCAGTCTCCTCTCTTCACTTTTCCATCTATCTTCAATTGCATTTGGACTCRTTATGGAAATTTMRTTGCCCTTTGAACTATAAAATTAASCACTGCTCCTGTTTTCCRATTCCACCCTGGTGGCAGGTTGGAGCCTAAGACACTCCCTAAACTCAGGGAGCCCCCTGGATCACAGCCTTAACAAGTCCAAATTTAGAGTGATGTTAAGATGCTTAGCCAGAATCTTTTCTTGGGAATGACAAAGRTTCTGTAAGCCATTGATAAATAAATGAAATGAGTGCCAATGCTTGGGAATCAGTTTGACCGCTGGAATGGCATGGTGTGCAGTAAGCCTGGGAAGAAGTTTCATGCTCATGTTTTGTTAGGGCAAGTATCCTGGGAGAAAGCTAACAAGATCTAGAGCATGGATGTCAGGAATTATAAAGTAGGGATGGTGGTAGTGCGTGGTAGATGCCTTTGGTTTGTGTTGCAACATAAGGTGTTTATTTTAAAGCAGTAAAAAAAGGTTAGGGCCACAGGTCAGCACAAGCAAAATTAATGCAGATCTCATGAAGTTCCTGCATGTCTTCACAGCAAGCTTGAATTTAGTTTTGCGTTTCAATGGAAAAAGTTAAAAATAGAAAATCAGTGAAGAGCAAGAAAGCCAGTGTAATCTGCCTTCTTTTTCTTTTTACCTTATTTCTTTCATATGCAACTGCTTTGTTACGTAGGAAGTGTCTGGTGTTATTCTTCTTACATCTATTTGGTTTAACAGTGTGATAGCCTGGAACATGTTAATAGCAAGTCTGCTGTAGCAATTTACACCATCATTGAAATGATTATCAGATCTTAAACCATATCTGCCAGGAATAGGAAGAGTGTCAGTTTATTTTATTGAAGAATATTGAATGTGAAATCTTGCGTGAGCTGTAGCATCAGCACTTTGTCCAGCATCCACTGAGTGGCCTTTAATGTGSCTGTGAAGAAATCAGTGTCGATGTGGTGGGCTATAAGGAGGATGGGAGTGATGTGCTGGTGGCTGTCATTGTTTAATGTGATTGCTGGTCTCTTAGACTTGTGAGGCTCTGTTACCAAAAGTTTCTGACATATTGATATGCAGTCCATTATACAAATAAGCCTTGGTTCACTTTGATTTCCTGTGTGCACATGCAGCCTCTAATGTTGCCAGACTAACACAGACTGAAGTCCTGATGAAAGTCATTAMCATCACATTTATTCACATTAACAGCCAACTCCTGCTTTTGAGAGAACTGCTGTTCTTTCTCCTAACTGATGCAGTACCAGTTGAAGACCAGGAGATTTGGCATAAGGAGATAGAAGCATCCCAAAAGAACAAGTAACTAGGTTAAAAAACTATGAGAACTGTTTAGGAGTATTGAGAAAAATATTTTCAGTTCTATAAGTTGTTTTTAARTCATAACTCTCTATAGTGACTGTGACATTTAAGTACTGAAAGGCAATTTAAACTCAGCCAGATTCTTACTAGGGATAACTGCACAGGCTTCTTTATGCATACATATATACATATATATCTGTCTACATATATCATGTGTATCATATATATATATAGTTAATGACACCTGTGTGTTTCCTAAAGGAGAGACGAAGAAATGCCATTTTTATGACAGCCCTAGGTGAATGTGAGAAGGGGTATATTTTTATACGGGTACATTTTAGCTAGTTCAGTTATGATCATAGATTTAGCCTGTGTTGTTCAGAAGGGTGAAAGAAAAGTCACCCACTGGGGGAGCTGTCTACAAATCTGTCTTTTGAAGCACCTCCTGAAGAGTTGCATCTTGTCACTCTTCAGATGCAGGTCTGTGACCTGGGCACCAAAACCATCTTTCTAGCCTGGCTTTTCAGGATGTTTTGGATGAGAAACAGTCAAATCATTTTCCCTTCCTGGAATTCTCAAAGTGTGTACTTGTGCTGGTACCAGWCTGACAGCCCTCAGTGTGGGAGGCCCTCTTCTTCTGGGCAATGAACAGACGTAGTTTTTATGAGTCTGGTCTGAGCTGCCAGTTCTGGAAGGACCTCAGMTACTGGAGTTTGTTCCCAGTCCTTGACTATGACAATTTTGTAGGTCCATCTGTGCAGGGTTCTCAACTGTCACCTTGGCAGTGCTAATAAGCAGMGTTTTGGTAACATTTTCTGGGCGGATGTGATGATTGTATTTGTCACTTGTCWATCCCTCCCTCCCTGTAGCTTCTGCAGTATGAAGCCGGCAGTGAAGCTCATTGTCAGTCCCTAATGCAGGCCCTGAGAATTCAGTAATGGGCAAATTTTCACTCAAGTATCACGAACTGCTAAGTTGATGGGACAGCCTGCAGATTGTAGGGCCTTGCAGCCACCAATGCTTGTCCCAAGCCTGCTTCAAAGCAGCTGGGATTATATTGCCACGGAGATGTGGAGAAACCCACATCATTATTAACACACTGTTAATTTTGTTTCCTTTAGTTAATTTGATTTGTGAGCAARGTCTGTAGCCTTCAGACATTCTAGGGTCTATAGGGAGGGCAATGAGTTACAAAAAAATCCACATTGGCTGGACCACTTATAGAGGCCTGATRTACTTTATGGAAACAGAAATACTGGAAGCTCAGCAATTGCTGCAAATTCCCCTTAACCTTATGAAAAGTTATGGGCAGTTTTTACCAATAAATTCTTTTACTGTAGACCTAGTGAGAGGAGGGAAATTATTGCAGGCTCTTAGCTTTCTACTTTTTATATACCATCTTAGGCTTATAGAAGGGAAGGGATTTAGGAAGAGTTCCTATCAAATGCAATGGAAGATGTTACCATTGTTTCTGATAAATTAAAGTGCTTTCTTTGTCCAAGRAACATTAAATTGTTCTACATCTTACTGTGTATATAGTAGGTAAGAATTTATTTTCCATTTTCTAAGTATACATTATCTAAATATATTCAATTTCTATTGGTGACATTTGCTTTCTTCTTTCCTTGTTCAACTGTTTCTGCATTTTAGTGCTGATATGCAGTATTGAAGATTTTTAAGGTGACCCTTCTWAGCTAATTTCAAAATAAAGACTTAATAATGCATCCAAAAGTTGTCTTTCCTAAGTCAGTTTTCCAATTTTCTATGAGCTGATTTTTGGCTAGTCTATGATTTGGACTGGGTTGGGGTTTCTTTTGTGTTTTTAATTTATTTCCCCCCTTCAAGAAATATATGGAAGAAGCAGAGGAAAAAGTGTGACTAGAGATATCAGATTGCTTCTATCTGAAGAAACATACAGGCCACAATTTTTTGGCTCAATAAGCAGACAAAAGGAGGGAGTGTGTCTAGGCRGTTAGGAAATAAAGGGATTAAAAGATGAAATGGGAACAATTATTCATTTTTTCTCATAATGGAAATCTAGATGATGCTYAGTAAAGTGAACTGGTAGGCAGCTTACAACCTGTAAGAGGAAGTACATTTTCAGASACTGCCTGCTTATATTTTGGAATTCATTGCCACACAGTGTGCAGAAGAAAAAAGTTTAAATGGGCTCAGAAGACCTTAGGAAAATGAATGCTTGATGGGTCCACTGAGGAAATAGTCTTTATATTGCATTAAGGAGATATTTCTCACACTTTGAATTTCATGAGAGGGAATACTGATTTTTTCTTTAAATGTATAAATGGCTAGATAACAATCACCATAGCAACGGAAAGAATATCAGGTTAAGGCCATGAAAAAGGGATTTAATGAATGTAATGTGTGTGGTTTTTCCTCCTCAGATGTGTTTGTGGTAATTCTTTGCCATATTTCTGCATCCATATTTCTCTGAGAGTGTTGGCCATTTTACCCGTAATTCTGCCTACAAATGCTCTGCTGTTCATTGTTGAAAAACCACCTGCCCTGCAGTGACCGAGAGCCATTTGGAGTGTAGAAATAAATCTTGTCATGTTTTAAGCTAGGGTGATCTTCAGATGAGGTCTGACCGCTGGGTCATTCCCAGAGAGATGCTGCCTTCCCCTCAGCAGAGGTTCTGCTGCTTGTCTGTGGCCATCCATGGGCCCAAAGTGTTTCTCTCCCTCCACTGAGAAGTTTGGTCCATGCATAAATCATGTCTCRTTTTCTAATTTGATCAGCTTTGACCTTTCTAGAAGCTTTTCTCAAGACTTGGAAAACAACAACGCATCAGGTGCAATATTAAATTAGCTCTGTAGTAATTACATAAACCTACTAAATTATTGAATCCTCCTAAACAAATGATGTAGGGCACTCTAATAAAGCTTCCTTCAGATCAGTGTGTATTTTTAAAGCTGCAGTAAGGAGTCTSAAAGGAGAGCCTTTAACCATTACATATAGTAAAAGCTGTATTTCTTACCTGCTTCTATTTCTTGCCTTTGACTACTTTTCTGAAATTACCACATCCTTTCTAATGATGGAGCTTTGCTGGTACATGGCAGTTGGGGGAGCTGGGGAAAAGTATTTATTACTGTAATCTTTCTTATATACCCTGTGTGCACTGTCTGTCACTGTGCAAAATTGCTCAGAAGTTCTGTTTATCCAGTATTTTTCTAAAAGCTAGAGATCCTCCTGAATGTTGATTCGAAGCAGAGAAAAATTAAGAAGGGCAATAGGTTGTAAGCAAAAGGTTTGTAAACAGTAGCATGGAAAAGTATTTTTATGCTTTTCACAGTTTCTGTATGAAGACTGCAAAAATTAGCTCACTGTATTGTTATTYTACTTGTGAATACTTAGCAACTGGTACATAGTTTATATAAACTATAATATCTATGTATCTGTTGTTTGTATATTCTCYGTTAATTGGCTTTGTGAGCAAGCTGATTTTATTTGCGTTACAAAACCTGTTCTATGTATGTAACAAAGCCCAAGGGATAAATATATTTTTGAAAGCTGCCTCAATATAGCTTGTTGTTAATTAAAACCATTAAATGCCTATCATTACAGAGAGAAAAATTCATGTTTTGCTTAACACTATCTACAGTCCTATTTCTCAGAGAGGCAATTATCCATTACCAAATACCAAGTTATGGCTTTTTTACTCAGTGGCTTTTGTTGTAGAAGAAAAATAAATCTGAAAAATGTTGAAGCCATTTTGTGTCACTTTCTGTGAGAAACAAGGATAAAGATGAAGTCATATTATAAAGATCAAAATAAGGGAAAGTTCAGTAAAAATTGAACTTTTAAATTTATTACAAGAATTTTTAGTGTTCCATAGATGTGGATGTWGGTTCCAGTGCTGATAAATGCAGCTGGTCAAAATTCGCTTAAAACCTTTAGCAGGGAAGATTTAGCACTTCAGGTGTTACTGATGTCAAGAGGGAGTATTAACTTGTCTTAACAGCAATTCTGATAAAATATTATTGGGAGTTTTAAATTGTCATTTTAAAGTATCAACATTTCCTCTAAGACTGATCTCTTTTTGTTGAGGTATTGAATTTGGTTTATAAGTTACCTTTATGAATCCACAGCTTTTCATCTAAAATGCAAAGAGGCTTTTTCTCTAGAACATTTTCCTTGTCCTATTAAGGCCACCAAAGTATCATGAGGTAATTGAATAATACAAGTAGTTATTTTTTAAATAAGTTTCCACAAGAAATTACTGTTGATGTTGTGGAGCTTTTCAAAAATGTTTGGAGTTTGAGAGAAGAGTAGTTTTCAATACAGGATTGAGAACTGGCTTGATAGGTGATACCAGAGTGGGCTGAACTTTGCTTTCATTCTGAGATGACTCAGTGCCTTTAACCAGAATCAGAAAGTGGATTCATGCTGGCCAAGCTTCAGAAGGTGAAAACCACGGCTGGTGAAATCACATTGTGATCTGTGCCTCAGGGCCTGGGCTAGGGAAAGTTCTGTTGTTAGAACTGCCGAAATATGGACAGGTTTCTTGRATGTGAGACATCAAAAGCATTCAGCTCAGACAATATCCAAGAAGTGCAGTAAGGATTTGCAAAAAAAGGAGCAGTTTTGACATAGCCCATTGTAGCATGCCACTTAATTCATAAGTGCAGGGCCCTTGCGTAGAAGGACTGGAAAAAATAGGTCCTGACAGCTGTCCAGYTGCACAAGCTTCTCTTGCTCTCCCTCCCCAGTAAAATTCTTAGAATGGCACAACAGGGAGTTATTTGGTTACTACACTCCATAGAGCAGGACAAGAACCTATAGGAAATCAACATRAATGTGTATTTGTTGTTAGATCCAACTTGTCGATGATGACTTTTTCTTGTTTACAAACAGTCTGCTGAGTTCACTATTGCATAAATAACARGGACAGTTCTGCTCTCAAAAGCTAGTAATTGGCCACAAAAAGGCATTTGGAAGCTTTGAAAACAATCTGTTCTGTGTGTGAAGTGGGTTTGTTTCCATTTTACCTACAATTAATGAGAAGTGGTAAAGGAAATTGGTTCTGTTTCGTCCAAAAGCAGCTACTCTTGAGCTACCTGATTTTTAGTAATTGGCTGTAGCATTCAGAGTATCCTTGGAGTCCTGGGCTTGTTGGGTTTCATTGGGTAATGACCTGGTCTTTTAAACTGCAGAAAAAAGAAGAGGGGCTTGTTTGTCTTTCAAACAGGTGACCCAGTGGCAATGTTTTTTAGCCAGCAATTTGTGACATCTGTTGAGGGCTTTATACCTGGATTGGTCTAACTTTTATGATTACTTACCAGTTTTAATTTTATGCTYGCAGACCTGGTCGTTCATATCAAAGGGTAATTTACAATGCCCCTGGGAAGTGCCTGATTCAGTACTATCTTGGGTACTCACAGTTCATTTATTTGACCCTTGAAAGAAYTGAGGTGCTGCATGCACATTTTTTGCTATAGCAATGCTGCCGTCTAATTCAACAGTGCCATTTCTACTCTATAGCATATTGTTTGTTTCTTAAAGCCTTGAAAAGTGRCAAAACTGCAGATGGACAGGGGCACAAGTTTCCTGCCTGCTTTTGAAGGGAGAAGACTGCAAGAGTCTAGTAGAAAATACCTCCAATTTATTTTCAACACCTTCTTCACCACRTTGTGATTTTATGTCAGGGAAATGAAATACAAAAATTTGGGGACTGAGTAATACTTCCCTGCACTTCATAAAGAAGCCATCAGATGATAAGATTCTTGTTCATATTGTTTTCATCACTCTCATGATTGCTTCATTTAGTACTACATCTTTCTCAGTGCCTGTGTTGCYGCACTAATAACATCAGCATGTTGCAGTCACTGCTCCTTCAAAGACTAGTATTAATTGAAGCAATTTATTCTAGCAGAGCTGAAGATGGCCTATTTATACTTTTATATAATGAATTACAGAATACATTTATCTTGTCACGTCCTTTCAGCTCCTTTTTCTGCCAAGTGTGGATTTGCTGCCCGGCCATGCTTTCCCTGGGCTGACATCAGTAAAACACAGGTATTTCTCTGTGTTGCATGAGAGGTCAGAGATCTTCACCAGCTATCACTGTATGGAAAGAGGAGCAACCCTGAATTGGTATTAATTAGTAAAATAATGTCTCATTCTGCCGCATAATGAAACAGTATCTTATGCCAGAAAAAAATGTAGTGYTCATAATTTATGTCTTTCCACATAATATTCAATGTGATGTATAAGCAATATAATGTATATGGTGCTGATCTGTTMCCAAGGGGTGTAAGAAGATTTGCATTGTATTAATAAAACCTCTAGGGTTACAGAAAACAATTGCTTCAGTTCTGCATGAAACTCCTCAGTCACAAGTCTGCAGAAAGCATTACATGAGAATACCTTGCCTTCCTTAATATTAGTAGTGTAAGACATAATGTGTCTCATCTTCATTTATGTTTTAGASCTCTATTACATGTAAAATAGTAGGCTTTTAAAAGTACGGTCATTACACTTAATTGAATTGACCTTTGGCTAATGAAAAACATAAGGGGAAACATTTCCTCTCACATCAAAATATTTGACATTGTCTGCAATGAAGGACCATAAAAATAGTGGAGCAAGGCACTGCTGAGTTATGATAGGTAGGGTCAAAATTGTTAACTGCAGTGAATGGCAGATTTTGTAGAGCAAGAGTTGAATRAATAAACAGGC
This sequence comes from Malurus melanocephalus, assembly GCF_030028575.1. Taxonomy (NCBI): domain Eukaryota; kingdom Metazoa; phylum Chordata; class Aves; order Passeriformes; family Maluridae; genus Malurus; species Malurus melanocephalus. Next base: position 1,760,377 of record NW_026623378.1, read on the forward strand.
TTCTAGAGAATAAGAATATTAATGCTGAAATAACTCTACCAAAATCTCTGTCCTCTTAAACTATCCCCACAGTTTTGGGTTAGCTAATTTAGTTTTTCCCCTTTAGGTTTTTCCTATTTATTATGTAGGAATTGTTGTAAATGTCATGGAGAGAGAGGCTCTATATCCTAGACTCTAGTTGCTCTCTAGATAATAGCAGTTAAATACTGTAATTGATCTTAAATGGCAAAAATATGCTTCTGATACTAATTTGCACTTAGTTTCAATGCAATMTAATTTTTAGCATTTTGCATTGGTTTTGAGCTGTTTGAATTAATTTTAAATTTTTATTCCAATTTRTGTAAGTTTTCTGTCTGTTACTATGTGGCTTCTTGCCAAAATACATTTTGTTGGCACCATTGGAGATRTGTTTTCTTAAATTTTAAATCTATGTGGTAGTGACTCTGTTAGTCCTGCTTTTCTCTGTTAATTGTGAGATTGTTGCCTCACATGGGTTGAAGGGCATTGTGCTGCTCCAAGGGCAGACTTCATGTGGTATCTGAGTCCTAGACATTTGCCGTTTGTCTCGCTGGCTGCTCAGGCGAGCAGTGGTGTAAGGAAACAGATTCCTTAGATATGTCAGTTCAGGTCAATTGCTCTTTCCTGCTCATATCCCTCCTTCAGCGTTCCTGAACTTTCTCCACTTTCTATTCTAGGTCTATGCTCAATTAACTTTGTCTAAGTGTGGCTCTCAGGACCCAGTGATGTTGCGTAGGCTTGCGACGTTAGTGACTGTAGGCTGGAASCTCAAATTGTTCCTGTGCACTTTTGATGGAATTTCTCCTGACAGAGTTCTAGGATTGGCTTTATTCCAGCAATGGGGAATGGATTTTTCTATTGGAGATGRAAGTAGCTGAGGTTTTCAAGTAATCAGGAATGAGGGCATTCTTCGAAAAGACTGCACCAATACTTTTTACCTTGTGGATAACATGCCCCTATACCAACCTTAAAGATAGCAATCAATCCACTCGCCTGAGAAATGGCAGACTGAGGAGATCACAGGTTAAACCTTGTACTCTGGAACTCAAATGAAGTTGTTCCACACAGGACAAAAGCATCCTTTGGCTGGGACCCAGCGTTATGTGAAGCAATTGTTTGGGTCTGATATCTCTGGAAAATTCGAGAACCACYGGGAGTCTTTGATTTCCTTTATATATGTGCTTCCTCATATCCTGGATGTGCCAAGCCTTTCCCATGAAAGATTGTTTTGCTTGGAAATGATGAAAAAATCCCYGTCCTTTTATCTGTTTCTCATTTAAGAGTTTGCATTGAGAATGAATAAATGTTTCTAGGAAACMATTTGAATTTCATGTGAAAGGGTCTCTGTAGAATATTAGAAGTTCTCAGCAGTAGCTCTGTTGCCTTATATGTAGTTTCGTTTCTAATTTTCCCATTTCTTAGTTATCATTATCTCAAATATTCACAGTTGCATCTTTTATTCTTTTGTATGAATTGACTCCTCCATCACAGTAGCAGTTGTCCTGTTTTCCCTTGATGTTCTTCCAGCATGCCTAAATCTTGTCCAGACAGATGCTAAACACAGTGTTAAGGCTGTGCATTCTTCTCTGTTGTGCTRTGGCTGCTCTGTTCAGCCTGTGCAATGAGATGTGGAGCCCAGGACCACCCTGGTACTTCTGCAGCAGTACTGTTTTACAAACTCATCATCATTTGCAGCTCACTGTCACCTTGTACAATTTGTTCATTAATTTCTGTGTTTGTTTCTTCAATTGAAGTATCTCTATTTCCCAGTTTTCTGTTCCATAAATGTTCACTTCTACTTATGCAAGGTGCATATTTTTGTTTCATGTCAGAGTTCTTACCACTCCCATTAATTTTTCTCACTGTACTAGTTCAGATATATTTTCAGCACTTCCCAGTTTTGAGGTTTTTTTGCATATTAGACATTTTACTATTAGTAATTTCCTATTTCCTCTTCCAAAACAGTAAAAAAACTATGAAGGAAAGAAGATCTTAATACTGACTTGCTTTGAGCTATTCAGGACTTTTCTCCTGATCTGGATACATCATTCTTCATTGTTCCATAGAAGCTAATCTGTAAATCATGTGATATTATGCTGATTCAGAAAACAAAACCCAATTGCTATTGGTGAGGGTTCTTAAGACCTTGTAGGAAATAACACTAAAATTCAGATAGAAGCATATTGTCCTCTTCATTTCAGCTGCCTATTAATTCTGTGGTACTATTGAAAATGCAGTTAAGGTTTTTCAGAGCGACTTGTTAATTTTTAGTTCTTGCTACCTCATGCTCAACTTTCTGTGATTCTCTGGAGAAATTTTATTATCATCAAGATACCACCATAAATTTGCAAAAAAATTATATTTGCACTAAAATTGGAAAAAATTGCATTCTTCTCCCTGAAGAGCTTTTATTTTTAAAGGCCCAKTAAGGCATCAACAGCCACATCTATGTCCCTCACTGTCCTGCACACAAAAACAGGGTCCTCTTGTTGAWGCAGCAGTGATGAGGCGGCCCCAGGGGAGGCAGCCCTTCCTTCTCCATTTTTGTAACTTTATGCCACTTTCCATGATCTCCCTGCCCTTCTCTGACCTTTTTTCATGTAGATGCAATSCTTATGTCCCTTAATGGCAAACTGAGCATCTTGAGCATTGAACAGGATGAAATAAAATTTTCACCCTTAAGACTGGGAATTCGTTTACCATTCGAGGCTTGGTTCACAGTYCTCTGCTTCAGTTTTGGAGTTCTCTGTGGCTATGGGTGCCTGCGTATTCCAGTCACACTGTAAATGTTTGGAAGCAAGATACATCTTTAATACAAATGCAAAATATCAGCATAGAATATCTGGGTTTTGATGACTTGTTGGTATTTCACTACAAACAGGGTTGAGTTACGCTGGACCACAGAATATATCTTAAATGAGTTCTTCTGGTGATCTTACCCAGTATCTTATTCCTATATYGACTATAAGCTTATGTTTTAGAGTAGAAATGTTAGAATATTGCTAATAATTATGTTGGACAGTAACTACTACATCATAAGCTAAAATAGTGAATGTAATCACATTCAGTACTGTGATAGAAACATTAAACACTTTATTTGATAATGTCTGTTCTCAACTGAATTTACTAGTAGTTTGAGATAATTTGCATCTCCATTTGTTTGGGCCTGTGACAGACATTTGTTTTGCTTGTGTTTTGAGTGTCTTTGTTTCATCCTGCGTTGCTTGTGGAGGGTGAAAACAATGTTAAAATTGTTGCTTGCTTCAAGCCTTTCATTGCAGTTCTGGTTGAAAAAGCAGTAAATATTGATAAAGCATGTTTGGAGTCAGAATTTTCCTACAAATTACCTTTTTGTCTGAATTCCACATTTGTTTCCTCTGCTTAGTCCTTCCTGGATGATTTAGCTTCTGCTGTATAGCTAGAACTATAGGATTTCCAGCCACAGGACTGTTTCAGAAWGAAAAGCTAGGAAGCTTTAAGTTGAAAATCTTTCATGAAGTAGCTGATTTGAAAAYCTGAGCTCCCAAAATCAGTTAACTTGAGAAATAAAAAAAATCCCACCCAGACTGCCATTAATGTCTTGTTCCAGAGATCATTGGGTTTTTTTTTTGGTTTTGTTTTTTTTTAAACACATCCTGCAAGTGCCGATTCTGCAAGCCTCTGTTTCTCATAATCAGATCTAAAAGCCCTTTATCTCYTATCAGCTGTTGGCTGTGCTGTAACCTTTGGCTCCAGAGTTCTGGTAGGAAACCTGTACATATTTCTACAAAGAATGAAACCCTAATGGCCTTAACAGCACTAATCATGGTATGTAACTGTGCTGGAAATTAGTTTCTCAGGCGTTGATCTTGACAGGTCAGCTGTCACAAATGGATATACATATCTGTAAATACCTCAGCCCTAYAAACAAACTTATGTCTGCGGGAAGTGGAAGATAAAATTGGTACAGTTCTAAACAAATTAAGTGTTCCAAAGGACAAGAATGCACAGGAGAAGTTCCTTCTGGAAATGGTTTTCATTATGCTCCATTTATGAATTTTATCTTTAYAGTTGGCTTTTAAGAGACTCCATAGAGAACACTCTGGAGTACTGTTCTGAAGCTCCTTCTCCTTGCACTTACCCCTACTGCATAAAAGAAGAATCTTTGTCTGCTCCTTTTGAAAAACAAGAATAACTTTATGGATTTGCACTGCTTTGTCTCCAGTGTTTTTTGGAGCTCTTCAAGATAGTACAGAATATGGAGCATAGGGTATTCAAGAAGTCTAAAGCCCTTATATGAAATCAGATTTTGAAAGGTGCATGTATAGGAGAAGGAATTGATATGTCAGTCCACCAGCAGTGAGGTAATAACTTGAATGTGTTACATTTCCCATTCTTTAATGACAATTTAATCATCACCTGCAGGTTTTGCAAGCCATTTTAGAAAAAAAAATCTTGATCATATTCTTAGTGCCTGGGGCAAGGGAAGAAGGCTTAAAGAGTACACTTTCCTTACAGATTTGAGACACAACAGATACCACACACACCTACACTGACCTTTGAAGCCTGTTGAGCCATGTTGATTTATGTCAAAGCAAAGATAGATCCATTTGTTTTGGCAGTAGCGAGGGCTAAAGAACATCTGAAATATTTCAGAGCAAGCATCTAAATTCGAATTCAAAAGATACCATGGCTACAGGTGTTTATCTGCCTGTGTTGCTGCAGACATTGATTGCAGACACTCATCTGTCACTCCAAGCTGGCATCACGGGAGGAGAGTTTTCAATCTGAGATATTTTAGCTTTCAGGAGTGTCATTAGAAAGCTGAATAATATTCATTCCTTTTCCTCCTCCATCCTCCAGGTCATCTGGATAAAAGGAGGTGTACATTAAGTCTTTTCTCTCCTGCATCTCAGCTTTCAAAATTTAGTGACTTTGAAATAATTTTCATCAGTTGTGATAGCTGCTGAATATTCACTGCATGTCTTGTTCTTTTCTAGTTCCCTGTTTATCAGTTTAGTACAACAAAACAAAAATAAAACTTTACAGATCTCTTCCATCACATTTTATTTGTTGATTTGATTTGTGAGGCTTTAGGATAAAACAGAAGTCATAGAAATAAATCATGTAAGACATCTAGCCAAAGGCATTTTCAGTGAAATAAGTTCTTTCCAAGAAGATTTTGACTTGTTACATGAAAATTAGCTTCTGGCGGGAGGAATCCATATTTCACAGATCTTGGACYGTGTTTAATTTCTACAGGGCATGCCTTCAGCTAACAACATTGCTTCCAAATATGTAAGCATAGTGTTGGTGTTTAAGAGTAGAGCTGAAAAAAAAGAAAACAGTTTCTACTTGATACTATTTATGACTCTTCTGAACAAAATGACACTGTGGATTCTGTTTGAAGGCAAAAAGARTGTCTGCTGCTGCTCATGCTGCTCAGGAGCATATTTAGTTAGAATAATCCAAAGGTCACTTAAGATTGACTTTTCTGTTGAACCTGTTCTATTGAATTGGACTGTATTTCTCYTCAGAAAATGGAGTAAAATTGATTCTTAAAATGATACATTTAATTGAAAAATAAAATATTTAGATGCAATGTTCCAGGGAGATATCCTGAAAACACACATCTGGGAACTCTTACAGACGCATGAAGTAGTGATAGATACGAGATACTTGTTCATCAGGAGCCTGGGAGCTCAAGAGGCTGTTAYTGTTTTAGAGATGAGGTAAAAGTAGGGCAAGGACATGGAAAATAGGACTTAAGATAGGAGCTGAAGAAAATGAGAGTTGAGACAGTCTCACACAATAGAACCTATGTCAAGAATTTATATCTGTAGATGAGCAAGAATGTTATGCAGCAGGAAGAAAGGTTGGTCTTCAGTAAACAGGGAATTATTTGAAAATAAATGGGGATCTGAGCAGAGGGGAAATCTGGGATGGTGCAACCACAGGTAATCCTGAGGACTCTCAAGCAATGTAAATTTATTGAGGAGAAATGTAATGTCAGAGTGAACTAAGTGAAATAATATGACAAATACTACAGATGATAGAGAKTTTATATTGCACACATCAATGAAAATACATTCAGGCAAGGTACCTGTTTATGTCTGTCCTCTGAATTTCACTAATTCTGATTCTGCATGTAAAAAAGCCACACATTTCTCAACCTCTCTCTATCAGTTCTGGATTCGGTCAGGCTGCTGTTAAACATTTAGCAAATGCTGMAAGATTGCTGCCTGGCAGTGCTTCAGACTCTGTGTACTTTGTGTTGCAGTTGGCGACGTGGGACTCTGAGAAAGGCCTGAACGGCAGCCTCCAAGAGCGACGTCTGGGCAATGACTTACAAGGAGTGACACTCAAAGTGGTGACTGTCTTGGTATGATCCTTTCTGAGTTCAGGAAACAAAATGCTCAAAATAAAAAGGATCTGACTGAGTATTTTGGGCACTTCCCGCAGTGTTTTCCCCTATCATTTTCAGTTCTGTATTTTTGGATGATCAGTTACATAAGCCAGGAAGATAGATGATGGCCTTTTATTATTTTATGTGAAGCTGTGTGCTGTCGGTGATACAGAGCATTTGTTTGCTTTTCCTGTTTTTCTGCATTATAATTCCTACCAGGCATAGAACCAGCAYTGGGCCTGAGTGTACAGGGATGCATTCTAGACACCATGTTCCAGCTTGGATAGGCAGTTTTCAGCATTTCATGGATTTTAAGATCAGATGGGCCAATTATGATAATCTAATCTTGGCTCTTGTACACTGCAGGCTGTAAAATTTAATCAAGTGTTTCCTGCATCAAGCTCATAAATTCCCATTGAGATAAACTATRTCTTTTAGAAAGGTGTCATCTTTCCAAAAAAATCATTACACTTTTGGGACTACTGTCTGTTAGACTCTGGAGTRGTAAAGAGCTTCTGTCAGCCAAGTGCTACATTAGGGGCAAATTAGGGCTTGAATGCATTCCTGGCTAAGATATTGTAGTCTGCAGATTGCAGAATATGATGTCTTTTTTTCTGAATCGGGGTACAAATAGGCAGTGGCATGAAAGATCATTAAGGCACTCCCTCCAGTCCCCAGTTTTCTTTGCTCAATTTGTGCTGTAGCTGGTGTGAGAGGTGAGCAGGTCTCTTTTGTGACAGTACCAGGGAACAAAGGCAGCCAACAGTAGAGTGGCTGTGCTGCCGACATTCCTGGAGTTCTCCTGCAGGAGAGCAGGAAACCCATCCCCAGCAGAAAACATGCCACAAAATGCTACATTTCCTTGGTCCCAAAACACCCTTTTGAAATTAAAATACTCCAGAAATKTTGAATATTCAACATTATAAATGTTCATAAAATGCAGTAGGTTTAGCTCGTGTTTCAATATGTCTCTTGCATAAAAGATTGGGCCTTGTATGTAAAACATGGCTTTCAAAATCTGGGGTTGAATTTCTTCTGGAGTCTCTGCTTCTTCTCAAGAACTGTGGGGGAAAAAAAAGGGTTCAGGCTTAAGTGCTGAGGCAGTCGTGTCTGGTTGAGAAGCCTCACAGCATCTCCCATGACCTACAGTTTTTGCCTCAGAAGGTTGAGTGTCTCAAAATGTATGCCAAGTTCTTCAGAATTAACTCAGAAAACACCCTTCTGCTCAGAGAAGCAAACTAAAAATATTTTTTCAAGTGTCAGTTAAGATATTGTTTTGTTCTCAGGAAGAACCTTTTGTGATGGTGGCAGAGAACATACTTGGGCAGCCAAAACGATATAAAGGATTTTCCATTGATGTCCTGGATGCACTGGCCAAGAATCTGGGCTTCAAGTATGAGATCTATCAAGCTCCTGATGGCAAGTATGGACACCAGCTCCAGAATAGCTCYTGGAATGGCATGATTGGAGAGCTCATTAACAAGGTACAGCGAGAAGAAGCTGCATTTAAAATTACAAGAGTATGAATTAGGATGAAAGCACCCATGTAGAATGCTTCTGAGCTGTAGATGGTCTCAGTGTGATACAAATTGCAATTTTGTGTAGTTTGTACAGGATAGGAACTAGAGAGTACAGGATAGGAACTAGAGAGTCTCTTGTTTTATTTGCTCCCAGCCTCTCTCAACATAAGTTATATTGGTGTAAATCTATGTGTTTGCATTGCTGTAAGAACAGAGGTCATGTATGTGTGTGTGAGGGAATGAATATAGAAAACAGAGAAAAAATAAGGTATTCTCCTTAAAATGTTAGCTACTATTACTTTGGTTTTTGTCATTGTGTCTTTGAAACTTGTTTGTAGATGGGASTTCATTTCTGTCATTCTGTGATTGTGTGTTTGATAATGATCAGTCAAACAGGAAAAGGAGTCTCAGTAACAGGGTATCAGAATTTGAACTGATCTCGAGATTATTCATTCCTTTGAAACAGAAAGAACCAAATTTATTTTCTTAATTACAGTACTGCAAATCCAGAAGTAAGTTAATTGAACTCCATTTATGTAAATGGGTAGAGTTTGTAGGTTAGAATCTCCCAGAGAATGAAATGAGTGTATTTTGTTCATGTTCTTGCAAGCTGGCATGGGACAAGCATTAATCAAGAAGCAGAATCAAAGGAATTAATATTCCATGTTGCTGCTTTTTGTAGAAAAGGTTACTCTACCRCAGTGGAGTTGTTACTGGAAGTGAAAGCTTTTTAACTATCTAGTAAGCAGGCAGCCCAGTATCTGTAAGGAGTTGTTTTGGAAGAAATAGAAGCAATTAAAGCAATAGCAARTGCGTGTGATAATGGGATGTTCTTGGTTGGTGCTAGGGAACATAAAGAATTTTCAATTTATTTTGCATTGACATAAACTGTTTGAATTTCATTGATTTAAAAATAAGGTAAAAAATCCTGTTAAATTTCTTTGGAAATTGCTTTCTTTGAAGCAATAAAGTATCTATTATGGTATTTTTAAATGGTATTTCTGCTACCATTTGTTCCACAGACTCCAAAGTATTTCAAAGCAAACCTCCCTCGTCTAATATTTGCTTTACGTTCCCAACACAATTAGTGATAGGAAATGGAATGTATATTCTGCTTTTTTTGAAGAGAACTCTTTTTATTAAGACAGWTAATATTGAAAATCTAATTGAAGCTCTTCAAAAGCTTTGGGAATYTTATTTATTAACTCCTATCTTACCCTTCATCAAGTGTGAATATTCTTTAAGGATAATCTATATGCAAAACCTACTTGTTTTAAACATTGTAGTCAAAGCAATTCCAGGAGCAAAGTTGCCTTTGTGCACTCTTCCTGTTACCAGTTTTTTCCATCACTTTAGTCATTTTAAAAAACAAACAAAATCTTCTCCCCAGTTGTCATATGAAATCTCTTCATGAATATGGAAAGTTGGCAATTCTGCAGGGAGAAAAACAAACATTAGCTCTTCCCACCGTGCTATCAAATGCACAAGCTAAATAAATGGTGTTTCTTTATTGTTTACAGTGCACCAGGTTAATATGGTTTGRAGTTTTAGGCCTCCTTTGGAAAACAAGTGGGGAATAAAGGTTAAATAAGCTGCCCTGCTTCCAGAATGGAGTCAGGGTCATGCTTTCTCTTCAAGAATAACTTCACAGGTTATGTTTAATTACTCTCYTTTAGACCAGTGCAATTAACTAATGTTTAAATGGTGAAAGTGATTCTGGTTTTGTTTTTCGACAATTTGTATAAATGCATCTAAATGTTTTAAGTTACAGAATGAAATGCAYGGAGTCACTTGGTTCTTAGAGAGTTTCCCCGTAAGGCTCCCGCTGGCCCAGCTCCTGGTGGAAGGGAGCGACGTGATGTGTTGCCTTTGCCTTGCAGAGAGCAGACCTGGCCATCTCGGCCATCACCATCACACCCGAGCGGGAGAGCGTMGTGGACTTCAGCAAGCGCTACATGGACTATTCCGTGGGGATCCTGATCAAAAAGCCCGAGGAGAAAATCAACATCTTCTCTCTCTTYGCTCCTTTCGACTTCGCGGTGTGGGCATGCATTGCCGCCGCCATCCCCATCGTCGGGGTGCTGATCTTTGTCCTGAACCGGATCCAGGCGGTGCGAGCGCAGAGYGCGGCCCAGCCCAGCCCCTCGGTGTCCTCCACCCTGCACAGTGCCATCTGGGTGGTGTACGGAGCCTTTGTCCAGCAAGGTACCAACCTCCAGAGCGGTCAGCCTCGGGGGAGCCTCGGGACAGGGCACCCTCTGCATCAAAGAGAAGGCCCATGTGGGGAGGCTGTATGTTCTATAGCCCAGCTGACCAAAAGTGGGAAGGGATAGGCAAGTCTGAGGGCTTTATGTCTTCTTTTATGCCTTTTCTGTCTCTCAGTAAGTCCAGAAAAAGGACTAGCAGACTTTTTCTCTCTGGGAAAATCATTATACTAGAAATAAMCTGCAGAGCTGCTTGGTGCAGAATTGTAACACTTCTCCAGCTCTGAAACTAGTACGTTTTCTAATTGTTTAAATTTAATTTAGAAATAGAAACAGAAATATATATATATTTGAATTCACATGAGACAGTTAATCTCTTGATTGTTGGAACTGAATATGTAACTAACTTTACACTCAGGAATATCTAGACAAGACTAATACTACTGAAATCAGTAGGACTGCTGCCATTAATGAAGTTACTTTTTTRACTAATTTTTTACAAAATCTGCCCACACAGTTTTTGTACCATATCTATAGTGCTAATTCTATTGTTAGAAAGCAGGTTTTATTGAATGCTGACATATGGGTAAGCTGTTAATTTTTTTACTTTTTTTTTTCACTGTGATTGTAAGCTTGTAAAGCTTCAGCTGGAAAACCCATCCTATTGCTATGCAACTTGGTCCCTCCTCTCATTAAGGTGGCAGCCCTGGTAGGTTTAGGTGCAGTAAGATGTAATCAGCACAAACATATGCTGAAATAACTAGCACCAGCTCTATGGTAAGGTTTAGACTCCAGTGATGCTGAAGCATAACTGCTTGAAGGCTGCTGGAAAGAAATCTTCATATGATTTGAAATCTTGTAAAGAGTAACARGGAATGACACTAATGCTTCAGTCTTTGCAGATTTAAATACAGCAAAGTAGCACACATCAGGCAGTTCTGTGGGGCTTTTTTCCCAGCTCTAAAAGGGTCTTTGAAAACAGAATATTACTATATTCTGAACACTGTAATGATTTAATTCCTGCATATTAGTTGTGCTTCACCATTCATCTTTTTTTTTATTTAGTACATTTTTCATGTTCTTTAGATTTGATCGTCAGTRATTCTCAAGGGAAATATTTTGAAAGATGATTTTCAGGAACACTGTCTAGGGCAAGAGGTTGGCTGGAGAAAATACTTGTGAATTATCAGTCTTAACAGAAGCTGTGCTTTTCCCACAGTGAAAGGGCAGACTGGAGGGGAAGCAGAGAGATACTCCAACAAAGTTTAACATAACAGGGCACACAGAGGGTTATTGTAAATGGAAGCTGCTGAGAGACCCTKCTTTTGTCTGTTTATTTGTAGGGGGTGAATCCACTGTCAATTCYGTGGCGATGCGCATTGTAATGGGGAGCTGGTGGCTCTTCACCCTTATCGTGTGCTCTTCCTACACAGCGAATTTAGCAGCATTTCTCACAGTATCAAGGATGGATAATCCCATAAGGTAAGTGCCTCTTCTTAACATGAAGCTAGAAACCCGGATTTCACAGGAAGGTATTATCCATTTGAGCACTCATTCTTGCAAGAAGGAGATAACTCTCTAATAAAATACTCTGCTTATTTGCAGTGGCTGTTTTTCTCTCCTCTTCCCCTCTTCMCCTTCACTCCAGCAGCCCCCAAACAGTTTTGATGGAGGGGACAATGGCACTTTAATTCCGTATTTTTCCAGAAGAGAGGTCTTTCATGTTCGGCTGGTTGTTTGGTAGCAATTTTTGAGTGTGTGTGTGTGTGTAACTTGGGGCTTTTTTCAGCAAATTTAAAGGCTAAAGGTTTTCATTTTTTTCTCAAAAAACATAGACAAAATTTTGACCTTCACACTGGTGTGGAGTACTGGGAAGGCCATTGGCCTTTCACASTCAGTGCTGACAAGGTTAGAGCCTGATATTTCATGTTTGATCTGATGGTGATGGCATGGTGGCATTGCAGCACAGGCTCTYCTCCTGGAAAGTGCTGAGCTGAGGATTTCAGGTGCTAGAGGGTGACATGGTTAAGCTGTTGCTCTCATTTGGGATTGCGTTGGGAAGACTGGCACTGCATGTGCTCGCTGCCTGAAGCAGAAGAATTGTCACTGAGACGAGGCTGCCACTTAAAAAACTGCTTTTGCGTTTTTATCATTTCTGCAGAGAAGAATCTAAGTGCACTTCTTCTAAACATGAATTCAAATTTCAAAGTTTTCCCAGTTTTTAGCTTGCCAGTGTGTACTTGCAGATAATGGAACACTTTGTATGGATATAGCATCATCATCGTAATAAAATCAGGCCAAAATCGTAACAGACTTTGGCTTTAAATTCTCTTTCTGTTAGTTTGGCCATAATGAATGGTACYTAACAGTAACAGAAATAAGTATGCCAAGTAATTTCTGGAAATAATGTGAAAAACTTACATAGAATAAAAGTATCTATGTGTGAGGCCTGGATGTACTGGGAATAAGGTTAAGATCCGTGAATAAATTGCTCTTGAAAACTAAAACACAAATAGCTATCCAGAAAGCTTGTATAATGATATYCTTAAAAAATTCTCAAGGTTCCATTTCTTTCATTGCAGAAGAAATTTTCTGTTTGGTCTAATCAGCAGTTTCCAAAACTTAGCAAARTTCAGAGGAGGACAAAAGTTGGAGTGTGATTACGTGAGGAATCTCTAAAAAAGAACAGAGGTTTAAGAGCAGAACTATGAATTTTTAGAGGAGGCCTTTGAGTCTGAACTCTTACAACATTTGCAAAGGGTTTTAATTCCCCTTCTTATTAAAATGAATGGACGTTGCTCAGAATGTTGAGGAGGAGAGACGTTTTTTGTGTGAAGGAACTGCTCAGGATTATTTCACAAGTATAGAACTCAGCACCCTTCTGTTAGAGATGGCAGCTGGAGAATGGCATTTAAGYGTCTTTCTATACCTAATGGTAGCTGCCACATCCCAGGTTCCTTTATCAAATCGCCTCCTATACAAGATGAGGATAAAAAAATAAGAAAGCTATTGTGATTTGAAAACTTCAGCAGAGTAATTCAGGTGCCAGCATGTAAATGCCAAAAGTAATTTAAGTTGCCAGAAGTGTGTTCCTGTGTTCACTGCCTGTGTTCCACCTACTTGGCTGTAWGCACAAGTTGGTATTGTTGGTATTGTCTCAATGTGGATTGTTCATATGACCTGAGATGTCAAAAGTGGTCCTGGATGCTGTGGCTTAGGCACCCAAATCATTCCTGAGGTGCCTTCAGAGAAAGAAAATGGAGTAAAGAAATAGTTTCTCTGGAAACTGTTGAACCTTCATCCATCTCTAAGCTATGATGGATATATTTTCATGACCCACTCTTTWGGAGAAACACCTTATAAAATGATTTGTCAGATTTAGAACAAATATTTTTTTTCTGGGAAAATGAATTACTGCCTTACATGAATTAATTGTGGCCTTGTGCCTCGGCTCCCAGTAGTAGCTGGCTTTACATAATGTGATGTACAGTGGMGTTTGCTATGTTTTTATTTTTGTTTGCCATGTTTTTGCCATGTTACATGTTTTTGCCTAACTCTGCCACTCAGCTTGACTGCATTCTCTCTTTCATGAACCCAGAAAGGAATACTTAGGTGAAATCCATTTTTCCCACCCAAAGGGACACATTGAGCTAGAGCTGAGTATTTGCTCACCAGCTGAGAACTACCAAATCCATCTGTGTATACTTCCACTGTTAAGAGAAAACAACACCCATCCTTTCAGTCAATGTGTGCTGTTATCTCTCCCTCCACAGAGAAGTCCTCTTGTGCTCAGTGCTTCTGCCTCCAAATTGCCAGCAGGAGAGAAATAAGTATTATGGTGCTGCAGTAGCTGCAACGTATTTAAGAGTTTCATTACAAGACTGATTTTCTTCCCAAGCCTCTCCAAAATGCCTAATAGAAGTTGTTTSAGTATCAAATTTGGCATGTGTGGTCTGTGACTAGTGAAATAGAAGTATGTTTGATTGAATAACTAGGTGTCAATCAACCCAGTGATCACCGCCTCCATGATTTCACTGCAAAACAAGTGTGTCATAGAAGTTATAAACAATATTTATTAGAAGGGGCTTGGTAAGACATTCACTGAAGCAAAGCTGAGCAGTTAGAAGGCAGATTTTCAGAATTATCATGTCAGATGAAAGCCTGCTGWTAAGGGAATACTTCTTTTTGTGTTTTTTAAATCTGGCATTGGCAAATCTCACAAGGCTTTTCCACCCYGCTGTGAGTCTCAGAGGCTGCCTGTGACTCACGGAAAGGTGACCCAGAGTAGGAGGCATGGCAGAAAGCAGCTTTGATCTGCCACCTGTATTTGTTTTCTGACAGATATTCCATAAATCCCATAAATCCAAAAACGATTTTTTGTCCAGGTGCCTACATCCCAGCTAAGAAACATGCTTAACTTGGAAAGAAAAACWTCTTCACCTTGGATTTTCCCAAAATCTCAAGGCTTCATCTCAAGTGTGCTAACAAGAAGAGGCACTGGCTTTCTGGTCTGGCATGGCAGTATGTGCTTCCTTGCTCCTTGTGTGTTCTGCAGGCCCATCATTCATCCTGGTKGTCTGAAGGGTCCAAATGGGGAGTTTGAGACCTACATCAAAACCTCTATTCCTCTATTCAGGAGATCAAAGCTAACAGGAAATACGCTGTACCTTCCTTGGCTGCYCTCAGTTTTTCAGTTGCTAGTAGTTGGTACTTCTGTTCCCTGTAGATTTTTTAATGCTGCTTCTCTAATCCCTTTGCCCAAMTTACCTCCTGCACTTCTCATCTCCTATTTGCCCTACCTCCCAGCCAGGGATCAAAGGCAGTGTGATTGTGTCAGGATTTCTGCGTCTGTGGAGATTCACAGGCAGGGTAGTGAAAGATCAAGCAGATTTCCTGGCTGCTCATGGGTGGAAGAGTGAGATGTTACGAAGTTCAGTAAAAAAAAAAAAAGGAATGCAAATATGCTGGTGGCAACTACTTTGGAGCTCAGATTAGGAAGCTGTGATCCATGTTCTAACTTTGTAAATGATCAATTCTCGATTTTTGATTTAAATAAGAAACCTAGGTATTGTTTAGAGCCTATGCTAATCCTCGACAAACTTGTTAAAACCCAAATGATTTGCGTTTATTATTCTAATATTTGCCTTCAGTACTGTATGCAGCTGAGGAGTCTTCTTATGGGTCAGTCTGCCAAGTAAGGCAGAATTATTACATGCGAGTTTGTTCTTTCTTTTGTCTTATTACATTTTCAAACAGCTCTTGGATCTGCTGTCTGACCTTCCATTTGTAATTATGAGTTTAATTAGCAGTGACTTACATTCCAGCTTCATTTCTTGTTAACAAGCAGACTACATGCAGTTCAATAGCTGCACAKATATTCTGAAACTCAGGTTTAGGAGAGCTTGTCTGACAAGAGGTTAAGAATCAGGCAAGAAAAATAGCACGTAAAAAGGTATTCTGTTTGCAGATTCAAAAGAATTTAAATTTAAGGTTTTATCAAATTGATCCTTAACTTTTGCACCTGCTAGGGATGCCTTGAGAGGCATCTGTATTACCTGCATAAATGGACTGCATACAAATGCATGATATATCTGCTTTAAGATCACAGCTGTTTCATGATTTGGGATTTCCTTATTTGCATTTTAATCCCTGAATTTTTTGTGTTTTGGTGACAGCTGAAGATTTAGTACAGCTTACTTGGATTGATAGGCTGGCACTTGGAATACTTGAGTGCAAATTCTTTTTCTACAACAAACTTTGTTTGATCTTGGCAAACTTAGACTCCTCTCTGTCTTGGTTCTCTTTCTGTATAACACGGTAATAGTATTTTCTCATATGGCATGTTGTCAGTTTAGCTGCTTTAAAGATGATGGCCATAAATGACCATATTATAGTAGCTCTGCAGGTATCAAAAGAAGATAGACTTTCTGGGTTGCACAAAACAGCCACAATCTCAAAATATTTTAAAATAAAAGGAAGAAAGTACTTGGATATTGGCAGCCAGAAGGAAATGAACAAACATTCATTTGCTGTCTTTAAATGGATTTGATAGGGTTGGTGGCAAGAACCTCACAGGAATCCCTCTGTATTCACAGCAATTGTGTCATGAAATTCCTTATATCTGAAAACAGCCTTTCTCTTGTTAATATTATATGTGATTTTTTAAATATTTCATTGGATTTTCCTTTGTTATGTTTAATTTGTACTGTGTTTTACAGTGTCTGTGCAGCAAGCACCTCAGGCACATTGGCAGGAGGCATGTRTGAATGAGCATGATAAAAAATAATTATTATGATTATTATTAAAGGCCTGTGAGCAAAAATTTCAATCATTGAATAACTAGATTAAGTCCCTCCATAAAAAAATGAAGACAAAAAAAACCCCCAAAATTGTAAGAAAGATGCAAGTGAATGAGCAAGGAGTAAAAATTTTTTTTCCTTTCCAGAAAATTCCCTGTCTAGAGCACAGGGTTGAAATTTCCTGGGCAGTGCTCAGTGCAGCAGTGCCCAGGGCAGAGCTTGCCAGCATTTGCCTTCAGGCGCTGTTCAGGACAAGGCTCTGGGCTGCTGCCAGTGCCCGAGCTCCCATTGTTTGTCTTTTCATTTCACTGCTATTGAGGATGCTGCCCAGTGGGTGCTGCCGGGAAAGCCGCAGAGTCTGGAGCCTTTTGAAAAGCTCTCTGAAATTTGGCATATGCCGTTCAACCACCGTTTAAAATGGATCCTAATTACTCCTGTAATTGAACAAGCAGGCAAGCATCTAAGTGCAAATATTTCCTAGGGACATTTTTCTGAGAAAAATCAGAATGCACAGCTGAAAATCAAGCTTGCATTCCATCTCTCCAGTTGCCATTAAAAAATGTGGYGTACATTGGAGGTCAGTGGCAAACCAAGAGATTTGAGATTCCACACCTCTCCAACTTGACTTTTACAACCCCTATATCATATCATATCGTCTCTTCATTTCTTCTGGTTACTGAGCATTGTTCTGTGACTGAGATGGGCTGAGGCATTAAAATTCAGAYGCATGCACAGTTTAGAGAAGAAAATTATTTGGATATAACATTAGCAAAATCTACCATCTGTGCAGGTAATAAAATTTTGATTTTTTTTCTTTCGCTTTGAAAGGACAAAAAATTTAGCGAGAGTAGCAGCCCTCAGGACAGCTCATCAAAATGTACAAGAATTGGTTTAAATCTGACATTTCACATGCAGTCTCTCCTCAGTTCAGATGGAGTCGCCTTTTGGGTCAGATTGTCTCATATTAATATAGGTTATTCCCTGGCTGGCCACAGAGAGCTGCATGCTTTCTGTATGCATTAAATCCCACTGGCCCCCAACTTGCACCTTCCTTGTTGGAGGATGAGGTTTCTTTTTATTACAGGGATAGTACCTRTGACTTATTTTGTCAGGTTGCATTTTCTATTTGACTCCTAAGGGATAAACAATGCACAACACATTAATAGAAGWTTTTTGCTCAATGGGATACTTAAATTTCTATTGTTTTTCTCTAAAGAAGCTGATTTAATGTCTTACGTGAATTGATAATACGATCTAATATAGCAGGATATTAAAAAAGCAAARTAAGTATTACTATAGCAAATCAAACAGAAATGGCTTTAAAGCTTCAGACATGTGCTAACTGCTCAATCCATCATCTCCAAAGACAAAAAACAGGAGYGAGAAGGAAAACTTCACAGTGAATTCTTTTCTGGAAGTGATTCTGTGTCTGAACAACCATTAAGAGGCTGGCCAGTGGGGATTTTTTTTTTCACTTTCTCAGGCAGTTTTCTTAATGACATAGTGAAGTGAAGCAGCTGACTCCAAATCAAAGCAAACCAAACCCCCTGTGAAAGAACTTGTATTTTATATCTTGTCAGTGTCATGAGTGTAACAGTGGTCCCTATTATGAAAGTCATGCAGGTTGTTCTGTTACAGGGTAAAGGAGTGAATATTACTGCATAAGTTTCCAAATGGCCAGAAGGTCTCTCTGAGAGCATTCCTGCAGCCAGAACAAGTAAATTGTATTCACAAAACCTACCAGTAGTTAGTAAACATTTAATCRCAGTAACTTCATTCTGGCAAAATCATGAGATGAAGTTGGAAGTCACTATACTAGCTTGTAGAAGGAAAAGTTGCACCTGTTTTTTTTAATTACTGTCAGCTCAGACAGKACATACATAGGCTKCTAACTCTGCTAATCWCTTGAAATATTTTGGGAAATGCTTYRTTTGTTMMTGTAAAAAACCTGTCTTCTCACCTTGCACACTTCCTCACCAATATCCCCACACAAGCAGTGGTTCTGTAATTTGTGTGCCACGATTGTTCGGTATCAGATTTTCTCACCCATCTCTCAGCAAGGGTAATTTTTCCATCTTCTGATTTGGACAGTGGAACTTCAGTCAAGGGACAACATAAATGGCTTTCTAATACAAATRTAAATTTATAAATACAAACTAAATTTACTGGTGTTATGAGGAAGATCTGGTTTTGTTTCATGATTCTTTTTCTCTCATGCTTTTGCACAATTCCTGTACATTTATAGTATGTATGCTTAGRTAGTCAAATGGTTACACTACTCTTTAAAATTTAAAGAGAATGCTTTTGGTTTTCTAGGTCCTGGATGAACTCTTGCAGAAGCTCTTGCMGTTTGTTCTGATTTCTTTTAAAAGATCCTCATGTTAAGATAGTTTGAATCTCTGTCTTTGATATGGTGTCTTTCAGGAATTGCCAGCCCTTCTGTATTTTTTATCCTTTAAAGCAACACCCCAAGAGACTTTCTCATCTAGTTCTTCATGTTTGTTGAGTCTGGTCTTTTGAAATGYATTATTTTTATGTTGTTAATCTTGTTTGGGTTTTTCTTCTGCCTCAGGATATTGAGCTCCAACATCTTGCAAACATTTTTAATCTGGATACTTTTCTCTTTGACATTTCCATTCAAATCTATCAGATCTAAAATAGCCACACCCCKCATAAATGTCTCCATTATAGAAGATAATTCATTCTCACATGTGATACTCTTAATACCTTAACTGAAATATAGGATAGTATTTCATCTGCTGAAAAAAAGGTTGTTGCAATACATTCTAAAATATTTATAGACCATCTTGCCAGGAAGAGAAAATCTGTAAACTTGCCATTTAAAGAAAAGGCTTTAAAAATTGAATATCTTTATAAAGAGATTTATAAACTATTCCTGATGATGTGAAAAAAAAACCCAAAACAAACAAACCCACAAACCAAACAAAAAAAAAATCCCATCAAAACATTTTTAATTGATGCAGGTTGTGGCTGTTTAGGGGAGAAATTAATTGGGGGCTCTTACTTTCCTTGGGAACTGAGATACTATTGTTTATTGTCATAGGTGCTTTCCTCTTAGTTCTTATGTTGCAAAATACTTAATGAAGAGAAAGAAAACTTTTSTGGAAATAGTACTGTGTTGCTAAGAAAAGGTTGTCATGTATTCTTTACATTTCCTGGGCTCATCTGCCATACYGAGCAATGTTCTCTTGGGCATGTGTCCTCCCTTTTTAAAATAACACAGGAGTGTTTCCAGACTCATGGGGGATGAGGTAGGGCAGGGTGTCACCTCAGAAAAGCTGTTTTGATGCAGCTGATAAAGTTTGTTACATTAAAAGAAATGTAATCACACGCACTGAAGTTGTTTGCCTTCTACACCATTAAAACCAGCCTGAGAGAATGTGCTGCCGATTTAATTTAATTGATTTATGAATTGTCATGTCTTTCTAGAAAAGAACAGAAAACCATCAGTCAGAATAGGGTGGATGTTAAGTACTGTGTTCCTTACACATGGCAATGATGCRATTTCCTAGCTCATATTTCAAGGTATGTAATTAGGCTACCCAGTAAACYAATTAATCTCAATATAATGAACAACCAGTTGTTTTTGATGTGCTTTTTTAGCGTTTTCTAGTATGAGGTTCAGTATTCAGGGAGACCAGTATTCAGGGAGAGGAGAATCAGAGGACAAAAAGGAAAGGTCTCTTCCTGTTGACCTTTCTGTACATCAGGATGAGATTGGAAGGGCACCATACACTGTGTGCTCAGTCTGGGTCCTCTGAGAAACAGGCAAGGGGCCCTCCAGACTTTCAAATGTGWGTATGTAATGCATGCACTTTAGACAGCAGTAATAACTAATGAATGCTCTATGTGCTTTCAGTATTAATGATGAGCCCTATATTTTGATTTCCCAGGAGTACAYAGCACATGCTGTAGCAATCAAGATGCCTCTTCGGAGCCCTTCTGTTTTCTTCTTTCTGTCAGCAGCCATAGTTTCTGCCCTACTCCCTGGGGTAAGGGAAGGGTGTGAAGCTGTTTTCCAGCATCAYGTTGTCCCTTTGACAGATCTGAATTCATCCAGTCCCTCCACCCAGCTATGAGACTGCTGACATGCAGCAGCTCCTGATAAATCAAAACTTAATAAAGAGTTGTGTAGGACCTTATTCCACACTGGGATTTCATGGACTTTAATGATATCCTAACAGTCATTGTATAAAGTACCACTAACCCCGAGTAAAGACTTTATAAGCCAGCRCCAAGATGCCAAGCTTATCTGTTCCCCATTCTATTTAATTAAAAAGCTGCTCTTTGTCATCCGAGCGCGAAACAGAACGRCAGCGTTATCAGTACTTAGAACAGCAGTGGAAAAGGAAGAAAGCAATTTCTTCCCTCTTGATCTTAATCATTAATCTTCATTAGGATTTTTAGCTTCTGAATGTGAGTGGTAGAAGACATCAGCGTAGCAAACAATTTAAAGTGCATCTGCATATATAATAGGTAGTTTGTTATTTTCATTATAGGTAAAAGCRTGTGTCAGTTGCCAGATGTGTTTGATTCAGACAATATGATTTTCATGCCAACTTTATGATATGTTTGATTTAGGTGAAGTGACTAAAATCTGCTGTTGGGACTGAGTTGCTGTTAAACACCAGCTGCAGTTTTTATTTTAATTAATAATTTAAAGAGTAGAATACCTTTCTTTAACGTGTTAACCCCTCAAGCTACTCAGAGAAAGGCCATAATGGTGGTTTAAAAGTAAAGCAAGAAAACACTTAAAGGTCATCCAAACAGGAGTATTTTTTCCTCCAAATATGCTCTTGAGGTGTTTTCACCTTTTCTTTGCATTTGAGTTTCTTCCTCACTGTTGAATGGAACAACATGGATGTTCTTTATCATGCCTGGATAAAGCATCCAGGATTACCCAGATATTTTATCAGTACTGATTATTCTGGATTTGCAGGATGAGCAGCAACTGCTCATAGCTGCTCAGAATCCCTCTCCAGACTTTTAACTGAGTCTGCCAGTGCTGTGCAGATGTGCTGTTGTGCCAAATCTTTCCTTGATCTGTTCTGAAAATCTGCCCAGTCATGTAGCAGTTTAAATGTGAATCTGAGCATACAAATTAAAGCTCCAGATTTTGAAAACCTAGGCCTGCATCTTAAAAAAGACTCTCATGTGTTGGACACTCTGAGCATCTCTTTTGTCAGCCTGATACTTTCTATTGTTAAATTGCAAACATGGTGGGCAAACTGGGTAATATCTCAAGGTTATTAAGTTTTTAGAAATATGGAAAAATGGGATGGTGAAGAGGGGTTCTCTAAATAGCCCTTTTAAATACAAAGRGAAGACTGCCCTCTGACTTCACTCCCTTAATCAGACATCACAGGAATTCATGTGCAATCATAAATGCTCAGCCATGAGAGAAMCTTCATCCAGGGATCACAAATTATAGGGCCCCAGTGGATCCAGCTTTCAGATGCAGATGCTCAGAAACTACTTTGCATTGCTTCCGGTATTGATGGAATTGTTTGTTGTGCTATTTTTTGTTTGTAAAACATTTCAAGCAAAATAATCATAGTTTCTGTCATCGTGATTTCTTTACAATGTGGTAATTCAGAGAACATGGGACATCCAGAAAGAAAAAAAATTACAAATAAGCACCAAAATAAAAAAAGAATGCTAATTAATGGGAAAAAAAATCAGCTATCTAAATGACTTATGCTTTTATTGCTTGGAGGAGGTTTAGGGAAGAGAAGGGTTGGGAGTATAGTTAGAAACACTGGACTGGCAATCAGGAGATGTTTAGCTTATTTCTAGCTGTTTAACAGATTTCTTTATATGCAGTGCTGGAACAGAGCCAGTGTCAGCTCTAGGCAAAATGAACTTTTAGGATCCAGTGACAAGTCAAGTCACACTCACACAGATCACTGCAGATGACTGGAGCTGCTGAGGTGGTCCTGAGGGCACAATTTAGAATTAGCAATGGATAGGAATACCCAGAGGTCGAACTTTGTTTACAGAAGAACCTGTTTTACTGATTATGATGAGAATCCAGTTTGATTTTTGGATCCAGATTTGAGTCTCACAGCCAGAAATAACATTAAGTCCTTTTTTGAAAATGGGCATGTTTCCTAAATAAACTGCTGGAAGGTATTAAGAGGTTCTGTGAGCTATGGGACACAGCTGACTTGTATGGGGTTTTGTCCTACATCCTCCACACTCTGACTTCAACAGAAGTGCTGCAGATTATTCTGTGATCAGTAAAGCAGAAGTGAAATTCCAAGTGCTGGTARTAGAAAGTATTTCTGCTGCATCTCACACTCTTAGAAGGTACACAAAACCTCCAAATATTTTGCAATACAGTGTGTGTAGCTAGTAATTAATTATTACTAAAATCATAAACATGCCAGTGTATCATTTATTAATGGTTTGACTGTCTTTGCATTTCAGTGGGTTTCCATTCTATTTGTCCTCTTCTTTTAAAACTTCATCATGCCTTAGCTCTGCAGAGTCCCAGTGAAAACACTCAATCTGCAGGAAAGCTAGTGCTGTATCAGGAGTTACAGTTTAGTTTTGTTTGCTTCTCCTTCCCTTTGCATGTAGGAACAGAGGCTACTGGAAGTCATTKGAAAGAAATGAAATCAGTTTAGAGGCTGTACAAGTTCAGTGATTCTATTTATTTGTGTATCTRTTATTTGGCTATTTTGTTTTTCCTGTCTCCAGTCCTGGAAAACTTGAACACGTGCTTTTGTGTGCATGACAGGTTTCACTGATGTCAGCAGTRCTGGTGACCTGTTAAGTGTCCTAGGTAGCGTACAAAAGCAATTTCTTTGGGGCAGGAGGAGAGACAGTCCTGATCCTACAGGGGATGGCTGCCAGAGCTCTTGCCATCACACATGGCATGGGTGATGTGTAGCAAACACTTCCTCCTGGGGCAGAAATAAAGCTGGCTTTAGCTTCCTTTCCCTATAGCTGTTAATGTTACATTTTACTTTTAGTTGTGCCTAATACAGGACAGTGAGTCCCAACCAAGTCTCAGAGATGCCCCCACACTGGCAGCAGTGACCATTACGATCATCAAAAAAGCTGCTGCAGTGCCATTACCTGCTGAGAAGTTCAATCACTATTTGTTTTAACTATAGGAAGAGTAGGTGGTTGACATGGTAACGTGTTCTGTGACACATGTCAATTGATTGGTTTTGCCACTAGAGGAAAGTTCCTGCTCTGTGAAATCTGTGCAGCAGCTGTTCCTGCCCCACTGATGRGGATGAGAGCAGACACAGCCCTGACTGTCTGCACTTTGTCTCCTCCTGTGATTTGGAAAGGTTCAGTCCTGCTGGGAAGGGCTGCAACTCCACTGATTTGGTGTCATTTAATCTGTCAATACTTACGGCTTCCCCTGTAGAAACTCCCAAGAGGCTTTTTCTGTTAAGGCTTTTGTTTAAAGTGGATGGTATTTTTCATGGAGAGCAGATAAAATRGGTTTATATGAACTATAAAGCACTATATATTTGGTGAAGGACTTGAACCAGAAAAGTGTGTACTATGCATGCAAGTACTCCTGCTGATCTCTACTTAACCCAGTCTAATGGTAAAGTTGAAATTTTGCTTAGAGTATTTGATGAAGAAACCTGTTTTTCTGCAGATCATTGCACTGAGAATTAAGAGCATTTAAAGTGACTCGCAGTGAAATAGAGCAATGTGGAATTTGACCACATCGCTATAGAGAAGTTGGCAATATAAAGATTGATTTAAGAGCTCAGCTTGATTATTCATCATTTCAAAGAAAGTCAGAAGTGCCCAAATTAAAATCATGGACCCAATTCTTTTGAGGTCTAAGTTATAAGATGRGGAGATAAACTTGTTTTCATTTTAATATTCTCTGTACTAAGGCTACTTGATATTCTAACAATATCTTATACAGTCTTATTGGCCCCACTAAGAATAACCTTTGAAGTTACCCATCTTTTAATTTGTGTATGTCCTGTTTAACACACACTAATAACATTCCTATATGTACCTGGAACAARTATTGAAAATCTACCAAAACATGTCGTAATACTTTTTTTCAAAAAAGTATATTTACTTTTTATGCTTGTAGGTGCTAAAGATTGGTCTATTCTAACATTAATTCGTTGTCCAGCTAACAGACCCCCTTGTACAATTGAAGGTTCATTAAATATCAGTTGCACTAATGTTTAGAGACACTGACTGCTATTCTCTTCCATGTTTAAGTGGTCTTGTGTTTTTAACTTGCTTTTAGCAAGACAGTGAAACTCTTCATGCAAGTCTCTGAGTCAATGAGACTATCATCCCCTAGTGGTGCTTTATATCCATAACAGAAGGGATTGGTATTATTTTCCAGCTCTTCAACCAATTAAACTATTCAGCTTGGGTAGAATAACTCTAGAGAATGTCTTTATGTTAAAGTTTGAACTCCATTTTGGATGTCTGAAGACAAGTTTTACCCTACCCGCTCATAGATTTTACTTAAAATTTGAGTTCCAGAGATTGTTCATTTGTGACTAATGGACTGAGGCTCAAATCCTTCGCCTTGAGGATTCATAGGTGGATATAAGAATCAGTAGTCAGATCAGGACTAAGGTTCTGAATAGTAAGATATGCTCATGTAGACAATAGCTGTACTCCCACAGTACCACTGCAACCTTGATTCAGCTCTGCACATTTGTTCCTTGTTGGGGAGATCTACAAACAAGAATCTGATCTGGCAAGGCTTGCTTGGCTTCCAGGTTCACGTCTCAGTGGGT
Organism: Malurus melanocephalus; assembly: GCF_030028575.1. Lineage (NCBI taxonomy): Eukaryota > Metazoa > Chordata > Aves > Passeriformes > Maluridae > Malurus > Malurus melanocephalus. The sequence continues at coordinate 1,785,571 of NW_026623378.1, forward strand.
GGATTGATGTGGTTGACAACAACTAACATTATTTTCTTACTTGTCCTCATTGTCATGGAAAATTTTTCCTTGGAGGGAGGAGTTCTGAGCAATTTTGTGTCTCAAAATTCTGCACTTTTCTGCAGTTCACAGTAGGCAGAATTCTCTTTCAACTCATTGCTTTCCACTGGGTATAACTTTATCCAGTAAATCTCCTTTCAGATAGGATTTTATATTCTAAGTTTTCAGCTCATAGGTATTTCTTAGGCTTACAGTGGTGGTATAAGCTTGTCAAATCAGTTCAGATACTTCTGTTTTTACTTTGAAGTTTACTGGGTTTACTGTTTTCCCAGTGCATCAAACATATTTACCTCTCTTATAATTGTGTGGAAACAATAGTTCTTTTTAGGAACTGCACTTATATTTAATTCTGTAGATGTAATGAATTCCTAACTTTTGGAGAAAAAAATGTTTAAAATTAAATAAATTAGCTTCAAGGCATTTAAAAATAGAAATTTAGGATTTGTACCATATGTTTTATATATGCTTTTTTAAGGCTTCATTTAGGCACAGCATTTTGAAAAGTATGATCATCTCTTTATCTTGACGGCAGCCATCACCTAGAATATTATGTTGCATTGAGCAAAAATCTCAGGGTTACAAAAATAAAAAAATCCCTATTTTTTTGAAATGGCAGGAACCTGTCTTTCTTTTGAAAAATACTTTGATCACATCTGATGATCCAGGTAYCTCCAGTTGAGTTAATTGATCAGCAGTTACCTCAAAGCACCTGCTGTCAGGTTTAGTCTGTCACATTACTCATTCAGAAGTCTTGGGCGTGTAGCAGTAACCAAATAAAATAAACCCATACTGGCAGCATAATAGGCAGCTATTTTTAGCCTATATATCTACAGCTACACGAGGCTTTTACAAGTAAGAAAACATCTCCAAAAAGCATATTTTAACCAGTATTGTTATTCTGGTGATTACTTGTGGTGGTATAGTTATATAAGTGCTAATACAGCTATTGCCTGTCCGTATCTTTTGCAACATTTGTTTTATGTCAGTGAGTTTCCAACAAACAAAACAAGCAGAGAGCCCAGTTTTCAGGAAGTAATTGCAGTTCCCCTGGAAATACCTATCAATTGTTGCGTTCATCTACCAGACATAAATATGGACATTCAATATATTGCCTGGTAGTACAGGTTTAAAAGACAACATTTTTCTTTGGATTGATCACAGATACATGTACTTAAGTCAGTTGGTTTACATGTACTTGTCAATTATAGCAATCACACAATGGGTATATTTATCTACAAATTGAAGTTGTGCTCCTGTAAGTGAAGAACATTGGCTTTTTCTGCTTTACTAGCTTTATCTTTAATCACACTTACAAAGAGCCTTTAATGGCTTGTGAGATCCAATAATGGAGGTGGTAAGGTTAATGGGGCATCTTGTTACGCTGCACATTTTTGTTGCAAATAATTTTGTATATTAAATGCTTGAAATCTTTGCTATAAGAAGGTTAGACAAGAATTTGAGTACCTAAAGGAGAAGGGTCCAGCTAACAGCTGGTTGCAGAAATAAAGGTTAACAACAATGACAGCAGCTGCCTTTAGAGAATGACACAATTGTAAGATACAGCCAGTATCTGAAATCTAGCAGGGAATGGTTTTGTCTGACAAAGGCAAATCTGAGGGAGTTAAAATAAGAGTGTTTAAGACCTGCCCTTGTGATTATCCTACTCCAMCCTGTAAAAATAGGACATCTTCATCTCCATTCAGCATCTTTTATATATGTGCCCATACCCACTGTGCCCAATCTTTTGACCAGTTCTCTAGCCATGGAGGTGCTGAGCATCATCTCCACTTTCAGTGCAGAAATACAGCACAGAGATATTACTTTATACAGAGTAAGAACTGTGGCTGAGACCACCCCCTGTCAGTATCATTCCTGGGATAGGTTTTTGGCTATGTGGTCCATTTGGTAAAGGTGTAAGTTTATTTTCTCTCTCAAACAGTCCCCATCTTTCTGAATTTATGCTTCAGGAACTGCTTGTGAGCTTGGTTACCTCCTGTGCCCCTTACTGTATCCTCTGATAACCATCTCTGTCCCTCACAGGATATTTCTAGTGGTGGTGCAGCATGGAGAATTTCCTATGTCAGTGGCTGTTCTTTTAATACATCAAAGATGTATTGTAGTGCCCTACAAGGAGTCCTTAGCACATACAATACTCCACATTTTCTGTTCCAAGCAAATGCTGCCAGCTAAAGGGGTAGTTAGTTACCTCACTCTCCACACCCAGGCAAAGGCTGTGCTTCCCTCCCTGCCACCTGTGCTTTTCTGTTTATTGCAAGCACTTGATTTAAACCCCAGATTTGCTTACTCTGCCCTGTGATGCTGAGAGAATTGAACAAACTGTGCTGCTCGTAAAGCAACATGTACTGTGCCTTTGTGCAGTACTGATTGTCAATAAAGTGTAATTTAGCAAAAATAAAAATACTGATTGTCAATAAAGTGCAATTTAGCTAAAACAAAATGCACATTTCCGAGTAAAAGCTTCCATAGCAATAGAGGAAAACAGAAAATACTGATAATATTAAAACTGCAGATTTCATTATTTTTTTAACTATCCAAACTCTCATGTTCAAACTTTCAAACAGAATAGCAGTATGAGCACTAGGCATTTGTAAAGTTGTTAGCAGCTGAAAGCTGTGCTAAAGTTTATTAATTAGACATATTTCTGCTACTGTGCTTGTACCAAACATGGTTACCTACACACACCAAAATCTCTGCACTAAACCTGGTGTGAAGGGGTTGCCACAGAAAACCCTCATGTGTATAGTGAGTGTTTCTTTGCCCTGTGGGCAGAAATGTGTCATTTTCCAGCCAAATCATCCATTTCCAGGATGTAAGCAATTCCCTGGGATATGATGAAACTTATTTTAAAAAGTAAAGACAGAACTAAATGCAGCATGAAGTCACCTAGATCAAGACTGGAGGGAAAAATGGTGCAGGAAACATTCAGGGGGACAGAATAGACCTTTCAGGCCTGTTAAAGAAAGAAGTAAAATCTGAATAAAGTTTCCTATTTTTCGTTAGCATTCTGAATTTCCAGCAGCCTCCAGGATGTTTGATTTGTACTTTATCAATTGCCATATAAAGAGCTAAGGACATAACAGGAAGTTTGGGGTTTGATGGAACTCTAGAGTTAGCCCAGATCCACAAGTGTGCAATGTATATAGAGAGAAACTGTTCACACAGTCTTACTTAAAGCTGCTTAACAGCTTAAAATGATAAAAAGTCCTTAACACAATTTAAGAACTTAAACCACTTAAACTGTTTGAAGCAGCTTGTGAATTTGCAGTTTGGGGTGGGGGGTGTGCTGAGAGGCAGCCCTGTGGAGCTGCAGCCTGGGGACAGGGCTCCCACACCAGGAGCCCCAGAAAAGGGCACTTTTTGCAGCTAAACTTGGGAGGCCTGGGGGTGATGGGAGGGAGAAGAGGGAAGAGCTTCCTACGTAATTTTATGTGGTATTGTGTGTTTGGCCAGATTGTTCTGCTTTAAATAGTGTAGTAGGAATCTTACAGGCATGTGAGGTGTCAGCAGTGGCATCTCCCCAGGGAAACAGGGAAGAGGGTGGCAGAAAAATATTGTCTGTGACAAGTCTTCAGCTGTGGAAAACAGCTTTGGCTCATGGGCCAAGGGAAGGCTTCTCAGGAGCATTGTGAAGGAATCTGCACACGCTGCAAGCCAAAATTTTCACTTTTGTGGCTCCAGGAAATGCAGGTGTGGGGGAGGTGGTGAGAGGGGGCCTTTCAGATCTATTGATCAGGAATTTTTTGTTTCTAAAGGATTCTTTTGGGTAAAAGGGGCAGGGGCAAGGTAGGGAGAGTTGCTTTAGTTTAACTGATGTCAAGCAGCATTAGTTGGTCACACCAGAAGCATGCTGTTAACATGGGAAGTCCCATATTTATAAAACAGAAAAGAAGCCATTAATTATGTGATCCGGTTTGGTCCTGCTGCTGTGTGTGGTGATCGATGGTTGAGTGTTTGTATGCTCAGATGGAAAAATGGTAGCACTGCACAGAAGTGATGCTTAAGGGCAAAGGAAGAGGGCACAGGAATGGGAATGAGCATCTGAAAGGGGGAAACAGCCAGGATGCTGCTCCTGATGGCAGTGATGCCACCTTAAATGTTTTAAATCTTGGGCTGCTTTTCATTGATGCAGGCAGTGATTTACACCTTTTGGTGCAGAAAAGGCTGTAAAACAGGAGTGAATTACATTCTGTACAATTTGAAAATAAATTGTGCATTCACAGCCACTCAGGGTGAGGCCCATTTACACTTCCAGAGTGGTGTATGATGAGTAAATGAAAGTTAGGTCTCTGTGTGAATGAAAAATGCCTGTTTTACCAGAGGCTGTGAAAAGAGAGAGCAAGAGAGACTTAGTGGAAATTGGAAGCAAGATTTTATTTGTTTGTTTAAAACAGTCATATTGATTTGGAGTCAGATGGAGCATTGGTTTAACTGCAAACTAATTCCACTGAATTCTCCAAGGTATTTCTGGTGAAATTGATGAGGCTGGAAATTTATGTTTATAATCTGAGTTTTTCCTGTGTTCAGGTAAGTCTTTATCACATTTTATTCTTGTCCAATTTCGGTGGCTTATTTAACATGAATGTTATCTTGTAAAAAAAAAAAAATCTTCACTGGGGTGAAACAGAGCTTGTATGTAGTTAAAATTATATGATCTCAGTACATTTAAATAACTCCTTGGTTTTCTTTTATGATGAGGAATGAAATACGGAAATGTTACRTGGTSAGGGTMAGTGCTTTCTGACTAATGACAGACATAGAAACCATTTAATTAATGAAATCTTGCTAATGTACTACATTGTACTAATTTCTCAATATCGCTTGAATTTCAGAACATTTCAGGATCTGTCCAAACAAATGGATATATCTTATGGTACAGTCAGGGACTCAGCAGTGTATGAATACTTTAAAGCAAAAGGGACCAACCCCTTGGAGCAGGATAACACATTTGCTGAACTCTGGAGGACTATCAGTAAGAATAATGGGGCAGATAATTGTGTATCAAACCCTTCTGAAGGCATCAGGAAGGTAAGACTGGATCACAGGGGGTTTCGTTTAATTTTTGTATCAATGTTGTTTCTGTGAAGTCAATGTTAAGTCTCAGGAAAAATTACATAAGTTTAAAAACCCCCTAAATTCCTATCTAAAGTTCCTTTGAGTACCTCAGTGGCAGGTAAGAATCATATTTTGGTGTTATGGGTCTGAATGTAAGTACTTTAGCTCTGCCTAAATCTTCAGTATGTGTGTGAGTCATTCTTTGGATCTGGTCAGAAGGTTTCTCAGTTTCTTGGAGGCTTTGAGAATGCCTTTCTGAATGTAATTCTTTACATTATCCAGTACTGACTCTTGTCCTTTGCTCATTTGTTTTCTTTTTTCTGAATAAGAATCAAGGGATTCACAGAATGTATACTCATTTCTCTTAAAACAGAAATATAATGAAAGATTTTTCTTTGTTTACTCCAGATTTTAAATAATGCATTCACATGACACTGTTTTACCAAAATTTTATTCCTCTCAGATAARATGGCAYMTYTTTTTTGTGGATCAGAGWATTGATGYRGGATTCAAGGAYTGGTGTGTRACAGTTTAGGATGTTGYATCTTTGTTCTGAGCTCTGTGATAACGAGTTTTGGCCATTAGCAATGCCTACACTCTGTCATAGGTGTCTCTTCCCTCAGCTCCCCATCTTGAATCTCAGCAAAAGCAGACAGACCTTACATCAAACACATGTCCAGGAGTGCATTACAGCAGAAGGGATGCAAACATGCTGAAAGCCTTGATGTGCTGCTTCTTTAGTGAAAAGTGTCCTCTTTATCTGTCAATTGATTTTTTTATAAAACAAGCTGACAGCTGTTATTAAGACAGTGAATGTTTGATCAGAGACACTCTTGTCAGTGAAACACTGATTTACTAGCTCTTTGTGATTTTGTATGTGGGAAATAAGAAAATGGTTTTGGCTTGCGTTTCTTTTTTTCTGCTTTGAATTTTTGAAAACTTTTCTGAACAGCCAGAAAGCAAGTAGTCAAAATCTACTGTTTTTTACAGTGCCATAAAGAGGGTGAACACAATAATACAAGTCATCCCATTTCAAAATTCAAATTCCTTTAGCAAAAGATTCCCAACTCTTTGCTTGACTTTTGGACAAAATCTTTATACAGACACTCTTGTGTCTTAGCATAGGAGTCAGAAGTGTGGGTTCACCCTGCCTTTTTTCTATCTCTCAGCTCTTTAGGGCTTTCCCTAAAGCCCTCTGCCCTCAGCTCCAAAATCCTACCTTCCTTGGGATGAGGTGGAGCTCTGGCAATAGCAAAGTCTGCAGTGGTTGATTATTTTTTTAATCTGCTCAACACTCTATGAAAATGAGGCCTGTGTTTTGAGATGTTTTGGTAGCATTTAGAGGAGACATGGAGACATTAACTACTTTTCTATAATAAAACAGTTTACCTTAGAGAAATATACAGTGTTTTCCTTTTCTTTATTTCTTTTATAACATTCTACTGGCAGTGGATGCTCTTTATCCATGAAATTGTAAATACTCTTATTTTGTAAGCCTAGTGCATGCTGCCATTTATGATAGCTACATTTGCTAAGCCAGAAATGTAACTGTAGATTGGCAGGCAGTTGAGAATACCAATTATATTGTCTGTATGGAGCTGGCAGCTCCATCCTATCTATGTGATAATAACTTTTCATACTAAGTTTGATTTCAGTGTTGTAGGGTGATTTTTATATAACTAGATCAGCTCATTCAAATAATGTCAACAGCAAATAAATTTTACTTCGGTCCCCAAAGATGACCAAGGCCACTATTTGATTAGACACCTACATAAATTGGGATTAATATTTAATAACATTGTCAACTAAACTATTGTGTTTATAGTTTAAGTGTCACTCTTGCTAGCTCATTGAGCTCTCTGAATAAACAGACAAGTTTTCCATGTCAAGTACTACAGCAAGAAATTCTTGGACTTATTCTAAAGGAGAATTGATGTCAGCCAAGGAAATGAGAGTTTCTTTCCATAAACACATACTCCTGCATGAAAGAGATGTAAATGTGCCTTACAAATGGGTTTCGTAGGAAATGGGAACTCTAAATCTCTCTAGCATAAAAAGATCCATAAAACATTTTTCTGAATGAGGACTTGCCTGACACAATGCAAGAAAAAAAAAAGAAAAAAATCACTACTATTCTTTCTTCCCTCCTTCTCCTTTCTGTTTTCTTCAGGCAGTATCACAGTTCAACTGCAGTTACAAACAAAGCAGTGCCACTTCAGTGCAAAACAGGGAGTGCTGGTTATTTATGCCAGACAGCTATTTCAGGTGTTTTTCCCTATTCCATTTATCTTTCTCCATTTCGTGGAGATTTTCCTGCTCCCTTGGAGTGTCTGAAAAGGATGGCAGTGGAGCAAAGTCCTGTGAGCTTTCATGGCATTTGGTTGTCATGGCAGACGTCTCTCTTCAGACACTGCAGGGTCCCTGTAGCCGCAGTGACCATCTCCCAGCTGAGCAAGGCTCAGCTTTTGCAGCACTGGGAGAGCCATGGAAAGTGCAGGAATGCATTTCAGTATCACATAAGGGATGGGAGGACGATTGAGAGCCAAGGGTGGTGGTGGAGGAGGGGGGAACACTGCTTTTGCTGTATTCCCAAGGTAGTTGAAAGTGGCTATTTTCAACTGAAAAAGTTGGCCATTTTCAACTGAAGATGGAAAACCTCATCAGTGTCTCTACATAGCCCAGGAGTAGAAACCACACAAACCACCGTCTGTACAAAATGCTGTTTTGCCACTTGGAGCTGTCTGGGGCCATCACAGATGAGGATTGACTAACAGTGCCACAGGAAAGTTTTTTCCTGGGTCATCCTACAGCCAGGGTCTCAGTGAACTGTTTATATAATATCCAGTATTAATCAGTTATTCAAGGTAATTATTGATTATCCACATACATAATAAGCTGTGGTTTTTATTTTCAGTGGGAGCACCAATTTTTTGCTTTGAAAGAATGAAGTAATATGATCCCTATGTAACCCTGTATCTGCTATATATGCAGATAGGAGAATTAAACTCCAATTGCTGCATTTTATAATGCCCTGCTGTTGTTGAGATTGTTTGTTCCTCTGTCTAATCAATTTGGTGCCAAAACTTCTCAGAATCCTTTCTTTTCTTCCTGTGTCTCACTTTTGATCAAAAGCTATCAAAACCAAGTAGAGCACAAAATGAGAACACATCATTGATTTAGGCAATGGCACAGTAAGAATTTATTCCTTCTCTTTTTTGCTTCCTTAATGATCACTAAGCATTAAATCAGAGCGATCTTCTTGAGCAGTGTCACCTCTGTTCATTCTTACTTGGAGAGTAGAAGTAATTTAGAAGTTCATTTAATATGATTTTTTAAAAGCTTTTTTTCCCAATAATGCATTGTCCACAATGAATTTTATATTGTGAATTGTGGTTGCTCATCCACATGCTTTCATGGAGCTTCATAAATTTCACCATTTCTTGACCCATAAGCCTTTGAAGCAAAAGCAATGCCTCCTCTAACCGGAATCTGTAGCATCCTATAGTGGTTCCTTAATTATTTTAATGTTTGAAATATTTCAGCAGGATTCAATAGCATGTTTTTCTTTTTATTAGAACTGTGTTGCTTCTCTTAAAGCACCCTTTTATAGATAATAAATGCTACCCAAGCATGTTTTTGAGCTACTCCACTAATGCCAATATAAAGGTCACTTTTTGATATTTCTGTGGTAGCAGTCATATAATGGGATCAGCTGCAGTGACACTCTGTTCTGGCAGTAAATTAATGATGAATTTTGCATTTTTCTGGCACTTCTGTCTTTAGTATGATAACTTCTTCACGAGTTTCAGGTAAATCACAGATATATCAGTGATTAACCTGGAATCAGTCTTTTTTTCACATTATTGTTTCTTATCATGCTTTCTTTGAAGCAACATTGTTTAACCATCAGTAAGCCGGTCCCCCTTGAACAATATTTTCCATCCAATCTCCATCCATGCTGAAGAGTGATGCTTTCCTGGAGTATTATTTTCTGGAGTAATACTGCTTTGCTGCTTTTTACTGCTTTCCTGGAGTATTCTTGTCTAGGAAGCAATCTTCTTTGGCCTTTTCACTTTTTTTAGGATTGTGAAGCTTTGTTTGTTTTTTATTTAATATAAGTTTTGCCCAGAGGGTTCTTTTTTTCTTAAATCTGTTTTCTTAAATCTCTTAAACCACAGATAAATCTGGTGTCCTTGGTGCAAGCCATAGTAGTTGTTCTACCTGGGTGGAATGAATGAGTGCTGCTTTGGCTGACTTTCTGATAAACAGGTTTTTGAAAGTTTAATCAAGTGAGTTTTGTTTTGTTGTGCAGCATGCCTGTGTGCTGAGAGTCACAGTAAGGCCATAGCAAAACAGCAAAATATGAAGTACAATTAGAAGACAAAAGTATAAATTTGAGCTCATTGTTGTGTGTATTATTTCAGTCATTTTTTATTCAAACTGTCTCACCTGTTCTCAGCTGGTGTTTGCCACAGGCCCTTTTGCCAGTGTTCCTACCCTGACGGCCTGGAAGTTAAGGGGCAGGCAGATATGCACACATACAGTCTGCCATTAAAATAAAAAAGAAAGTTTAAACTCTGTTTAAAATTGGGGTTTATTTTCCATTGAAAATAAATGTCAATTTGATTTTATTTGGCTTTTACTGCCTGCCTAGTGAGCGTATATAAAAAGTCAGCATACTTCAAACACACATGTATGTGTGCACTTATGTGTCTTGTACATATGTTTTTCAAAGTTTGACAGCTTTTCCTTAAATTGAACAAATGATACTGCTTAGCTGTCACAACAGATACTAACGGGAAGTGAAGGATGCTGAATTTAGACAGCAACTAAACATTTTGTTGTAAGAAAACCTTCCACACAATGAACACACCAATAGTAGAAGGTCTCCACTCCTCAGATGAAAATTTCACAAGTGGAAGAAGTCTGGAAAGGAATATGTTTTCCCTTAGGAAGGAGGGATCTTTGGAGATTCTGGTTTTGGTAATCAGAGAGGGGATGCAGTCATGCACCCAGGATTTCTGGGGGTGGAGACAAACGCAAAACCAAGAGTTTAAAAGTCAGATTGCTGCTTATGCTAAAATGAGCAGGCTGTCAGAGAAATAATGCCCTGCAGTTGATGACATTGGATGGAATGATTTATGTCATTAAAAAAATGTAAAATAGGTATGAAGAGAGCTGGCTGACTTGGTTTATTGACCATTTACAGTTGCAGGATGTAATTTAGGATTGCAACACTACAAATGCAAGAGAAGTAGACCTTTACAAAAGATCTGCTGACCAGCATTGAAAGTCAGTGCACAAAGCTCTTCTATATAAAATAACATACAGAAAAATGCGGCTTGAAATGTAGAATCAATAATGTGTTCTTCTCTTCAGCTATAATGCATCTCTTTGCATTATAATGGAAGTTGAATATTTGAGGAACATTGTGTTCTTCAGTTATTACTAGGAGATTGATAAGGAATGTATTATATTGTCAGTGTTCTTTTCTAAATGATAAACTTGAAAAGATGATTTACTAACCAGTTCTGAAAGAACAAAAGATAGATACAGCTCTTTAAAAAAATGTAAGACACATTTTACTATGATTTAGGTCAAATCTTTCCTGGGTGTCTGATATCTGTATATCCATCAGGCAAGATTTTTGTTCTCTAATAGCATGGATTTTTAATATGTTCTGTGTACTGTAACAAGTGCTGCTGTCCCATGAGGACATATTTTTAATGCTGACAGTCTCCTGTCACAGGCAGCAGAATCCTATGTATTATTTACCATGGAACACAATGTGCCTGATGATGTGCAAAGCCAGGGCCTTTGGCAGTCCTTCCCTGCCTGAAACACTTGTGGGACTAGTGGCCATTGCCTCTGCTCCCTAAATAGGTTGGAGGTGTGAAATGGGAATCATTGAAACCCATCACAGGAAGAGCAAACTTCGTACACTGAACTGAAAGGAGGGAGGTGGCAAAGGGAGAAAGTGGGCATAAACTGACAATAGTGGCATGTCCTTAATAAGAACAATATTTTCCAAGGAGTCAGTATACAGGCTCATTTAAATCTTACCAAAGAGGAGGGATATAACATTTCTTCTCTGTTTTAACCCAGAAACAAATGAATTTGTGGATCTTTGTCTTGATGCAGATAAAAAGGAAGGGGGGGAAACAGGTGAATTGCAGCAAGGAGCTTACAGAAAATCCAGGCAACATAATTTTAATCTTTGTTTCCCCAAATTCTGTCTACTAGAAGATACCTCACCTATTTTATTTTAATTTACTGAATCTATATCCAGATACATTTCTTACATCTTGTGTTAAGTAAGGTGATTTACGTTCATTATGTATGCTGTGTGCAGGCATTGGTTTCAGTCCCAGTTAAGGCTGGTGTTTAATGATATCTGCATGAGTCTGTGTTGAAATATAAAAAATATTTACCCCAAAAGTGAGGTAATAGTGGATGTTTGTGAATCTTCTTACCTGTGAAGAAAAGAGGGAATTCTTCAAGCTCAGTGCATGCCTTTTGTTACAGGACTAACATAGCTCTCAGAAGGGCTGTATTTATTTGTAAGGGAAATTCATTTATTTACATGTTTATATGAGCAAAGCTGCAAAGTTACTATTTTGGTGACTGATGACTAGGAGACATCACTTAATACTGTGCCACTCTTGTTACATGAATGCATGGAACCAGTCACACTCCACGTCTCCTACAAAACAAGCATCAGATTTCTTCATTTAAAGCAATATCTTTCATTTATAATTAATTACACATTACATAAGCCTCACCTGCACTTATAGTTGGCTGTATTATCCTATGCATTCCTACTAAAAACTGAAGATATTTTAGCAGGATTCAAAGTAGGTGAGATTCTGCTGGGAGGGAAGAGTGTTAGAAATGTATTGTGATGTTGTTGAAGGTCTACAGACAAACTGTGACCTAATGAAATACCACCAAGGAATAATGGCAAGATCTGGATTTGTTTTCTGTCTTGAGTTTTGTCCTGCCTGGAAATGCAGTTTAGTTTAGCCTGTGTTGTGTTCATGTGTATTTACAGGCAAAGAAAGGAAATTACGCTTTCCTGTGGGATGTGACAGTGGTGGAATATGCTGCACTGACAGATGATGAATGCTCTGTGACAGTCATTGGAAACAGCATCAGCAGCAAAGGATATGGGATAGCACTCCAGCATGGAAGCCCCTACAGAGATATTTTCTCACAGAGGTAAACTGAAACAAAGCTTGTTTTGTAGGATTTCTTTCTATAGCCAGCAACTATTTGTGGTTCACATTTGGTATTTCATTAATAAAGTAAAATGAATATATGACAGTAGAGAAGTTACGAGTTCAGGGCCTCCAACAAAGCTGCTGCTTTTGCTCCATGTGCATCTGGTTTGGGAAAAGGGAACTGGAGGTGACTGTTGGCCTCCCACCTTCAGACAGCACTGCCTGTGGCAGAGAGGACTGATGTCCTCAGAGCTTTGTGTGAGGTAGAGGACAGACTGAAGAGAATCTTGGATCCATGCTACATTCTGCAGGCTCTGAAGCACTGAGTTGCTCCCTGCAGTGAGCAAGCACAGTGCCTTGGTTTATTCTAGAGGGTGGATGGGACAGGTCACAGAGTCACAGTGGTGCAGGGAAATAAGAATTGCTAAGTATTGCATGCGACTGCCAGTACCAGGGGACTATAAAACTGTGCCAGTTAGTGATCCCTGAGCTATCAGCTGGGAGTATCATCCATGTGGATTGTACCCTGAAATGAAGACATGCAGTTGTGCAGGCATGTGTGCCCTTAGCAGAAGATGAGCYGGTGCTCCACTGCAGGCAGGGAWGTGAAGCAAGATTTCCTCATCTTGYTCCTCCTTTATAAAAAGGAGCAAAGCTCCAGCTGCATAACTAGAGACAAAGMTGCCTCAAGAGAAAAGATTCTTAGTAAACAGCTAAAACAGTTATCAAACCAAATCCAAAATGAATCATTCATGCAGAGAAGGGACACTTCACAAGAGACAAAACAATGATTAATTAGCAACTGTTAACACAGTAATTCAGGCATTAAGCAACAGCATTGAAGTAAAATCCTTTTGAATAAACTACATTCGCTGAAGTAAATGAGTCCGTCGCTGCTTAAACAGATTTGTACTAAGTGGTGCACAAACAGTAGCATGTTTAGCCTTGCATGTTTTTGAAATTATTGTGGGAGAGCAGCAGTGGAGTGGGTTGAGCATTTCACTAGTGGGACCAGCTGCAGCAGCTGAATGTAGCCAGAGCAGGCATGACTAACTGGAATGTGGTGATTTCCCTTGGAAATTCTGTTTGCATTGCAGTGGAATTTTTGACAGTCTCTTTTTTTCCTAAAGTTACCCAGTGGAGTTTACCTGCTGCTGTGAGTAGAAAGAAATCTTAGTACAAGTTTCAGTTAAGAAAACAGCATTGGTGGTGTTGTTGGTGATGGTGGTGGAGTTTTGAATTGTGGGATGGTGTAGTTAAGAGTTGTGCAGCATAAGGAAAAGACAAAAAATTGTAAAAAAGTATCACTGCAAATAATCCTTGTCTTTTGAAATTTCTGCAGGATCCTAGAGTTGCAAGAAAGTGGAGATTTGGATGTTCTTAAACAGAAGTGGTGGCCACGGATGGGACGTTGTGACCTGAATAGCCATACCAATGCACAGACAGATGGGAAGGCACTCAAGCTGCACAGTTTTGCAGGCGTTTTCTGCATTTTAGCAATAGGCCTTCTTCTTGCTTGCTTGGTGGCAGCATTGGAGTTGTGGTGGAACAGCAACCGTTGTCATCAAGAAACACCGAAAGAGGTCCATAACTTTTATTCTTATCACAATTAAAAGTAGCAAACACAAAAGAGAGAGCAAGTGGAAGTTGTGGGATTTTAGGTGCTCTCATACAATAAATTTGATTTCTTTTGATTTGCCATACTAAGCTTTGCATATAACTTTTTGGGTGGTTGTTTCTAAGAAAATAAGAGCAAACGAACAAAAGTGTCTTTTGTGCACATGGAAGGTGCCAAACTGACAGCCCTGGAGACTAAAGTCCTCTATTTATTTGTAGAGCAGATACAGCATGGGCAGCAGCAGTGCAAACTTCCCCTCATTGCCCCACCAATGTGCCTCAACCCTGACCTGGAGAGACTACCTTTAGGGGTAAGAGAGTGGTTCAGAAACACGCCCTCGGCCACTCTGCTGTGAGTGACGGGGAGGCCAGTCCTGGGCACCCGGCTGTGCCATCTGTGCTGATGTTTTCTCTAACCTGAGCCCCATCCACTGGCTGGGAGATCCATGACCATCCTGTGCAGGCAGCTGCCAGATGTCTGGTAGCTGCTCTCCTTCATGGCTGACCTAGGCTGAGTTTGAAGAGGTACATGAGCAATTAAAAATAGATCAGCTAGTTAATAATTGAGTAAGCCATATTGCCGTGACACTGTTTAAATGCTTCCTTTCTTTTGAAGCCAGTTTAATTTCTAAAAGCAGGAGCCTCTGAGGAAGCTGACCTTCACATAACATGTTTTATCTAGGAAAATGTCTGAGAAAGTATTGGGTTTGATGTTTCCACACACAGCAGCCAGTAATAGTTAGCAATGCTAAGAATAATCAGTCTGTACTCAGATCTGTCTTGCATGAAGCCTGTATTTGTGTAGATTGAATGTTTAACAAACTAACCTCTTGTAATTTTGGAGACACTGAGGCATTTTGTAGGTGCTTGCATCTTGGAACAGATGTTTGTTACAAGCAAATAATAGCAGTGAGCTGCACTACAGCTGGAAAAAAGTACGCAGCCCATCAATTCTAATCTGTTTTTCTCAAGTTGCAGGAGTACCAGACTAATGGACATACCTGTAAGCAATTTTGGCAAATTGGCAGCATGGTCAAGTGGGTATTGGCCTTGCTCATGGCAGAGGCATTGAAATCGGGGATCTTCAAGGTCCCCTCTAACCCAGATGGTTCTGTGATACAATGATTTTTCCCTGCTGCCTGGTCGTGGTTGCTCCTTTGTAACCCCAAAGGTGCCCCTACGCTGGTGTTGCAGAGGCCTAAAGCCCAGCAGTAGGTGCTTCACTGCACACCATGAAATCCTGCAGGGAGACGGCAGGGATGCTCTCCAAAGTGTCCTTGTGCTGTCACCTGGTCGTACCATGTGGTGTGTTCCCCTTCTCTATGCTCAGGGACTCGCCTTTGTGTATCTTTGTAGAGTGAGATGAGAATATGACCTAAGGCACTTTCATGTAGCTAAGGTGAAATAATTCACTCTCTTATTGCAAGGAGTTTTGAATACTCARTTTCCATTGCTGAAAAAGAATCTGYCTTCCTGAATTTAAGTATTTCCTTTTTCACCTATCCCCTTCATTTCCTTTTTAATAACTGTAAGAAGGATTACTGCATATCTGTGCCTATCCCAAACCATCTTTTCTCCCTTTCCCATGTTTCTCCTCCTCCCCTTTCCTTCCAGTCTGTTCTTGACCAAGGT
>NW_026623379.1:0-52153 GCF_030028575.1 Malurus melanocephalus
TGAGTGGGTGAGTGGGTGAGTGAGTGGGTGAGTGACTGACTGACTGACTTTTGGCGTGGGTACTTCACATCCAGAGTGGGTCACCCCATCATTGGCAAACATTGGCTCTGACTGGGTCTAAGAAGCAAGGGGAAACTTAGGGAATGAGCAAAAAGGCTGATCTTCCCTCTTTCCAAGAAAAATCCAGTGCAATACCAGGCTGAATTTCTTGGCCAAGGACTGTGCCCACCGCCCTGGCCTTCCCCTCCTGCCCTCATCCTCAACTGACCTGTGCTTCCCTCCTGGCAGCTATCACCCATAAAATACTGACCGTGCCACATGCTGTGACACCTGAGACCACAGAGAAGACCACGGCCACCACCTCCATCAGCAGCACCTCCAAGACCTCTGTCTCCACAGGGGCCAGCCCACCAAGCAGCACAGCATCTCTGGAAACATCTCCCCATCCCAGCTCTCTGCCTGTCCCCAGCAGCCCCCTCAGCACCCGGCTGCCATCCACTGCCACCACTTCCACAGTCTCCTCCACAGCAGCTCCAAGCAGCAGCCCCACGCCTACACCTACAACCCTGAGGCCCAAGCCCTCCTCCCCAGCAACGAGTGCTCCAAAGGAATCTCCTGTAACAGAGTCCTCTGCACCCACCACAGCCAAAACCAGCACACTGCCATCTCCTGCTTCTTCTCCTTCCTCAACTGTGTCCTCAACATGGCTCAGCTCCTCACAGCCTGGTAATACTTCCTCTAGGTGCCCTCCTCTGCCTAGCTCTCCCTCCCTCCCTCCTGTCATCATTCCATCGAAGAACCATACAATACTTGTGGACTTTTGGCTGCTTACTTAGCCATTCTCACTGCCTTCGGCCAGTCTGGTTCCCAGTGCAGTCCTGAGCCTATGCACTGGCTCTGCTTGGGATGGAGCTTATTATTTTTCCCAGCAGTTTTCTGTGTGCTGTGTTTTAGATGTGAGTCCCAGCCAGTGTCAATGGCACAGAAGTGCTTTGGTGATTATTCCAGAGTGCCAGCATAGCATCCTCTGTTTGTCCTTCTGCCAGCCAGGAAGCAGGCATAGCGTGACCACGAGGCCCATCAGGGAAACAGCCAGCACAGCTGACCCAAAGCCTGTAGCCAAGGAGACACTGCTTACCACAGAACATTATGCTGAGCTACACAGTGTGGGTGGGCTGGGTCAGAGAGTTATTCCCAAGCAGCCATTGTTTGGAGACTGGCTGGGCATTGGCCCCTGCTGGGAAGCAGTAAGTCACGAGTGGGTCAAGTTTTTCCTTTAGTTTCTTTATTTCTGAAAATTCCTTCCATCCTGACACGTGTGGGTGTTCTTGCTTTTTCCAATTCTCTCCCCATGCTTAAGAAGAGTGGGTGAGTGAGTGAGTGAGTGAGTGAGTGAGTGAGTGAGTGAGTGAGTGNGAGTGCTCCAAAGGAATCTCCTGTAACAGAGTCCTCTGCACCCACCACAGCCAAAACCAGCACGCTGCCATCTCCTGCTTCTCCTTCCTCAACTGTGTCCTCAACATGGCTCAGCTCCTCACAGCCCGGTAAGGCTCCCTCCTATCCATTCTGCCACTTTCTCCTGTTCTCGCTTTTCCCATCTTTATTTGTAGCAGACCAGCTTGATTGTACTGTTGTTTTAGTTTTTGCTCTCCCTTGCCATTTCTTTTTGTATTTGCACAGTGCTGTGGCCATTCCTTGGTACGACCCTTGGAAAAAGGGGTCTCCCACTTATCCTGGCCTGCCCTTCTGTCCTTACACACTGCCTGTTCCTTGAAAGGACATGCACATCCTGAAAATGCCATGTTCCAGGAAGAGGCAGAGAGATCTTGCCCCTAGGAAGGCAACCTCTCTGTTTCCTGCCTTTTTGGAGGGGAAGTTAGGCAGAGGCTTTAGAACAGGACCCACAGTCCTGGTTGTCCCCATTTCTTGGGAATGCAGAGTTCTGTACAGGGATTTTGGTTTTGCTTATGCCCCCAGTATGGGACTTCTCCCAGCCTCCTTTGCTTTTCCCTCCTGCCCTCTTCCTCAGCTGATCTGTGCTTTCCTCCTGGCAGCCTTCTCCCATGAACAGTCAACTGTGCCACACGTTGAGCCACCTGTGACCACAGAGAAGACCACGGCCACCACCTCCATCAGCAGCACCTCCAAGACCTCTGTCTCCACAGGGGCCAGCCCACCAAACAGCACAGCATCTCTGGAAACATCTCCCCATCCCAGCTCTCTGCCTGTCCCCAGCAGCCCCCTCRGCACCCGGCTGCCATCCACTGCSACATCTCCATTCTCTTCCACTTTGGTCCCAACAGTCAGCACAATGTCTGTTCCTACACTCGTCACTACTTCCACATTTACTTCTGCTGAGAGCACTACACATTCTTTCCTACAAAACACCACATCATCTCCCTATGGCAAAACATCTTCTTTACCTGTCCCTACCAGTATCTCTGCCCAGTCCAGTCCAGCATTGATCCCAACTGCTTTATTCACAACCATTTCCTCTCCTCCCCATGTTATCACTATGGCTTCTACAGAGTCAGCTGAAACGAGTTCCCTGCAAACAACAACACTCACCACTGCCCACACCACATCATCTCCTCCTCTCACCTCTGGACTTTCAACATCCCTGTCCTCAATTGCACCATCAACAGTGCCACTCGGTAATGTATCTCCACATCATTTCCTATATCATGGTTTTGCTTTTAACACCTTTTATTTTCATGTGTAAGAATTTTTTCTTTGCATATCCTTTGGCTATGTTACTGTTTGGACCCATTTGCTCCATCTTTTCTTTTTGCCTTTCTACAGTTATTGTTTGTAAAGCAGTTGTCTGACATCTTAGATTTCATACCTCCAGGTTCCCTGCTATTCAGTATTTTAAGCATTAAGAAGTGTGAACTATAGTCTGACAGGATGCACTTCAGGAGAGCCACAGACCCTTTATTCTGTAATCTTAAAAAGCAGTGTAAGAAACCTCTTATTGGGACAGGCTATTCCTTCATTACCCTGCAGCCTTCCTGTTAGCTCTCATATGCTCAGTACACTTGAACATTTTTGGTCTCTCTTCTGCAGGATACTGTTTTACAGAGATGTTTTTTGGCTCCTGTGCATAATTAATCACCTAACATATTTTGGCTGAAGCAATACCCCATTCTATAATCTCCACACCATCTCATGTAAAGGAATGCACACAAAGCAACACCTGTCTACTGGTTTTAAATGGAACTGTTGCACTTGAGGATCTACATTACAGGATACAGTCACCTGTAGCTGAGCCTTTCATCTACATTTTCACTGTTAACCTTGTGAGCAGGTCCAGCTTGGCCAGGTCAGGCAGCTCGGCCACCAGGCATGGCAGAATTATCTCCCTGCAAAGCAAACAACTGAATGCAAAGTCTCTGGCCTTTGTCCTGCTGTCACACAGGTGCTGCACTACTAAAGAGGCTGGTATCACTTTTAGTAGGAAGGAACATTAAATTGACTCCAGGAGCATAGGGAAAAATGACAGTTTGACCCAAGGAGGCAGGATTCTTTCTATTGACACACTTCCTTTGACACTGTCTCCCTTCATCCTCATAATTTTCACCTCACAGAATGGGGATCCAAGTAGGAACTCTCACAAGCAGAAGGATTTTCCCCAACATAGTTATGTTTTGAGGGCCTACTTTGGATTTTGTTCCCATCCTTTTCCYAAGAGAAGTGCTTCAGGACATTACCTTCACAACCACAGCAGTACCGGGTTTGTTCCATGGAGTTAAAGGCAATCATTTTTGTCAGAACTTCAGAAAGCTGTGGGCAAGTTCTTCTTTCTCTGCACTTCCCAGCCCTGAACTAAGTAAATCTGATCCTTTTTTGCCTGGCACAATATTAACAATATATTTATGCTCAGGAAAAAGAAGTTAAATACTAAAGCATAGCTCCTAGTGCTGTGTTCACAAGACACAGATACAACATCTTAGTCTACTGCCCAATTAATAGTTGTCTTATTTTCCAGTAAGGCAATTCCAAAGTCATAATACAGCATTAACTGAGCCTCCCCTGCAATAATATTCAATAATCTACAATCTTCATTTCAGCAGGGAACCTGACTGTGCTTAAAAGATTATTGTGCAGGATCAGGTGTGAGCAGGGCATGTATTGCCTTCATAGTTTTTAATGTATTTTTTCTTCTTAATATAAACTTCAAACACTATCTTTCAACTCCTTGGAAAACTTGTGTTTTCAGTCAGCTTTCTACTTCCTAAAGTGCTTAGTGTGGTGCTTAAGGCAGGAGAAAATGGAATCCTGAAACATATAATCATTACCTGACATGTAACATTACACATTCTCCCTAGTAAGGCAAGTTGAAAACCTCTGGCTGCCTATAAATAAATACATCCTTAAAATGAGTAAATTAAGCAATTTTCAAACAAGTCTATGAACCAGAAATAATTATACCAGAATAAGCCAACCGACTGTTCCTCTTTGCATCTTTGTGTCCTCATTAGATGATTAATTTTTCCGTGTTGCATTGAATGTGCACTATATTCTTAACAGGATTTTTTTGCTCATTTGTCATTCCAGCAACTTCAATTTTCTTAAAAAAGAACTTCGTTCTTTTCTTTTGTTGCCCTCCAGGGTAAGCCTCTCCTGCAACTTCAGTGTTCAGTTTAAAACTTTGTCTTGCTGTGTTACTCACTTGTGAGTTGTTAATAATCTTATGCAGTAAGAATGGTTTTCCATGAAACCAAATATGGAGGTTTTTGGCATCTAACAAAGGTCATTGAAGAAGACCATGATGAATTATAGCAAATTTTTTTTCTTTTTACATTTGACAGAGCATTGTAGAGAAGTTGAATATGAAGAAGAAATAACTTACAAAGGCTGTTCCACAAATGTCACTTTGAGCCGATGTGAAGGGTCATGTCCATCTTCAACAAAGTAAGGATAACTGAGACTAGAGTACTAAGGCTATTTTTCTTATTTGGTCATCTGTAAGTAGGGATATTTATGAACTACTTCTTTATAATTCAGGGAGGAAAATGTGGTTAGAATCCACCCAGCAATATAGAATGTTGCTGTATAAACCATCTAATAGAAACAATAAGGTCATTTATTACACAGGGATTTACATCTAATCAAGGAAGGTCATCTCACTTCCTTAAGTTTTTGTTGTTTTGTTTTTTTAAAAAAGCCAGACATCAATTCTGCACATTTGGAGGGCTTTTTTTTTTTTTTGTTTTGATGGTTGGGGTTTTGGTTTTGTTTGTTTGCTTTTTAAAGATTTAGACTACAAATATCCGTTTTCAAATAGCTAAGACAGTAAAATAAAAAATTTCATGTAAGGTAAGTAATGTCACTTCAGCTGTCTCGTAACATTCTCCTAATAGTGTAATTCAGGTATATATATAATTACAAGGGTGCTGTCTGAATCTGTGCAGTTCTGCTGCCCATTAGAAGAATTTGACAAGAAATCAAGGCTTCAGTATAAATGCAGCAGTATTTAAGTGCTCAGTTATTGGGTGTGAAAAAAAGTTACATTCCAAACAATCCAATCCAATCCAATATTCAAGAATGGAAAGCAATGAAAGATTTGCTTTTGCAGGAACTGGTTTAAATGAATCCTTAAGCTAAAAGCTGTCCCTTTCAAAGGCCATTCAGGTGTCCCCCAGCATTTTGAAAACTGTTAAGCCTGGAAAAAGAATATTGGAGTTAAGGTTAGTCACACTCACTAAGAAAGTTGTGGTTAAAACCCAGTTTTAACTGAAACAAAGAAAACTTTTCTCCTCTTCAGAAGACATTTTTTAAAATACATTTTCCCTTAGCTTTCCTGTTCCCATGCCTTAGTTTTGGCTTGTATCCTATACAGTTTCCACTGAAGAAGAGCAAGGCAGAACCAAGTCCAGCATGAGGCTGAGCATGGTCAGGAATCAACAGCCTAAGAACTGCAGTATTATAAGGACAGACTCAAATCCTTACCTGCCTACTCAAGCTCTSACTTCACCTACCTGTGCTCTGTTACTGTGAATTCAGCAATTATGTGCAAGTCCTCTACCTTGTTAGCTGACCTCCCAGCCCGGAACTGATACCATGCAGCCACCACTTTAGATTCCAGCACTAACTGTTCAAAGGGGCTTTCCTTTCTCCATGTGCTGCAAAAGGAACACATACAATTTAGCATCTACAGAAGAGTCCTTTTGAAAACTCTAAGTAGCCCAAATTTAGTTTTAACAAATTTAAACCATAGTTACTTTACAAATACTCAGAAGGGCAAAGAGAGAACAGGGAAATCAAATTCTATTACTTTTCCAGTGAGGTCTGAGGCCTAACAGATGATGTCATAACATTGGAAAGGACCCACAGGGATCATCAAGTCCATCCTGTTCTAAAAAGGAAGGCAGCAGCTCAGTACATCTGAGTTTCTGCATCGTAAGAACTTTAAAATAGAGCCAGTTCCTGCACTGTTTGTAGTCCTGTAGTTGACAGAACATTTAACTGAGGGCTGTGCTCTTTCCTCTAAACCTCCCACCATAGGGGGAAAAAAGTTCATCTTGAAAAGCTGTGAACCCAAAATGCTGTAAACAAATGCCAACTCCGTCTCTTCCCACACAGGCTGGATGTTGAGAACATAACGGTCACCACAGCATGCGGCTGCTGTAGGCCACTTGAACTTCTTAAGAAGGAACTCCAACTACCATGCCAAGACCCAGACAACCCTGGAAAAAGGCTCACTACAGAAATCATTGCATTTAGTGGCTGTGTTTGTAACTTTGACAGTTGCACACACTAGCCAGACCTGATGGCCTCAGATAKAATTTTTTGCTGTTAAACAGTGATCACACGTTAATCCTTCCCCAGTGAGTGCTCTTTGCTGGGTTCTCTTGTACTGATTAGACAGGACTGCCTTGCAGTCAGGCTGCCTGAGCAGCTGCCTGGACTATCAGTGGAGTTACCAGACAAATTATTCCTGATCAGAAGCAGGGTGGGGTGCAGAGGAAGGAAAGCATGGGCACAGGGTAGGATCTGGAGGGAAGACCATGTCAGAGACTGTCTGATGTTGCTCAGGGGGGTTTATTTCACCAGAGGCTTAAAACCTGGCCCATGCACTGTGCAGTAACAGAAATTCAATGTTCAAATAAAACAGAGGGAATTGAATTTGCTAACTTCTCTTGTTATTTGATCAATTATTTTAACTGAAAGGTCTATTAGGTTTACTACAGCCAAGTTTGAACCTGTGGAAGAGCCTACTATTTCAGTGGGAGAAGGGAACTAACCTGCTCCCTTTCCTTTCAAAGGGAGCACTTGTGTTCACCATCCATAGACTGGTCTGGAAGGCAAGGCACTACATGAACCAAAAGTGAATTGTGAGGTTTCCAGAGGCACCCTTAGTGAGGTGGGACACTTCTAGAAACATAACCAGCACACACATATAGCGGTTTTGGGATAAATCAGGAAGTTGCATTTCCCCAAGAAATCAAAGCCCACATGCATTTAACAGGACACAAGTGGTTCACTCACAAGCCATTTCTACTTGCTGCCACTCTAGATCATTATTTTGTTTGCAAGTCATTTAAGAAAAAGCTGTATGACTGCACAAAAGCTCAGAGTGCTCTTTCTCCCCTTTTCGCAAGTGTAACAGAAGAATCTGAAGCATACATTGAAAACTTAAATGAAGTTACTTAGCAGTTTATACACTCTTTTACCGTGACACTAACCTCACCTGCAGCACAGGTGTGTGCTGCTTAGCCTCAACCATACTCCACTGTTACAGCCCTTTACTACAGCAGGTACTGCGCTCATACACTCTAGCGAGAAAGATTTTACACCTGGGAATTTTTTAAAACAGAATATTTGTAACTTATGACCAAACAAGAACAAAATCAAACTCACTCAATGGGGGAGCAGAGATTTGTAGATCAGGTAAGACTCCAGTGAACAGAACCCACCAGTACTTCTCATTAAAGAATCACAGCAATTGTATTCCACAACAACCATTCCATGAGAATATTTTTTACACCTTCATGCCCCCAGACAAAAAAAGGACAGTTTGATCACTGTTCTAATCATTTATTTATCTTAATACGTTCTTCTGATGAATATAGTCTAATATATAGTCTTCTATATGAAAATTCTCCACTTAATTTGACAGAACTTTGTTTTATACAAATAAGACAATCACCATAAATGTTACATACTGGAGTGTAGGTCAAGAATGAACATATGCTACCTGTTTTGCTATTCAGTTATTTTCACATGTCAATGCCTGAAAATACTGCACTTAAAAACAATAACACTGTTTACTGCAGAAATTACTTTGTCTGCTTGACAGGATACATCACTGGTAAGTTAACCATCATTCACAAAAAAAAAAATCAAGTATTTGTCTTTAATTTGTTCACTTTTCTGCTCATGGCTTCATTGAGCTGACATTTAATACAAAGAGTGAACAGTCATAAGTTTAACACAGTCACCACTGAAAAGACACTTTCCCTTACCCCCATCTTTCCCACATTTTAATGCACATTTTAGCACAGCTTGAACCAAAGCAAAGTGAAATAAAGTAGTGCAGTGTCTCAAGGTGTCCTTTAATGAGAGCACGTTTTCCAGGGGGACAGATATACAACAGGATTTGGAAAATACAAAAGAGAAGCTCCTCCTCTCTTTGCTAAGACTCCCTTTAGTTCAGCACATCAGATGTTTAACACAGCAGCCAGCCAAGAGCATGGTTAACATAATAGGACTAACAATGAGAGACAGAGCATCGAGAGGCCAAAACAAAAGGTATTCCATCAGTATTTGCCAACTGCCCAACATGACWCTTGAGCAGTTCCTGCAAAGATTTTCAATGACAATATTTATAATTAAAGAGTCTTAAGTACGAAGAATTTGAAAGGCCTTAAAGGGGCCATTTGTTTAAGAGAACTTTTGCAGAAAGACCAGGCCTTCAGCTCAATTTTCAGCCTTAATATCCATAGTTACCAGCCATTTCTGGAAAAAACAAAACAACCCCCAAAAATCCAAGGATCACAGCCAAACCTTTATTCCTCATTTTTCACTTTCACTCAAGTACTATCAGAAGCCTTCAGCCAAACCAAGTTATAATCTCCCAGTTCCATCACTTAAAGCACTGAAGACAAAAACCAAGGCACACTCAATCCTGGAGAATCCTGTCCCCTGCTGAGCACTGGGAAGCATGACAACAGCCTCATTTAAATGTATTTTCAGGGTCACCACCATGACTCAACACCTTCATTTCCTGGGCACACTTGTCTGTATGGGTTACGACACATCAGTCCCAGGCTTCCCTTCAATGACCTTGAGGAAATCCTGACCTGAGGTTCACTTTTCCTGTCAGCAGGAGCTGATTTTGTTCACCATGATCTGTACTCTTGCTGACCATCAGCCCAGGGTTTCCAACTGGGCCACCTCACCTGCTTTGGTTGAGCAGCCTCTGTTGCAGCTCAAGGCTTGAGGAGAGAGAGCCAAATTTCTGTCCACTGACTTCTGCAGAGGAGCTGCAAGGAGTTTGCTGATGTGAAACAAGGTCCAAAATTTTGGCTGTAAAAATCACTGGAAAAGCTGAACATTTTTGGGTCTTCTACTTTCAGTTTCAATAGAAGTTTTCTACACCAAGGTGGACATTTTTACCACTGACAGGAAGGAAACTGCTTAGATATCAGTTATTCAACCTCTTGAATTTGAACCTTATCATACGCTGGGGAAAAATATTGATTAAAATTACATTTTCACTTAAGCTGCATGCCTTACAGCCCTTCCAGGGCCCATTTCTTCCCACTCCTTTTATACAATAGTACACTCTGCAGTTAATTGTATCACACCATTAGGACTATTACTTGTGAAGTCTGATGGCAAACAGAAAAAACACAGAACAGAATATTTAACTTCACTGAGTAACAACGAACAAGTATATACTCATTCACACCCTACCAGAGAAGTTCACCTCATTAATGGAGATAAGCAGAAGGATTAAGAATAGCTTTTGTGTTCAATCCAAAGATCAGAAAACATTAAGATGTAAAATATTACAAGATTGATACTTTTAAGACTCTGGTCCTGTGGAATTTTTCAAATACAAAGATTGGCGACACAACATGAATGTTCACTTTAATCAGATTCAAACACATCTTCAAATCTGTCCTCCCATCCAGGAGACAACTTGTGGCAATGTTCAACTTTACAAAGTTTTGACTCTACATTAACATTGGAATTAACCTTCCTGAGCAGCAGTACATTGGTTTCATTGGTTTCTTTCAGCTCAGAACAGAGGAATCATCTCTCAAAGGTACTGAAGCAGAAGGTTTTTGAGCTATTTCCAGCTGGAATCCTTGATTGCCACAACTAAAACAATTTCCCTTAACAAGTTTAAAAGCCGGACCTCTGCAAAAAAAAGGAGCAAAAGACAGCCCTCCCACCCTTTGTGTAACACACTAAAAGCCATTTTTAATGGAAAAAGTCACTTCCCTGTACTGTACATTTTATAGTCTTAATTTCGAACAAGGGTCAAGTCCTATTAAGGCAGGGAGCTGGTATTGGTTAACATTGCAGTACTCAGACAGTGATGTACAAGACATTTATTTGCAGTATGATGACAGTGATATAAGTGGAAAAACCAAAACTGACATGGTTAATATTAAAACTGTTCTGACAGCAATTCACATAATCTCTGAGATACAGCTTCTTTACTTGTTCGTAGTGTGAGCCTATACATCTGGAAAAAAACATAAAATATTACTTTTTAAACACAGTTTGGCATTAAATGAATGCACAGTCAATAGTGAAAACTAACAGTTACCTCCTACTTGCTTTGCAAGCTTTGGTAGGGAAAAGACCTCAAATTAAAACATTCAAAAGCAGCCAGCCACCAAGTAATACAGCTTTTTCAAACCACTGGCTGAACCAACCCTATCTTCAAACCCTTGCTGCGAATTACCATTATTCAAAGTATTTTTTGGCTTTTTAGTCCAGAATTTTTGCTGAAGAGAAGCAAATGCTGTGGAGAATTTTAAAGACCCTGTACAACCACTTCTCCAGGAAACGGAAGATGTAACACCCAAACCTTATTTTTAATCCTTAATTAACTTTGATAACATCTCTATTAAAAAAGCTTTAGTAAAAATATTCTTAACATTGCACTCATTTGCTTATGCTTTCTTTTTGAGCAAATTGCTCTTTTACTCATTTAAAATGGCAAAAGGAAGCAGAGTTAATCTGGTTCAAAGCGTACAAGGCAGTCTGGAATATTACAATGTTCTCTTCAAAGAGTAAAGAGAATTGCCCTCAAGAAGCAGCTCCTATCCAACTGGGCTAGGACCAGCTGCTGCAATTAATTTCTTATTTGAGTTTGCAGTCATAAACATCTATTGCAGTAGTGATTTTTAAATATCTCAAGGAGTTTCAGGTACACACAGATATTCAGTTCAAATGAGAACTAAGCTGGAGATAGTTACACAGATACCTGTGCCTGGAGGTTGGGCTCAAGGCGCAGCAAGCATCCAATCTGAGTAGTCTTTGTGTGTATGATACCAGCACCAACAAAGTTAGCAGGATTGGGATCTACCTCCTCAAGTAGGGCTGATCCAAAGCCAATTATCTATGAAAGAAAGCCAGAGATTTAGATGTGGGGGGAGGAGGACACAAATACCAAGTATACCCAGACAGTACCAAACAGCAAAACAAGGAGGAAACAGATTTTTAAGTGTTCAAGACAAATTCATTCTGACAAATTTTTGAAGGGTCTCCCTGATAATGACCCTGTAAATAAGGTTCTTCTCAAAAGCAAATGAGAAGCAAGGTAAGATTTAACATCAGTCTCCCCTGGTTTTGATACAGCCATTCCTGTCTCACACAGTCGCTTCTGTTTTGCCTGAGGCAGCAAGTTCTTCAAAAAGTAACTTTCCTTTTCTAACTAGTACCTGGAGTATAAATTAAGGCTTGAAATATCTTCTAATTCAGTTTTATGCAGTGGACTTGTGCTTTCTTAAAAAGCTTCAAGTCTCCAGCTGCTACTGCTGCTAATTCAATCCACAGCTAGAAACTGTCCACTCAACTCAGTACTGCCAGAGATCTATCACACAACATGGATTCACACTTTGCTGGATGATCCAACAGCCATATAAACAAAAATGTGCCAAGTTTGCTTATACTACATGGTAATTTTGGCTGGGAGAGAGCTAATTTTCTTCTTAGTAGATGCTATGGGGCTGTATTTTGGATTTCTGCTGAAAACGTGTTGGTAACATCGGGATGTTTTATTTATCACTGAGCAGGGATCCCACAGAGCCAAGGTCTTTTCTGCCCCTCACCCCACGAGCAAGGAAGCTGGGGGTGCAAAAGGAGTTGGGACAGGACACAGCAAATGGCTGTGTGGTGCTTAGTTGCTAGCTGGGTTTAATATATGATCTGCCACTACCCTGTACAGTATGAATTAAAAATGCCACACTACCACTCACCTTTGCTTTCGTGATCTCTGCATCCATTGGGTGCTTTGCTTTAAAGATATTCTGTACTTCTTGTTTTGGACTGCAAGACAAGGCAAGATAAACAAGTGTATTATGAACAGCATTTCCAATAATTAATTCTACTGGGAGAGCTCATGGTTTACAGGATTGAGTATGTGATGAGGCACTGCACCAGCTACATTTACAATATACCTTTCCTTGCCCACCACAAGAGCTCAAAGCCCAAGTACAAAGTCTTACTTGCTCAGCTGCTTCCAACGCTGAAAAAAGTCTTGAGAAGACATCTCTGTTGGCTGGAAAAATTTATTCAGTGTGATAGGTAATTTTACTGAAAGATTTTGAAATGTTCCGCCGTACCTGCAGAAGGAATATACAGAACACAGGGCATGTGGCACCCTCAGCAGTGTCTCAGCATAAATCAACCAAGCAACTGAGGAACTGTTTATGATTAAAATCCATCAGCTTCAGATGTCATTTCTAAAATACAGTTTCAATACACTGTTAAATAAATTTATTTTCTCTGCTTAGATGACACATGAATTGGCAGAACTTCTAAACAGGTTGTCTCAGTTTTAGCATAGGTTTATCCTCTAGATAGCACCTAAAGGGGCAAAAATATACCCCTGTGAAAACATACCAATAAAAACTAGTTTAGCCTAGAATAACAGCATGTGCCCAGCAACAAGGATTTTGTAAAGCTGAGCTGATGTWGAGTGGACAGAACAAGATTCTATATTTGGTTGCATACACTTTCAGGCCAAGTTATTTGCAGAAATGTTCTTGGTTTCCAGAAGGGAGAAGTTACTGCGTATATTCCTGTCAAGATTTCTTAAGCAAACAGGAAGACTGTTGTTTTGCACAGATAGCAGGAAGAGAAGTCATGGAGACATTTAAACAGTAGCTGCTTCTTGATTGTTTGGGTTGGTAGAGTTTTTTTAAATCACATTGTTCCAAGTGGATTCTCCCTTGCAGCTTAAAGCTTAGTTAGATCAATTATTCAAATCGTCTACCCAAGAGAGCTTTGTGTATCCCTATTCTATATTTCAGGACCCTGCCAAATTTAACATCTTTCATCTAATTAATCCCTAACATTTGAATCCTCTGTTTTACCTGAACTGAATGTTCAGGACTGGAGCTTCCATGAAGTCTGACACACATTCGATGTTCACAACCTGCTGAACCTGTGCACCTCCATCCACTGTGGGATCAACAGGTTTTGTCTGGAGATTGAGGCGTAAAAAAGTAGTTAAGGAAATGGGTCAATGAAGTGATAACTTAAAAAAAAAACGAATCTTCCAATAAGCTCTATGAGGAATTAGCATCACGTTTGGACTCATTCGGTGTACTACTGAACATTTAAAGCCAAATTTTTGTACAATGGAAGAGTATATGGGGGTTTATCTTTTTAATTGGTTGCTGTTTTTTGGGTTTTCTTCATACTGACACATTCACAAGCAGTAACTCCGAAAATCCTCAGTTACTTGGACATTCTTAAGGAAAGGTGCCCTTATAAAGGTGTGAAAGCACAGAGACTTCCCAGTAAAAAAACACAGGACTGTTTTGAACATTACAGAGAAGACTTGAGTCAAACAAGCCTAATAACTTAGTCTCTCAGAAATCCTAAATTTCCAATACCCAGCATTATGGACCAGCCATGAATTAAGAGCTTACTTTAAAGTACCATCATCTTGGCATACGCTCTATCTCCAGGTCAAGTTTGAACTTATCTGCTAATGCAGTACCTGAAGGACACATCTCTACCTCTGCTTACTTCATGTCACTGGAGAAAGTGACAGTTTCATTACATATTTATTCAGCTTAATTTCTCCTTATTTTAGGAGTAAAATTTGTGTTTATAAACAGAGCTTTAAGGAAAGAATCTTCCATCCCAACTTAAGACTTCTTTCTAAAAGAACTTTAGAGAGCTATCAGCAAGTTTTCTCATTTCTTCATGTTGAAGGACACCGTGCCTTGATCCAAAGGATTTATTATTATTTTGTGCAAGATAAACCACAAAAACCTAGTAAGAACGGACACATGCTACTATATTTAAGGATATTTGACTGAAGGTCATCTGAGCAGATTACTGTTGGAGTAAAATTCAAGAACTGCGTTGATGTCTTATTACCATAGAATATGAACATACGTCCTGGAAAGAGAAGAATGAGACATCAGAATTTTTAGGTACATGTAATTATACTGAACTACTCATGCTTCAATTCCCTAATATATGGTCTTTCCACCTTTCTTTAAAATCACTTTTAAGAACAAAACATACTTTACATGGTTTATCTCACCAAAACATTTACAGTTCAAAACACAGTGAATTTAACCAAACCATCAAATCTCTCCTACAGCAGCTGTCACAAAGGCAGTTAAATAATCAGTGGAAATCTTTCAGTTTGCTGGAGAATTTTACTTTTCATGTTAAGAAGCTACAATGCCACCAAGAGTTTTACAGAAAGGGAAAAGCAAGCAACTTTTTTGCTGTTCTGTGTTCAATTCCCATCCCTTTCCTAGATGTTTCCAGTTAAATCTGATTGGAAATGCATTGTGTCTCATATCATTACAATAAGCTATAATGTAAGACATAAATTTTGAGAAGATTGGTCCTTTATAAACTGGCTGTACCAGTCATGCAACCAGGCAGTAAAAGCTGGAGTGCTGGAGCTTAACACTCCTGTTTCATCTCAGCTACCAAAAAATTTAAGGAAACAAGAGCCCACACAAAAGCCAGAATGCAAAACAGTGGGAGGTGTAAAAGAGCTTAAGCATATAATGCTGTTTCCCTCTTCAGTTGCTGAAAAGTGAGTCCTATCTGGAATATCATGCTGGCATTGTGATTGATAATGCAAACAGCCAACCACACCCAAAAGACCTTACCCAGGTTCTGTCGAAATTCAGACTTCAAGCCAATTTGCAGCAACTGATTTTCAAATAAGACTCCATTATTTTTACACACAAACCTAGGGGAAGAGAAGGAAAACATGTTTTAAATTGAGCCACAATAAACAATATTTAGAACCACAAAATTCAGGGTTTACACAGAGGATGAAGATTGCGGTTAACCTAGAATGCATCAATCTGTGAGAGAGGCCTTTGCAGAAAACTGCAGAGTTAGAAAAGACAATTTTACAACCACCACTTGCAGGACACTAAAAGAACTGACATTTTTATTTCATAGGATGTCAGAGAAACTATGAAGGAAACCACAATATTGCTATACACACACACACTAATAAAGGACCAGGCAACAGATTAGGATTTTCCTTATTAGTCTTGAGAACTTCTGAAACTCATTAGGTTGATGCAGAATTGAAAAGTTTGAGCTTTGACTTTTTAAACCTGAAAGAAAAAACCCTCCGTGTTTTTTGATTTTGGTATCACCTAAGTCAACTGAGAGATGTACTTTTTCCATTTTGAAAGAGGAAGCCCATTCTCCAGTGATTTCAGTCCTATCACCCTTCTCTTAAAAGTAGAAGAGGTGGTCAGCAAACATCTGCCTTTTGCATACAAGGCACTTAGAATATACTCCCAAATATCAATACTTTTGACAAATACTCTGTTTTTCTTTATTTCCAAATAATGACAAAAAATATACAACTGGCTTTGCCTCATTTTAGAGCAGTGTGTGATAGCACTGACTTGTAAAGGCAACTCTAACTTGTGTACTCATGAGCCTGTCACAAAATCCACAGCATCCACAGAAGTGTTCTAGTCACAAGTCTGACAGTACATGTTTCTCTAAGTTTTGCTGGTATTAAGTTAA
This sequence comes from Malurus melanocephalus, assembly GCF_030028575.1. Lineage (NCBI taxonomy): Eukaryota > Metazoa > Chordata > Aves > Passeriformes > Maluridae > Malurus > Malurus melanocephalus. Next base: position 16,222 of record NW_026623379.1, read on the forward strand.
TGAACAATATAGTTTTGCTTTATAACTATATTCTGGAAATTGCCCAGCCTTGCAAGGTTTTAGTATTGCTTACTTGTGAAAAAGCTCATCAGCATCATGCACAGTATCAGCTGGTTCCTCAGAAACTACCTCAGATGAAGCCAGGTCAGGGCTAGTTCAGGCAGCACAAAGGAAGAAAGGCAGTAGCGACAGAGACAGCAGGAGTTAGTAAAGACAGCTTAGAGCTTAGTTACTTCTTTTACCTCCTTCCTCAAAAAAGGCACTGCTGAGCTTAATGCATGAGAAATTGATTAGCTGCCCTAGCTCAGTACACCTAGAAAGGTTTTAGGCATTAGGCAATGTTCTCCCCCACTTCTCTCCCGCATCCCACCCCGACTGTTAGAAAACAGCTATCCTTCACGAAGACAGGAGACRGCAGAAGGTGTTCAGTAGCTTAAATGTAGACCTCTTACAGAACCAAGTCCTTTCAGGTGTTTAACTGTGACAGCAGAAATGTTAAGTTCAAAATCATAAATATAACTGCACATTAACTACTACAAAGGTGTGCTTAAAAGCAGAGGCCTCATCAACCTTAGGGACCCTTCTAATTGCACAATCATTTCCTAAAAACACACAAATATTAAGCATAGGAAAGAGTACACAAGGCACACAGAGAATGACTTACCAAGTAACAGATTAGAAACAAAAAAAAAGAAGACAACAGCACTAAAGAGAGGCAGAAAGCTAAAAATCAACTTCTCAGTATCATTAGAGAAGCATTTCATCATCTACAGACAGACCAAGGAGTCAGGCATTGCTATTCTTTCTTCTGCAGAAAGAGAAAACTCTTTTTAGGTAACATTTGCTTATGAAGCTACCAGTATTGGTTCCCTTTTTCTACTCTCTTACAAAAAAAAATGTCAACAAGCTTGTGTAGCTTCCTAAAGTCTTAGTTTTGTGTTATATAATCAAGTATCACTTCTCACCTTCCAAGAGAGGATCAAGTATTAACCACTGCAAACCTGCAACAATGCATTGCCTGGTATAAAATTCTGATGAAAGTGTCAGTGATCCAGGCAGATTGGTTTCCTTAATTATGTCTTTTATAATAAGATGCACTGCAAATTTGTTCATCCAAGATTTGGTCCTTGATAACAATAATACGTTCTTGCCCAGTAAGACAACTGATTTTAAAGACACTCTGTGATTTTGTATCATTTATTACCAAAATTTTAGCTAAATAACATTTGATAGTAGCCACAGTGGCTTTTCACACTAATGGGGTTACAAACACATTGTACCTACACTACACTTCCTAATGTAATTGTAGTATCAAATCCCCTTTAAAAAAAAGAAAACCACTTGTTCTTTATCTCTCTTTTTCCACCCTTTTGTCAGACAGCAGCAGAACAATTGAAGTGTATCTTTAAATTCTGGGAAGCAGTATCTTTGGATACAATCCATCTCACTGTTTCAGTATCAGCTTGCCGTAAGTAGAGAGACACAAGAATACTTAATGAAAATAAAACAAGAAAAATATATTCATATCAGGACAGATAACCCCCACTTCAAGATGTATGGAGATGCACAAAGCAACTTAATTTAACACAGCAAAACCAGCATGATAACCAGATACTACTGTGTGGCAAATATCCCCAGGTTGGTTACTAGAGACTCAGTTTTTCCATTAGAACAAGATATTCAATAACGACAGCACRTCCAGCAGAGCACCCAAGAACATTTCTCTTGCTGCACAACTAACACCCAGGAATGCACTCAATATGCTGGAACAAACCCAAAAGTTAAGTATGTTTTTCCTTCAATCCGATTTTAACAGACAAAGTCTCCTTCATATTCCTCTCAGAGTGACTTAATTACCTCGCAAAGTTGTCATCAGAACCAGGAGCAAGTGGTGCAACTGCAGAAGCTGAATCTGAAAACACATCCACGAGCAGGCTACCACTAGAGGAAGGTGGGGGAGCTGAATTGGTGACAGGGGCAGCACCCAGACCCAGCAGATCCGCCGATGGAGAAGGAGTAGACTAAGGAAGACAAGACACTTTGGTGTTACACTGCAACAAAACTACAACAAAGCTGTCTCGTTTGCATAGACAACTAGCTGTGGCATTGTGCCTCTCCCCACCCCAAATCAAGGTTTCAGTGGATGTAAAAGGGTTCACAAGTGCAGTTACCGCGCTGAATTTCAACTTATGGTCATTTACAGGTGTGGTTTTCTTTTTTCCTTAGAAGAGAGTCATGTCCATCTAATCATTAAATAAAAACAAAACTGAAATTCACCTGTCTAGGATCTGATTCTGCAGAAGAAACATGACAAAAAAGACAGTTTTTCTCCCCTCTCTTTTCCCCTCAGTTTAAAAAGCAATTAAGTACTGTAGGGAATAAAATTAAAAYGTGTTGCTTTTCTTTCATGAAGAATCAATCAAGAAAAGAAGTGGGCTTTTACACAAACCTAAATCAAAAGTCATYGCAGCATCTTTAAAATTGACTATCAGTTTAATTCTGGATTTCTGAAGCTTGGCAAACCTTAGAAAGAATGTAAACCAAACCAGCAAAAAAARCAGAGCCTGTAGCCAGTTCAAGCTGCAAACACTAGAGGAAGAGGCAAGATATTTTTTTTTCCTCAAATACAGCAAATCAAGCAGCCAGAAGACAGAATCATGCAACAGAGGCTGCATCTATGTGCCCAAGTCACATGCAAGAACAGAGCATAGGCTGTTAATCAAAATGGTCATGTATTAGACATTAGCAGCTCACTATATGCCAGATAATCTGAGCATGAGTCATGAGATGCATCTGGATGAATCTGAAATCTYGTTTTTGTAAGCCAGCTTAAAGTTATCATATACCCCATACCGTATAATGAAAAATTCCCTGGCAAAAGACTTTCAGAAGCCAATCATTAGGAACTACTAAAAACAAACAAAAGTTGCACCTCAAATTTCTAACATTTTTRGTATTTAAACCAGAGTTACACTAAAGCCACACATGAAGGTAACACTGTGCAGTCTGCTATACAGTTGCAACCCATAAAGTGAAGCTCCTAAAGCATATTGCAATATTAATTGCCAGTCACCTCAATTTTGCATTTGAAGAAAATCTGGCAACTTTTCTGCTGGAAAGAGATTTGTGTCCAGTCAAAACTGTTTCACTTGGAGTATCTACTCTTACATACTACAGTGACTAAGTAGTAAAGTACTATGCTTTAACAAACTGGGAGGGAGTGTGCTACACTATTTCCTTCTCTAGGTAATCTTCTAATATACCTTTAATGTAATTGCAAGTTATTCTAGGCATTAAACCAGAAAGAAGAATTACATTATAGGAAAAATTGATCCTACCAGCTTTAACTGACAATAAAATGAGATGTTTCAGCTCAGAAGAAAAAAAACCAAACCTATGGCCTTGTCTAGCATTACTGAACTCAAATACTGTCCAAAAAAAGTAACAATTTATATTGATTTAAGACATCCCTGTGAAGTCAAAAGTTGTCCCCTTCTATTAAAAACAGTAAAAACCTAAATCAAGATGCAAAACGTTAGACAAAGCAGAAATACAGCTGATACTTTGAAACTCAATCAACTCCTTTTATATAAGCTAACTTGATAATCTCACCTTCAGTGCAATCATCAACAAATTCACAGCAATARTTTTCAAATAACAATGTAAAAGGGATTCTTTTAGGTTGCAGATAGTTTGTCTCCATTTACATAGGATTTCCGAAAGGAAATTGTATCCAGGMATGCAATGAGGGAAAAGCAGCTATACATTCCATAGCTTTATAGCAAACACACATAGCCATAGCCTTAAGTATCAGATGGGAGGTTTTAAAACCCCAAAGAGCTACTTTTAGGAAACCATTCTTTCCTCACTTGCACACCATCTAAATTAGTGAAATAACAGCTTTTAAACTCACAACAACACTGGCATTGACAGAGGCAGGTTCAGCACTTCCATTCATATCAGAGCTCCTCTCCTTTTTGATTTCTTCCAAGTCAGTAACTGTGCCTGGGCCTTTCTTCTTCTTCAGTTTAGCCAAAATAGAAGACTCCCTCTCTGGAAAGGGAGGCATTTCTTCCAACACTGTAGCCTTACCATAAGTAAAAAACAGTATTAGTTAAACTTAGAGAAAATGCCAAACCAGCTTCTGAGTCTTTAAAGTGACACGCCCCTATAGACTGCATAAAGAAAAGCAGAAGTTACCCACACAGAAAATTACTATGCAGTTTATTGTAGTGAGGAATTGCTCGCTTTTTTGAAAGAAAAAATTCTTTAAAACTTTCTGGAGTCCTTCCAAAGCTCTTGGTTAAGAAAAAGGAGCATATCACATCTCTGAAACAGTGATATTAAATAAAAAAAAGAAAATTTAAATAATTAGATGATAGCAGACATAAGGGTCATTAAGACAGGCAGACCTAGACTTAAACCACAGAGAATACTGAAGCTTCTACTCAAACCTAAGCATTMATTAGATATCAAAACTAAATGTGCCATGCTCTTTCCAGACCTGAGAGTACCAGGTTAAATCACTGAACTTTAGGAGACAAAAAATAACACTTTTCCTGCCCAACATCAATCAAGTCCTTAAAGAAAGCCCCAGCCTTTTGATATCTAAATTCTCTAGGACCCTGTATTATGTCAGTCTTCCCTGGCTTCTCAGCTCCAGATTAACATGCTTTAATGGTCACTTGTCCCACTACAACAATAACAACTTGGAATTTAGCTCTAAATTCAAGATGACTACAGCAGATTTAGGGAGACTAAAAGAACCAGCGCCCACATTGCAATCCTTAAACCTGCACTGAGATTTCTGAACAATCAGGTAAGGTTTAGTGGAGTTAACTTGCTGGCAGAAGAGTACTGCATAATAAAGAAAATAATCTTTATACCTACCAATATATCAGTACTAGCAATAGTACTGAGCCTCAAATACTCAACAGCTCTCTGCTGCAGCTCAACATCAGCATTYTTTAGCTGACTGTCGCTGCGCAGCACATCTTGAATTGTTGTTTTGATTTCTGGAAACAGGTTCACAAACTTGATGTAGGTAGACAGAAGCAGAGCTCGGGTAGGAACACTACACAGATGAAACTTGGAATGTAGCAAGTTGAACTGGATGAGGGGACTTAAAAGATGAAAGAAAAATAATTTGTTTAGTTTTTGTAGAYATGATAATCCTTATTAATACATTATTAGCAAGAGCTGAATCATTTGCTAACTAGGCTTTAGGAACATCAGACATTAAATTCTTTACAGAAAGCATTACTACTCCAATTCAGTATTTCAGAAGGTGTTTTACCTTGATCTTGGATCACCTGCTATCAGATTTCCAAATTCTCCCAATATGTAGCCACCTACTTTTACAAGATTCTCGTGGCATGCTGGAGCTTGAAGGGCCTRTAAGAACATATTAATAATCATTGATATGGAATATATGAAAAAAAGATCTTTTATGTTACTTCTATTCCCAGTTTTCTCATCTACTTTCCTGCAGGAGCAGACCAAGGGTCTAGGCACTACAGAGCACTTATGAGAAAAACATGATAGTTGGTATGACTTTGACTGTAGTGGGAGTATTACTTGCCTAAGAGCCCTCTTAGGCCCCTCTAGCAGCACTGTGGACTTCTGAGGACAGACAGAGCTCCTCAAGTTTCCCCTGTTACATAATGTAGTGTTTATTTAATTCTTAGCTCATTTTGAAARTGAATTGATAATAGTTATTCTCACCTCAAAAACAGTCTTTGCTGCATATCCTTGCACATCATCCCTGTTGATGACAATCTGAATAACTCGATACCACACTTCTTCACTGACATAGTCACCAGCAATGCGAATCAGATTCAGGATTGTATCCACATACCAGGTGTAATCCACTGCATACTTCTCAGCTAGAATTGCAACTTTCAGAACCTGAGCACACAAAAGAGAACACAGAAGGTTGGCYAGCTCTGACTATGGGCTGTATACACCTAGTGATACCCACATTGGCCCAGAAGCCTCAGTTTCAGATGCATGAGCTTGTTCACTTGTTCCCACAGCAAAGTTTAAAGGTGAACTTTGAAACACTGTGCCAGAATACAACAGTTCCAGGCACATACTGCTTTCCCCATAATGCATTCAAATATGTTGTATCTTTGTAGCTTTTCAACTGTGTACCTAAGTGATCAAGAGCAATTAATAGAACATTTTTTGTTGGCTATAAAAACATCATCTAAACCACCAGTAAGATAGGATCAAATCRGAAATTGTAAACCTCTCAGAAAAAGGTAAGAGGTGGCAACTCAAGATAGCAGAGGCAAACAAGGTCACCAAAGCATAGCTGCCTTTTTCAGGTCATACTCAGATTCTTGCATCTTAAAGCAAACAATCAGCTTTAGGGAAGATCCCCCATAATTTATTATCAGTTGCATTTACTACTCTTAAAAGAACAGGGAATATAAGGGAACAGAATGAAGKTCACATTATCTGCAAAGCCAGGGGACATTGTCAGCTGCAACCAGAAGTACAAGAGGTAAATCAACTAGCACTGCATTCCACATTCACTTCTCCAACCAAAAAACTTCAGCACCTAACCAAGCTAAGTAACTACTGCAAGTACACGTTTTGTCTACCATCCTAAAAAGGTCTAAGTTGAGTATTTCAACTTTTGCATTTTTATCCTGCTGGTAGGAAGCAGACAGATATCAGGCCTCTTAGGTGATTACAAGGTATTGTTTTGGGGAACCCTTAGACTGAACATTCTCAGAGTATATACAGTATGAAGTTCTACCTACAAATAAGCATTTACCACACTAGTTTYTGAAGCTATTGGACAATTCACTAGAATAGGACCTAGCCCTCAGATCTGGAGAATGTGTTTGCTCAAGCACTGATAAAACTCACTTTGCTTTCAGTATGCACTGTCCCAAGACCAAGGACAGTTTTTAAAATTCGTAAATTTCGAAGCTCCCCCCKGCCCCCTAGATTAGTTTAACCTAAATTCTTTGCTATTAGACTACAATCTTAGGGATTTTTTGTTGTTTCATTAGTTTTCTCCTGTATTATTTTTAAACTACAATGAAAAGCAATCTCTATCACAGACTATGCAGCATCCCAATCAATAACATGACGCTCATGGTACCAAAACCAGCTACKAAACAAATAAGAAAAACACCAATAGCTTACAATTTCTTCTCTAATGGAATAATCAGCAGTCTCCAGGTAATTGAGCATTTCAGCCACAATCTGCTGGGCATTGCTTCGGTCACACATTGCATACAGGAGATCTACAGCTCTTTGTCGTACACTTACATCTCTTTCAGTCTGCAAAAAGACACACAGTCATAGGTCAAGATGATTTCATTTTAGTTTAGAAAGTACATGCAATTTAAGAGATGAAACTTACTACAATACACARTCAAATTTAAAGCAAATGCATTTGCATAATATTTCAGACACAGAATGAACTCAGATATTCCCTTTATATAAGCTATGAGTTTCRTAGGCTATTGCTCACTTTCAGTCACCTAGGAAGAGGTCAGTGGACACTCAGCTTCCTGCTTTTAAATATCACAAAAATTCAAATCATCAGGATTTGTTTCTGTAGCATACTTATTCAAATATGTGCAGGTGCTGAAAGGACGGAGGAGTTTGTACAGAACACTTCAGCATAACACAAAGTAGGGTGATCGAATTTGTGGGCCACTGTGCACTGAAGTAACTGGTACCAGAGGCCATAAATACACCAAAAACTGGCTCAACCAGTTAAGCTGTTACCAYGACAATGAGAATTTAGCTACCTGCAGGTTTCGTGTTGGGCATGCCCTGTAACAACTGAAGTCCAACTAGAACCGATATATACTTTGAACTTAGACAAATGTATAAATATGCTACAGCACGAGCTTGGAGGAAAACAATAATTAAACATCCAAGTGTGCATGCAAATCAGTCTTACTCTTCTGACTTATGCTTCATCACATAAATACGGCCTGGGAACATGCATTTCTGGTTTCTGGCCTTTATAATTCTGCAGTGGAAGCTGATCTGCTCTACCACTCCCCATCAGCTACTAGAGTAAAGGAACAGTGTCCAGTACCAGCAAGACGGTAATAAAACTGTCTTCCCAGTATGAATGAAATTCCACCTTTTTAAACAATTATTTATCTTCAGTCTGCACTCGAGCAGATACCAGTGCTACAGGGGACACAACTCCAAGTATCAGATTTACCAGCAAGGTGCAGAAATCAACAAAAGCTGACCTTTGTAACTGCCAGCACAGCAAGATTTTGCTATATTGAGGAAAAAAAATAAAGTAGACTTCAACTAATAATTCATTTGGTCTCTAACGATTATTAGCTTAATTGGGGCTGGGGAGCTGGGGGCAGTAGGGGAGAGGGCATTGAGGCAGGGTMGAAGACAACACTCAAACCAGACCACACACTTCAATATTTACCTTCAGTGCATTGATAACTGTTTCTATGTGTGTTTTCACAGCCTCATGTGAGAATTCAGAGCTGGCAAGCGTGCACATGCTTTCCAGTGCTAGGTAACGCAAATTAGTTTCTCGGTGCTGCAAGAACTGACCTAGCTGGTTACAGGCACGGACTAGTAGGTTTGGCTCACTGCACAGAACAGGAGAGAAAGTGAAAGGGTTAAAAGCAACAGGTTTGAGAACACTCAATACAGAATACTATTTCTGCAGTGGAAATTTCTTAAAATGCCTCAAAGTGTTCACTAGAATGCTTTGCTAGTGAAATGCAAATTCAGGTAACTGTGAGCAAATAACCTCTGTTGGATTAGAGCAGTGGGGTCAATACAAAACATCAAATAAAGAAGCAGCAACACACCAAAGCAACAGTTCATTAACACTGTTCAATTGCATTGCTGTGGTTGTGTTCCAATCTACCAAGCAACTTGATATTCTGTTCCTAACCACTCCCTCCCCCATTAAAATCTGACTGACTATTCAAGACTAAGCCCCAGCTTTTCATTTTAAAAACCCCTCTGATAACGGAAGTGTTGTCCCTGCTTACCTRTCATGATGTATTATTAAGCTTATTGCCTCAAACAGGACAGCATTCTTCGCATTTGAGTGTTGCACTTTCTTTGACTTTGGTGGCTCCTGTGCTTTGTTGAGGATTGTTTCCAGGCATTCTGTCAGACGGCCACGTACCGCAGGGTCTTCTGGAGAAGAACAAGCCGTTGGACAACTTCATTTTGCTCCAAACCCTAATCCCTACCTTAGGTTTTCCTCTGGCTAAATCTAAATGAACTGAACTACTCTGAGACATTAAAAACATTTACACTCTCCATCAGACACATGGGCAAAGAATTCCAAGCCACAGTTCTATCTGCATCAGAACAAAAGCCAAACAGAATCTGCACTACAATCTACTTCAGGGCTTTAATACAGTTGATAATATTAATGAATGTTTAAAATGGCAGCTGCCACTGATTTGTAAGATGCACACTGGTTAGACATTTCGTTAAAATTAAATACAACATAATTCAAAAGACCAAATAGCTTAGAGCTATCAGAAACACTCAAGAGTACAAACTCTGCCTTAAGACAACGTGCTTGCACTCCAAGCTATATATAACACTGYTTGTGCAGTAGCTCTCTGGAGCCAGCGCTGTGCATAAGAGAGATGATCAGTGCTATGATTTGTGCATTACCTGGAGGTGGATAACACTGTAATAGCCTCAGAAGCTTCACAGATAGCCAGGGAGCAGGAACAAAGTAATATGTGTAGTCCTGAAGGTCTGTTGATGCAGAAGTTACAATCTGTAAAACAGACAGCATGTCACCTACTGGAGTTAATTGATCTGCAATCATGAAAAGGACCTGAAGAACACTTGTAGGTCACCTCCGACAGAAGCTTAAAAAACTGTGTCACTAGCTATGTCTAGTTCAGTGGATTAATTAGGTGCAAGCTGCCATACTTTGAGCATAGCAGAGTAAATGCTAGTAAGAGAAATTCAGTTTTTCATATACAGTGGTCTAGCAAGTCTCTTGCTGAAAGCCTGCTTGCTTTTTAAAAGAATGAAGACAACCATTTTGTAACATCAAATATTTAACTAGAAGCTTGACTTCCTCTGTTCCAGCAATTCACAGATTCAGCCAACAGTGATTGCTGATAGGTGAGACTGGAATTCAAGTACAAGATGCTACAACAGACTGACCTAAAGCAGAAGGACCAACTACCACCTTCAGTAATATCCATACACCAAAGCAAAAAAGAGATCTCATTCACAGAAGAGGTTTATATGCATAACGAAATGTGATAAGGRTCACACTGGGTCACCCCTCTCCATAAATTTCTTCTTCCCCTTTATTCTAGGGTAACCATGAGTTTGGCACTGGCTTTGGTCAAAATAATTCTATCTAATTCTTGTTGCTCCATTACAAAACAGTCTTGTACTTCCATCGGCACTGCCTTACTTTTATGTTTTAGAAAATATCTTCGTATTTGAAAAGAAATTAAATTTCTGTGAAGTACAAGTAATTTGGGTATAAGACTGCATAAAACAGGGTCTAACATACTTTGWGAAGTAGCAGCCCCCCTTGTCTTACACACTTTCCAGAAGGAAAATGAAGAAAAGAGTAACATCAGTTTTCTGGCACAGAAATGTTAACTTAACAGACATGTCCCTCCATTTCTCCCTGCACTCTCAGCCCCTGCTTAACCCCCTACACCCATTTACAGAATATCAAATGCTTATGATTATTGACTTAGCAACAGCTCAAAGAATAGGAAGGCAATTCATCTTGTAAGAAGCTTAGGTAAAGTTAAAGCTACAGTTATTTTTTTGAGTTTTGTGCAGAAGTCCAGAGAACCAGTCCTTGATCCAAATATTCTTTGGCACTCTAGTAACAAAGTAAAGATTACTAGTTAGAGCATAGCAGGGATTAAACCAAGAAAGTTTGAGCAAGCCAATACAGCTTTTTATCCTGGTAAGCAGCGAGCATTAAAAGAGGTTACCTCAAACATCTACATGAAGTGACACTGAATCATCTTCACATTTAATGGTACAGTAAATTAATCTGACCCTAGAAAGCTGAACAGGAAGCTAACGTGATCCTGAAAGCTGAGTAAATTAATCAAGAGTGAAGTATGATCAGGGTCATCATTGGACTCACTCTGCTTAATCTAGACACTGCCAAGGAGACCGAAGTCTTAAACTCTTCTGGGTTCTTCTGTGCCAAAGTGGTGATCAGACTTGTAGCGGCAGTAACCACACCCTAAAAAAAAACAAAACAAATCAACATGTTCAATTTTTCATCAGAAAACAATACTGCCCATTAACARCTTTCAATTCAACTGGTTTTTAATATAAATAAAAACTATGTTTATTCCCATTACCAAGCCCTGCATTAAGAAAACTTTTATTTGTCTAGCAGCTAGACTAATTACACACCTGCAGAATCCAACAGAATTTTCAACAACATGATACTGCCATGCTTGCAGAGCATTTTATGCTATTTTTTGTATTAGCTTTGTCTCATGCTTGGATAGTACATCTAAAATAAGAGAGTTGTATTAAAATTAAGCCTGGACACAAACTGTCTTACTATACAAGAGAAGCATGAGAAGAAGAAATTCAATGCAGCAGATCATCCAGGAAAGAATTCTCACAATCCAGCATGAAGAGGGGACTTTGTATAACACAAGCATTGGATATTACTGCTGCAGACTAAAGGATTCTTATTACTGTTGAAGCACAGGTCTTAATAGCCTTATTTTCATAAAGTAACCAGACTGGAAAGGGTTTCTTTTCTAGAGCAATAGGGTTTCTTAACCATCAAAGTAAGAATTACATGGACTCCACAGGACAAGGAAGTCTAAGCAACGACACATCTAGTCTTGAATTGTCAGTGCAGATCTGATCTTAAAAGGCCTAGGAAAATTAGTACTACACCTATGACTTAGTGTGACAACAGGGCACAAGATTAATTTATTTACAGCCAGAGAAAAAGAAGAACTTGTACATATGAGTCTTCTATCTACAACCAAAAGGTAAACAAAGCTTTACTAAAAATGAACATATACAGGCAACTAAAAAAGGACAACGCCTTCAATTTTCTTCCCAAAGCCTGATGGAAACAGCAGCCCATTTGCTTGAAAGACTCAACAAGAAAGAAATTGTGTATTTAATAGCACAAGTGACATCATTCTCTATACACACTAGGCCCAAGAAGCACAATGAAACTGATTTACCAAGTGCTGATCATTGAGGAGATGCACCACTCTAGACGTCCAGTCTCCCATGGGAACAAGGTCAGGAGAAGTTCTGTATAAACGCAGCAAGCATAAAGCAGCACTTTGCTTCACACTGTCCATAGTGTCCCTGCAAGACACACATACAGATTTAAAATTAAGGCACAGCAATACCTGCAGGACAGCTTTATGCCAGATTTCACACTGACTCAGCATCCCTTGCCAGGTGAATCTGAAGTTCAGATGAAGTCCTAACTGAAGTTCACTGAAGTCCTCCAATGCTGAAATATTTGTTATTAATTTTCTCAGTAAGTTTAATTAGTTAAGTTTTCAACTATTATAGAAGCTACTAGACATATGTAATGATTCTTTATAACTTGGACTGCAAACAGTTGAGATACAGTATCTTATGAATGTGACCAAAGCTGGATCTCCTGATAGGTCCTGCATGTCAGACAAAAATAATGAACTACTCAACAGCTTCAGCACCTACAGCTGCCATGCAKGTTGGCTAAGTATAACCAAGCACACAACCCACAGATCTAACCACCTTGCCATCCCTGCTGCTGGCACAGAAATGGACTRCTTTAAGAGGAGCATGCAACTATTCCAGTTCAGTGAACTCCTTTTCACAAAGCGGTCAATCAAGCATTTTGTGTGATGCACAAACAGCTATAGACTGTACAGAGCACTACCACTAAAAATTTTAAGACACAGATCTYGGTTAAATGTTCAGAAACCTCTATATCGACACTAGAAATTCAGCCCATCTATTCTTCATTAATTTATCAGTTTTCCATGAGATCAAATTGTACCTCTGTTAAAAAACACAAAAACATGGTTAAAAATAAAACCATGAACTTATTCCTCCCCTGCCTCCAATTTATATTTAAACCAAGACAGCTAAACTGAAGTTATAAATGTAACTGAAAATGCTCCTTCTGCCCAGGTCACTTAGCTAGGACATGCACACAAACATATTTTATATATATAATCTTAGAAAATGAGAAGGAAAGAGACTCTGAAGACTGGTGTCAGAACATAAACATAGCTCAAAGATTAAACAAGTCTGAACTGAAGGTGCTGTACTYGGTTAGTGACCCCAAGTGAATTTTTTGGAACTTCTTAATCTTATCTTAATGACTCATCACTGCAGTGTTGTCTCCACTATGCTACATGAAGAACAGCATCTGGCAAGGGCAGTGGCTTGACACTGGAGTATTAATACAGGTCTTACACAACACGTCACTTTTTATATTAATGCAATACATGTTTGTTATAAAACAAGMTCCATGCATATTCTAAAACATTTCTTTTCCATAAGAGTCTAAACGCACTGTTTGTACTTGGACATTTTAAGTTTCAAAATAAATTAGCCCTACAATCACAAATCTAACTTTACATTTACTTAACCACACTTTTAGGCTTTTGTCAGGTCTGTTTAGAAACTTTCAGCTGTACGAAAGTTATAAAGTTGGTGGTGATTATTTGCCACTTACATGAACAGCTGTTTATATGGCTAAGAGAGGAAGCAAGAAAGCTCACAAAGCAGTAGTATTATCATGTTCCTTATGAATCAGCACATTTATGTAAGAAATTCAATTTATAACAAAATATAAACAGATGTAGTATAAACATCTATTTAGATTAATTTATTTCTTTTTTTCATCAGGAGAAGAAAGGAGAGTAAAACATATCCATTTCAGGGATGTTCACCACCACACATTTATCCAGAGCAAAAATCAGATCACAAGGCTGTAAAAGCCTATTCATTAATYTCCATGTATTTTTACACTTCTACAAGCAACTCCACACTCATGCAAGTCAAAGCACCTGCAGCTACTGGAACTGTCAGTATTTATTCTGTAAACCCAAGGCTGTATAGCYCTAAGCATGGAATAATCTGCTGCAATAGAACCAAGTTGATGAAAAGTTTATTGGTGTTGTATTTGAAAGGGGCATGTCATACTTACCCAGCCACAAGTATTTTGGGAATTTCTCCAGCAAATGCTTCCGCCATCTCCCGGCTGCCCACATTGGCAATGCAATGCAGAGCAAGGCCCATGAAGGTGGGGTTCCGGCTGGCCAGGTCGTTCTTGATGGCATTGTTTATCAGACGAATGAGCTCGCTGTTAGAGTTCACCAGCACGGAGATAAAGAGATAGCCCTGGGAGTCACAAAACAGAAAATTTATTTTAGCTGACTTAWTTTATTGTAGCATTAACAAAAAACGTCATTTCTTTGACACATACAGTTCTCTCCAACACTATATGGGCAGAAATAGCTTTTTATACAGTACAAGAGCTAGAAAGATTAACTGAATCAAACAAAAATTAGCAAGTTCACCGATACCCTAATTATCTAGTTTTAAGCGTTTTATCGGTCCATTTTGGCACATACTCAAAAGATCATTTTTAGATGAATGGAGGCAAATCAAAATTTTGGTTTATTACTCAAATACTAAGACGTTACATGCACCTGATAAACACAACCTTACCGGGGAAGATGGAAAGAGATATTCCAAAAATTAAAAGGTTACTCATCTTATAAAGTAAGACTCAAGGCTGTTTTTTTAACAAGACCAATAATTTTATGCAGAGTGCACATTTCAGTGTTTGCAATTAGTTCAAGACTCTGTGCACAAAGGTGTTTAGATTTCAGATTCACTGCTACAGTCAAAATAAGGCTTTAAGCCAGGGCAAGGGGCCTTTACAGACCCCACAGCTGACGGAGGATATTAGACAGACAAGCTTATCTTCTATAGATCCCAAGTTACTCACAATTTGTTTCTCTGTATATCTATTGGAACTGAGCAGGTTTACAGCCTCCATGTGACCAAAGTCAATGTCATGTCCCAGGAGAAAGATGAAGAGAAGTTTGCAGACATATTTTTTCTTACTGTAACCATCCAGAGCCTTGTCACCTGAAAAGCAATGAAAAAACAATTAAGCTTATGTTGAACCTATACCTTGTTATCTAGTATTTATTCTACCTACCATTATCAATAACCTAAAGGATGGCCATGAAAGGATGGGTATGATATAAGGCTATTATCTAGCTCTTGAAGTATCCTGCAGTGTCCTTTAAGTTATGTTCTTACTAAGAGGCAGTGCATGTGTTTGCTCCATTTTGATTTTCCTGCTTCTGTTAGGTGCATTTGTCTTCCTCTTAAACCAATTATCAAACCTTTATCCCAGTAAAAGTGTTAAAACACTTTTCCAAGTGCACCACTGTAGAGAACTCAGTAGCAATAGAAACACCCCAGCAAATTATTTTAGAAAGATCAGGTAACAATGATACATCCCAAAGACTCAAAGTAACACATGAAATGAGATTACCATCAGAACTTTGAAGTCTTTGTGAAATGAAAGTATTCACAAGTGTTCCAATTTTAGAAGAAAAAATACACCTTAAATAGGTCTGGCCATATGTTGCAGCATTACTGATTTTAGAAGCTTGCAATARTGACATGGAGCAGGGTAGCTTCCAGTTCATTGGGAGACTACTGCTTTTCCTGAAGAGAAGAGCTACATACGAACATAACACTTTCTGTGTTACATTCTTTCCCTAGCTCAAATCAAGAAATAAAGGAGTATCCAGTAAACCAGGCAAGACTGAATGCTAGATAATTCAGTTGCAGTAGCAAAATTTTGATAGATACTGCTGCGTAAAAGGCTATGTAAGATCCTTTGCCTCAGCACTCTGGGCCCAGAATAACTAATCTGTCACATCAAGTGTAYATTCCTCAGTGATGGACAAGTTCAGCCAGAACAGCACTGCATACACTAAAGCTTCAATAGGATATCCCTTACTYACTGCCCTTGCCAATAAAAGCTCTAAGCTGCCTTTTCTTTTTAAAGATATTCATATTTCTGTAATAGGCGGCTAAATATAAAATAGTCTTAATAGTACAGAAGTTGCTCCTTCTTCTCATGAACTGATACAGAGGCATGTCAAATTTCCCACACCACATGAATCCACAGCTCCCCTGGATGTCACACTACATTCACAGACTGGATAAAAAACAAGGAAATTTTACCACTAGTACAATACAGTTAGACGGTCTTCATGCCTTCACATGTGTAAAGATATGTAACARCAGTGAACCAGCAGAAAGCATGTGGTCCACTGAAGTACACAATATTAAGAGGTTCTGTCCACAGGCTGCGACTATGCAYTTTGGAGGTTGCTTTCTATTTCGACCCTAAAAACCTCTTTTATTTAGTCTTATTTAACTGAGATAAGTTAAAGTAAATCATTGCTATTTCAATGCAGACAATGATACCTTCTAATTTGGGTTTTTAAACATCRTTGATTTTTTTTTTAACTGGCACAGACAGTGCATCTACTGCCAACAAAAACATTCACCTTATATCATCGCTATTTTCATGTTGTGCTAAGACAAGTTGTCTTCAGATCCATAGTACAGAAGCCAGTACATGTCACATTTTATTTCAGTACAGGAAGCAGCACTACTGTAGATATCCATGACAGTGAAATCCTGCTATACTGGATCCTRTCAACATCCTCTGTCAATAGCCACCTCTGCAGAAAGCTGCCCATAACATGTTTTCTTCAAGCCACTTTTACAGTTTGCTGCCATAAGGCTCTTTTAGTACTGAGTGAGCAAATAAATGCAGGGAGTTTTGCTTTCCTAGACATTGGAATTACTGTTAGAAGAACCAGAGTGAAACATCCAGTGGGAAATATTTTTTCCCCTTCTTTGGAAGCAATACGCCCAGAGTCAACCATGTCTGCTCATCTACTGTGACCTTTAAACTATGGCTAAAGCAGCAACGGAGTGTCCTGCATAAATACTTCCTGTTACATTGTTTTCCCAATAAAATGGAACTCGAGTAGAAGCTTCTTCCTATCCCACCATGGTGAAGGGATGCAGAACAAAGATACCTTTCTTCAGGAGAGGCAAGTGAAAAAACCCAAAATCAAAACACAGGAAAAGGCAGAGGGACAGCTTCAGTTTCCTAATATTTTTTTTCAGCTGCTTAGGAAGAGTTTCTATAAACTCTTAAGATTTCATTTTAATTGGTCACCTACATGAGATCCAGAGGGAAAAGAAATAATCAGTGAATGAACCAGTGGGGCTTTACATTACCTAAAAACCATTCCAACTCCTGACAAGCCAGCTATTCCTAGGTGACCAATAAAAGGAACAGGTGATGCTCAATACCATTAACAGATACTATTAAAACTCACAGAAGGGGGGCACTACATAAACTGAATCCATTTTAGTCAGTCATACCCTAGTGGCCAAGCTCTACATAATTGAGGACCTACTATGGTGTTGGATGGCATTAATATCATTAGTTGCTTCTCTGAGATTCATATACACCAAAGGACATAAAAAAAGTAGCTTTCACATGAACTTTCCCAGAAGTGAAGACACCCCAACCAGTTTTCAAGACTGAAATCACAGCAGGCCAAGAGGCTGAACTGCAGCTGTGTGTTAGTATACAATCCATCAGCAATATRCAAGAGCTAGAAGTATTAAATATAATATCCTACATTTTCAAATGACTCTGGCGTTGACTTTGTGATACCAGAAGGGAAGAGGRAGAACAGAACACTGCAACCCAATGGCTTAACAAAAAACCACCACACACAGGAAGATGAAAATATGCATATTCTAAAACACATCAAGTTTCACAACAAATTATTTGTCATGGTTTAGCAATTCCTTTTTTAGGTTTAGGACCCAGCTATTACAACATTATATCCTTTTAAGATCCCAGTATTTTAAGAGCTCAGATTAGCAAGGTATTTGTATCTCAGAGCATTTAAAGAATTTTTGATAGAAGCTATGCCATGCTATCAAGCACAAAGCATATCACCATCCTACTGACAAGCAGCCTCCTTCTTGTGGTATCAAAGAAAAATATTGTAAAATCAAAACCTGAAACATCTTTTCTGAAACAGAAAAAATGCTACACTGACTGTTTTCAAAACCTCCTGTTCCTCATATACAGAACTGAAGGAAGTGTGACAGTTCTCAGGCAAGCTTATAAACTAGGCCAAGTAACAGTTACTAAAGCTCTTCAAAATCTTATCAGCTCCCAGCAATAACAGAATATTGGGTTTAAAAAATATTATTTAATTATCTGAGAAATTTGAAAAAAGAGCACTTCAGTTGAAGGTCTCACAGTAGTTGTCTAACTCCAACTGTGTTTTGAAGAAGTCTGTGACTCKGATTCTTACCGAAATTTTAACCATTCCTCTCCCTTCCAAAGAGTTATTGACGAAGAGTTATGAAGGTTCTATTTTAAACATTAACAAGTCTCATTGCTTAAGTATGTGCTAAAATAGTACAGCTTCCCCAGTCCCAAGCAAACATCCGAACAAGAGCAGAAGGAAATGTCACATGTTCTGTTATCTTTATTGCAATACACAATCATTTCTTTTAACTCAGCTCATTTTCAAATGCTTTTGGGAACATTTGCAAATGCTGCAAATCAAGTCAGCAGAAACAGGAAGGATTCACAATACATGTCAGCAGGTTTTGAGCACAGTGAGCATTTCAAAGGCTACTTGTTTTCCCTGAAAAATTTATTAGTTATTTTGCTAAGAGAGAAATTATTAACAGCTGATCAATAATGAGTATTACTAAGAAATAATTAATACTTCTGCACTTCTGTGTATCACCTCCCTAGCATTTCAACAGAGCTTTAGTTTTCATTGTTCATACATATCTTTCACACAGATGTCTGAAAAGGAAGAAATAAAGCAAGAAAGTATTCTAAGAAGACCCTTTGGTTCCCAGGCAGCACCTTCCAGCTCTAGTTTGGAATGTTAGTTAAAAAACAGCACCCGCTTTTGCATCTAATTTATTGTACTTAAAAGCCAGTGTGCTACACTGCTACTGAGCCTGCTACCAGCCAGAGCGGTCAAGAAAGCAGTTTAGTTCTTGGGATGTTCACTGGGGGGTAGATAAGGAAGCCTGACAAGTCTAATCTCRCTAGCTTTCACATGGCTGATTGTTACCTTAAAATCTTAGCTTTTAAAACAACAGTAATGGCTTGTGCAAAACAGAATGGACAACACTGTTTCTTTGCTTCCTTCCTAGCTGACACTGACCTCTGCTCACGCAGTTGGCAGCAATCCAGGAATATACTGTATCAGAAGGCCACTACTAGCTTAGAGGCTAAGAAAAGTGAATTTGATTTTTATGAAAGTAGCTACACTTAGACACAAGATCTGTATTTCCATAGGAGTGACAGTCCAAGCCCTCTACATCAAACACTGAATATATATAGAAATACATAAACTAGTATTTAGTTACCATACTACTAGCATCAGAACACAGTATTATTAAATCAACACTATAACTCAGACCATATTTGAAGCCTGATTTTACTTGCAACAATACAGTTTATCAGTGAAGACACTTCACAATTTTACTGTGTGATTGCCTTCACGCTTGATCAGAAGACAGTGTGACTAAGCAGGCCCATCTTAAATATAAAGCCTATGCTTTCATAGCCTGCCAGAAAAGCAATTTGATGAATTTACTGTTACACACTTCCAGTTTAAAACTGAAAGACATTTAGAGCCTTATCTTCATTTCCTCCAAAGGGTTACCATATATTTTAGGACAATAGAGAAGATTTGCTTGAATATGGAAAAACAAGTCATCTGACAAAGAAAAGGCCAAAAAAGAGCATCAATTAACAACAGACATTGCTGGCACTTCTGCACAAGCCAAAAGGAAGGTACACAAACATGTCTGAAATCTAGCAGYCACTCTTGTAACACAAACCCTCCTAAGCAATCAGAACAAAACTAAATTCTAATACCAGAGCAGGAAAAAAAGAACAAGTCTGAACAAGCAGAGAACATAGTTCCTACAACCATTGAAACAGCTTATAGATTTGTGGACAGCTTCATTAATACATGAATTCTGGTCTGAGAGTTCAAAGTGATACAATGATTTAATAAACCAGGTATTTTTTCACTCTGAAAGCAGTTACTGCTCTGACAGTGAGAATTTCAGTTTAGCTCAAGCATGGGAGCAAAATCAGCTTACAGTCTGAAAACATAAAGCAAAAGGAATAGCATCTTTCCACACTTAACACCTACAACTTCTCCTTTATCACAGTGGTGTGGTTTCTCTCTACATTCTTATCTCAGTTAATGCAGAAGTKTTTAAAGCAACTGTCAAGGGCACAGTGACCTCAGCAGCTTCCTCATGGAGCTTCCTCATGCTTAGACAAGAGACACAGTCACCTTAAGTACAGAGATTCTAAATTCCTGCYGAGTTTGGTGCACAAAAGCTAGAACAGAACCCAAAGCCATTGCACAAGTTCCATCAGTTCAAGGAAAGTATTGYGTGTCCAGAGGTGTGAAACATTATCCCAGCCTGTTAAATATAAGGGCACTATTTCAAACAGCAGATAAACCAAACACAAGGCAAGTAAGAGGCTTTCCAGCCACTAGCATGATAGAACAGTAGAAATACTCAGGYTCTGTCTGTAACAGTGTAAAAAATACATCCTGCAAGCTACATGGGATGGGGTCCCAGATACTGCAGTGTGTACTATGCTTGAAGTGTGCACAGAGTGTGCTTGAAGCACACAAAGGCCYAGAGGTGTAGCAGACTCCTATGCTAGTGTCAAGCAACAACTTACTTCTTTGTTRAGAGGTCTCATTTCTTAGATCTTTTCCTGGTTACAGCCATGCAGCAGATACAAAAACTGTATCTTTGGCCAGGCAGGGCCAGTAACTCAGGGCACCAGTATTCACCACAGTTATTTAGAAAGGGACTCCATCTTAAGTTCACAATCACATTTGTCTTAATCCAAACTATTTAAAAACAGTT
The DNA here is from genome assembly GCF_030028575.1 of Malurus melanocephalus. Lineage (NCBI taxonomy): Eukaryota > Metazoa > Chordata > Aves > Passeriformes > Maluridae > Malurus > Malurus melanocephalus. The sequence goes on from NW_026623379.1 coordinate 37,246, forward strand.
TAAAAGTCAGAGCTATGATAAAAATTGAGTTAAACTGAACATGCTCCACTTAAACCAAGAATAAAATGCATATGAAGTTCTCTTAATTTTATACAGTCCTTCTGCAAGGAAGAACCACGCAGTATGAAGTCCGTGTGGGACTTATGCAGCAGAAAGATAACACAGCTATCAGCTCCTCACACTCTCAAGGTCTCAAGCAGTTAYACAGCAAGCTGTCTAAACTCAGCTTTTTCCAAATTGTGACATTTATATTTTATGCCCAGGCTTCATCAATTAATTTTCTTCAGGTAATTAAAATCTGCCACCCAAAATCCATGCAGATTTAGTAATAAAGTAACCATAATGATGATCAACTACAAGAATGTTTAGTCATCTTTCACTCAAACTACTGAACGAGCATATATTGACCTTTATTAAAACTATAGTTTAAAGTATTTATTATATTAAATTAGTAATTAATAATAATTTTCATTATTAATTATTATATTAAAAAATAGTGCTTAAAGGATGCTACCCAAGGTATGCAGGTTAAAGTTATGACACTGCTGAAAGAACCTCTATTCTTTGATCATTGCTTGATTCATGGTTCTACACAGAAATTCCTATGCTAATTTCTCCCCTGCTTCACAAGTAAGCAGAGAAGAATTAACTGTTCATGTACTTTCATCTATTTTTCTAAGAGAAAAATGTAAACACAGAAGCAGGTGATGGCTCCTTCAAATGTAGCGACAGATCATACAAAGTTCAGGAAAGCTATTTGTTAATGTGCTGAGTATTCCAAACAGATATGCTAGTCTAAGCCAGGATAGTCAACTAAGGTAAATCAATTTGCTATAAATCCAACAGATTCTGAAGGTATATATACAACCTCCACACTGCAATGCCTTATCTAACTACCCACACAGCCCCATAACTCTTTATACAGAACTTGTCACATCCACCAGTGCCATAACTCCCGTTTAAAAACATCCCAACTAMCCCTCAGAACCTTTAAAATTCAAAACCATACACACCTTCAACACACCTAACAGCATAAGTTTTACCCTGTGTTGTTTAAAAGTGAATTGCTGTCTCTTGGAATTAGTTACTTCATAACCACCCCTTGTTTCATTTGAATTTGTACTGCTGTTACTTGTGGTTATGATGTATAGCTTCATCAACTATTTGAATCTTATTTCTGCTAGAAGACAGCCTAACCCATTACTTCCATAAATGGCTCAGGGCTGAAGAGGGTGGAAGGAAGAAAAGTTTAAACAGATTCTGTTTAAACAATCACGTCCACCCATGTTCCTTCAAACTATTCACAGCCTCACAGCCTTCTGGAAGCAAACAGGCTAAGCAGTCACATGGTTAGGAAGCAAAGTATTAGAAACAGTTTGTGACCAGTAGCCCAGTTCTTTGGTAGAGGAGGGAGTTTGCTTCTGCTATGGCCACGAATCACAGGATTGTCAGAAAGTTCTGTAGTTAAAAGAATGTTTTCAACAGTTATTCTAAGAGACTGCTCCAGAATTTTGCTTGAGTCAACAGTTGACAAAAAAAAAAGTCCAAACCTGGAAAAACAAAACTCCATAAAAGAATGTCCTATGGAAATATATAYGGTTTAGTATGTTCAAGTCACTTACCCTTAAATTTTGACCGAATGTTCGCTAGTTCTTTATTTATCCTCTTTATCTCYGCTTCTTTACTTTTGCCTGAAATGAAAAGAACACGTATCAGGACACAGTGCTTTGGACATCCCTCTGCCACCCTAAGCAGCTTTTCATCCAACTAGACACATACAGTTTTGAACATACAATCAGGAGAAGTTATTAGTCTCTTTCCAGCACCAGAACTAAAGGCAAACAGAGATAACTTAAGCATCACTTCATAGGGGAATCTGAGAAGCTCTAAGGACTGCCCTGTTTCAAAATGCTTTGCAGACTTTAGACAGTGTCACTTGCACATAACCTGAGATGCCACTGYTACTGATTTTCACAAACACCTGTTTTTCTCTTCCTGAAGCTGCCCAGAGAAGACTGAATTTTATTTGCTGTGTGATTATGAAGTTGACATAGCACTGAARGACTAAGCACAATCCGATCTAAAGAAGCAGCTCATGTTATTCCTCACCTTAAGGACAAGCCAATCTATTGTTTCTCTATGGAATGGTCATGCAGTTCAACAGCTATAGAAACATTCTTCATAGACTGAAGAGGAAATGCAGTAAACTCTCAAGGAGTCCAAAAGACCTCACACAGTTAGTATACAAGTTCAGACTTTCAGTGTACCTCATGAAAGTCATTTGAAAACCAGAAAKATTTAAAATTCACATTTTCTTAGAGGACTTTGCAACCTTACACTTCTCAGTACTGTCAGTATTCCATATCAACTTCTGATTCCTGTAACAGATATTGGGTTTCTAGCACCAATTCAAGTTACAAAGTCAGAGAAATAGCTGCAGTTCAAATCTGATAATGCAAACTTATTCAAGAAGTATCTACATGGTGCAAACCAAAGCACGTTATTACTCTTTTATGTTTCAGTTATTGGTGACTGAGATCCTACAGAGGTCTGGGTCCATTGTGTCCCACATGAACAGGAGCATGGATGGGTAAAACAGCAAACTCAGGCATTTGTGATTGGTTGCTTGTCATTTGAGGGAAGCAAGTGAAGGTACTTCAATGAAGAACTAGCCATTTAGTTCTGTTGTTAATTCAGTCCCGCACCTACTCAAACTTCCAAGAAGTCTAAAACTTTTGCCCATTTTCCAAAAGTTTCAAGCAGTTTCAAGAGTTCCAAAACATCAACTAGCAGCAGAAAAGGAGCTCTTCCTTCCCTCGTCATCACACATATTTGGCTACAAGTTTATGAGTAAAAGTCTCCTAGCCCTTCTTCAAAATGGTCCAATCTTATGAGCAGTAGGGTCACATGCCCTGCATTCACACTGGGCTTTTTCCCACACCACTGGGACCACAACCACAGCCATGATTGTCCAAGCAGAGGATGTGACAAGGCTTGAAGAGCAGATCATGACCAGCATTCCAAAGTACCTCCAATCTCACCCGATTTTTCAATAGAAACATCTCACAGCATTTAAATATCCCACTGTATTTGCATGTCCAAATGCCTGTGTCCCCCTATGACTGTTAATCCTCCCTTTACAATTCCAAAGGTGATCTTAGAATAGGTCTCATGAAAGGTGATGAAGCAACTCAAGGAAACAAGTGCCTTAGGATAAGCTGAGAGCAAAGTATTTCAAGTGTAAGGGAATCCCCTGCCAAGTACAAACGAATCCGGATTTTGTAATTTCTTGATTCAGATTCAAAAAAAATAAACTGAAGTTASGCACTTCTGAAACCAATTCTTGCATAAGATGCAGAGAACTGGTTTGTATTAATCTGCTCTAACAATGACCACAAGAGAACAGACATGGAGCAGCCACAGCACACTGTACAAACAGAAATGTTAGGCCCAAAATAGGTGTAACTACTTCAATTTGCCTTGCCATTTTAACAAAATACCTACAGACCCCATGTATTTGCTTAAAATGGAATTCTTCCATTCTACAACAGTGTTTTGTAAGAGGCACTGCTCAAAAAACTGAAGTGCAGGGTGCCTTGGCAGATACACCACAGGGCAAAAAAACCATCCACAACTTCAGAGCTCAATAATTTACAACACCTGTTCTGAAACAGGAATTGTGGTTGCTATCTGTATGCACCTTGATTTCCAGACAAAGCAGAAGATAATGTGCACAGGTTTAATTTGACCTAGAAATTCCAACTGAATTCCAGAATGGCAAGGCTAGAGAACACAGTATACTTCCCTCTGTTTATAAAGATACATCTGTTGGGATCACAAAGTTAACCAGCTTTCACTAATATATCACTAATAATGCAACACATGAGTTTTGCTCTAATTTAACCCATCAACCCAAAGAAAGCTGATTTTAAAGCAGTAACACTATTTATTGTGTAAATGAGCAGCAAGCTGTACAATCTAAGACCTGAAACGTCTTCCTTTATAGATTTTAGATTTGTCTTAATTGGAWTATTTGTCCTGGGCACACAGCAGATACTCCAGTGTTTGCTTCTAAGGCATTTGCCAGCATTAGGAGTTCATTACTAGACTGAAGCAAGTAGTTTGCTTCAGCATCCATCCTCTGAGGACAGGGGGCCACAGTCATGTACAGCAGAAGAGTGCAAACGTTTACATCAACAACACTCCAATTTTGTAAGGTATATTTTAAAGACTTGAAAATACTTCCCTTATTTTCAGCCATTCATCTGGTCCTGATGAAAATTTTAATTTCCTAAAGCTATTAATTTCTTTTTCCTTTTACCATGGGAAGAGCCCATCTMATTAAGACATAACCATTGAATCTGGAGATTTTGTATTTCAGATACATTAACAGGGCAGAGAACACAGATCTCAGTCTGGGACACTGCTAGCCTGAGTAGGGTATTTGGCCATTTAAATTTAGAAACTAGGTCTTTGCTCTGTATCTTTACCTTACATTTGTAAGGAAAGTGAATTGCAACATTTACTCTGAATTATTAGCAACTTTTTCTCTAACCTCAGCAAGTGTGGTAATAACCACTGATGCTAAAAATCGGGTGAAGAAAGGGGAACAAAAATACATCTCAGCCAGCCCTTCATATCCAAGATGAAATCAAGACCATCTTTTTTTNTTTTTTTTTTTTTTTTTAATCACCAAAACCTGGCAAACCTTTCAAGCAGCATTATTTACCTGATATGCTCAGAGATACCAGTTACTGCCAGAAATTGGGTTCGTTGCATCCTAAGCAAGTAACAGAGCATTAAGYAAAGCCTGACTAAAATACTTCAGGAATCTGTGAAGTCAGCACCTTTGGTAGAAACAGTCTGCAGGCTCAGCAACACAAACATGGAAATCCCACCCCCATGCACATAGCTGTAGCAGTGAGATGACAGGAACACCCATAGTCACATCTGAAGGTTTATTTGCTCAAATTTTTAATCTTGCTTAGCATATGAACAAAAGCCTGTTTTGAGTAATTCCTTCGGGYTGTTCTATTTTGAAGGCAATATATGATTGTACCCAGACCTTGACCAAACATCAATAGCATAGCAACCAGATGGTGATAAAAGTTTAATTCCATGTACTGGAAATCACACTGAACAATTAAGCAATCACCTTATTACTGATTACAGCCTATGCATGCCTGCAGTTGTAGTTTTAGGGAACAGCACCARCACACCAAGTATTAAATGTCACCGAGGACAATCACATCAAAATACTGATTCCTGTAACTTTAACTCATGAGTTAAAACCAGGCTGAAGCATCAAACCCCAAATTTCATCAACTCCAGCAGCATATTGCATGGTAACCTTATTCAAAACATGGTTAACTGCTTACATTAGAGGATGAAAAAGCATAACAAAATCTTAGTGAAAGGTGACTTCAATTGTAAAGGACAAAAGAAAACAGAAGTACCATAAATCAAGGACCAATTTTTAACTGGATCTGTCCCACTAAGTGCAGGAGGGAGGGCACTGTTAAAATGTGTTTGATTAAATGAGAAGTTTTCATCACATTACTCTGACTTGCCAACAGTCACTGAATAATTTCTCAATGCCTTTTTTTTTTTTTTTACCATCACTAGAAACACTTAAGCAGCCTTAAGGACAGTAAAAAAGGAAGATGGTGATAGCTGAAAGAGCACTATGCTGCAGGAATATATGTTTACATTTCAGAGCTAATGAAGCAATTGCTCTGCCATACTTTCAGCTCCCACTCTCATAAAATTATCAGAGCTGTATACCAACAAAATGTTCTGTAATCACTCCATTCAACTTGGAGAGGCTTTAACAAAGGTCATGTCATGTATACAGACTGATGGATAGGACAGTAGTTAAGCCAGAGCACAAGAAGATTATGTTCCATATGAGTTCAGGACGGACCCGTCTTACTTTCACTTATTCAGACTTGTAACATCTTAACAGACTATAATAAAGATCTGTAATAATTTATTAAAAGAGAAGATTTCAAGTCACGAAGCTTTGGGTTGCTGTTTTGCTAGAAGGACATAYAGTGTTTATAGCCTTACAGCCCTAGTGGATGAATGCTGCTTATCCTCTCCAAGATGAGTACCAAGCACAGATGTACCCAGCCACAACATAGTCCAAGGTGCTTATGGGTGATTACTTCATATTTGGCAGTTTGTCAGGCTTCAGACTCCATCATGCTGCCTACTGCCTTCATTAGGCAAGGTAAATTTAGTCTGCAGAGCAGTATTATCTTTAATTACCATCTTGTTTAACAAAGATAGAGTAGGGAACATCATAAGTCATGCAGCTCATCAAAGAACCAACTACTATTGTATTTCCCAGTAATCCAGGCTACAGTCAGCACTGCAGTACTGCATAAATACACCTCCATACATCTGTTTGAAGCTCTGCATTACAGTCTAAAGAATGAGAAAACAGAAGTTACAGGAAAGGGGTTTGTTGAGTCCATTCATATGAAAAGAACACCTGACATATCTTAGCAGCAACTTGGCAGCAGGGCTGCAAGATTAAGCAAGTGCTTCAAGGTTAGAATTAGTGGTTGCTTGTGGCTCACTTAGTGACCTGCTCCATCAGGATTAACTTGTTGCTATACTAACTGCAGACTGCCTAAGACAAGTCWGAGGCACACAGCCCACCTGTGCTAACTAGAATTGCTCCTAGTTCTTAACTTCCATACAAACCACTTGATATATTTCTGACCAAGCCAACACATTTATTCGCAAAGGAATAGAGAAGCATTTTTTTTCTATCAGGAGCTACACACCTATCAAGTAGATTTCTTTAGGCAAGGCCTTGAGATATAGGCATATTGTCAACATTTAAAGCAATAAATAAATAAATCACTTCACRAAAGTTTAGATATTCCCAGTACTCATCTGGCTCCAATCTACTTATCGCCAGCAGTCCGTGTAATTGAGCCCAGCCAAAAACTCTTTTGTTTTGAATTCATGTATAAGTGAACTGCTACACTGTGTTACCTCTTAGCCTTACCAGCCCTATGGCCATCTGACAATTTATGACTACGGATGTACCACTGTTGGCATGAGCAACTATAAAGCAGAGGATAGAGGTTCTGTTAGAACAAGAAAAAGCATGCCACAATTCTGTCATGCTTCTTGAAGGCCAGTAATAGTGTGACTATTTGTGGCACTACCGTTAAGTCTAACACAACATGAACTCTGTTCACATTCAATTATCAAACAGGCCTTAGAGAGAGAGGACAAATCAACTTTTCTGTTTAGGGCAGAGAATACAAATACTACCAAGGTTAAGAGCAGGAACTTCTCTGAATTCCTTAATGGCCAGGAACACTTACTTAGCTCTTAAACAAAAGATAATTTCTCAATTTTAAAGGTGATGTTAGACATCTTCYCTAAGAGCTGCAAGTCATTGTTTTCCAAACATAAGGATTTTTCTGGTTTGTTATGTTTTCTTTRGCCTCTAAGTCAAGAGCATCCAGGCTGATAGGCCAGTTCGGTGGGAGAGACAGTACAGCCAAACCGCTACCCAGCTTCCATTCAGCAAAATATTGATAGTTTCAGAGTCAGTTTGATTCAAGGCTGTGGTTCTTAAGAGACAGCTACAGACAGTTCCCAAGCACTACTCTCATCCGGCATACACATTCCTGCTACTACTTTGTATTGCTGCAGGTCAGTTAGGGAGCCAAGCAGCCAAAAGCAAGATAGGTTTATCCAAAGGGTAAGTCATGCCAGCTTTACTACAAGTGATAGTGCCAGCAGAAGACATGACCAGGTAGAGAGCAAGTTCACCCATTCACTGTCTAAACACACTTTAGTTGGCATAAAGCAATCCAATGACCCACTCGCCTTTCCTATTGCTAAAACAGCCTGTAAGCATGATGCAAAGACTACACTACATTCTTCAATCCTGCTGTCAGCGAACAGAGAAAAACTGATAAAAGGGAAAAATCAAAACAAACACTAGTGTCTCTACTGTAAAAATGGTAGAAATAGAGGAAAATATGCATGTAAAGGCAATCAGTGTTCCATTCTTGCCTTTGTGAAAGAACCTGTATAGTACTTATAATACTTACTCATATCAGTACACTACTTTTACCTGCCAGCAGGACAGATACTCACGTTACAGCTCTAGAGGATAGATTAGCCATTTGCTATGCAAATCATGATCTTCATGAAGTAAAACACCAATTCCATTCTCCAGCTCTCCCTAATCTCTCAGCTGGYTCTAGCACAGCAGGGAAGAGGGCAAAAGAAAGGCAGACAGGTTGCATAGCAATACATCAGAGWGGTCTGTTTGCTGTATGCCCATCTCTGCATTATCAGAGTCTGCCTGCATAAATGCCTTCATTTGGTTAAACTATCCAGAATGCTACAATAGAGGTGCAAGCTCCAGCCCCACCTGAGTATGTCTGAAGGAACATATTAGTGCTATTGTTTACAAACTCATTGCACAACTAATCCAAAGAGACTACAATAAAATACTGTACACYTTTCCAAAATGTTAGTATGAGTTCATTTTTGTTCACAAATCAACCTGTTCAAGGCTGCAGAACAAAAAGCTTTTTGCTTATTGACACGCTAACATCCTGTAATGATGAATGAAAACAGGAGAGCATGATGTCCTTCCACAAGATCTATTTGATCAGAAGAAAGAAGTTGAAGATCATGAATGGCACAAAGGCAGTTTAGGATTGCTGTGTCTTGGGACATCCTGCCATGATTAGATACCTAAGGACAGAAAGCAGTGACCTATTGATCACACTTAAGAACTTTGTAGAGTACACTTTCTAATACTCTGCACAGGAAGTGAACTACTGTCCACAGAACTGACTTCTTCCTCCACTCTATGCCACTAGAGATTTGCCCCTGTAACAACACTTCTCAGGAAACAGCAGGGAATCACAGGCTTTACTGTAATCCACTAATCCATTAACTCCTTGTCCTCATAAGAGAAATAARAGCAAAAAAGCAGCTTTCAAACCCAGATGTAATAAATTGCAAGAATTAATACAAGTTTAATCATTTTAGATACTTACCATGGCTATTTTTTTCTAACTAAGCACCATTAATTAAGAAAAATTTGAGAAGTAATCAGGTAATAGGGTCTAGCTTAAGACCAGATCTTTCCCCAAAACAACTGAAAGGTTACTGGAAGTTCATATCCATGTGACTTTGTGACATACAGAATATATATCCGGCAGTTAAGTTGTCAAAACTACATTGACTCCCATCAAAAGAGAAGCCTTAAGCCAACAAGATATAAGTAAACTGTAAGTGCAGRGTTAGGCTTCTACACAAAGCAGCTCTTCCTCCTTCCTTGACTGAACAGCATCCAAGTCATTTCCTCAACCAGTCCTTTCAGACTGTAGGGTTACACTCTCCAACAAGGTAAGGCAGTATTTGCACTGATTTACAAGACTACAAGTCCTATTACTGTGGACTCTTTTCCACCTTAGTTCACATTCAAATAGAAGAACAGTTTGAGGCTTATCCTAGTTTAGCTGTCGCATCTAAGCTACTGTTTCAAGGGCCTTAAAAATCCTTCTAAACACAAAAATCCTTCTAAACACATTAATTAATACAGATATGTAATAGACTCTGCAACAGTCCTTAATTTCCTCTTATCAGTCCTAATGGATAGTCTTTATCCAAAGGATTTCAAATTAAACAGGTATCTCATTTTCCAGGGTATCTAATGAAGAGGTTAGATGTCACATGAAAGATTCTACCCCTTTACCACTTCACATTCATTACTCTCCCCTAAGCCAAACAAGCACAAATTAAACAAGTTTAAAAAACCCAAGCAGAAAAAGCATTAAAAAAATCCCAGCCCCTCAGAGCTCTACAAAATGACCAGGAGCAAGCCAAGACAGAGAAGCCATGGGAAGAACATTAGTTTTACAGATCCTCCTCAGACTAATCTCATGCTAATTGTGTTTTCCTTAAATCACTCTCCTGCAAATAGGAGCAAGTGATGCAAGACTTAGTGCTTATTATAGCTCTAAGCAGCGCGTTCTTAGGACTGTTTTTTCAGGCCAGAAACTGACCATATTAGACGAGCCAATAGCCTTGCCATAGCCTTGCAAAAGAAATAGGAGAGCAAACCAGGATGCCTTGCCTTCCAATTTCCTAAAAGAGGTAAGTAAACTAAGAACACATGTAAAGAAAAGTTACTTCTAGAGAAGTAATTCAAGTCCTACTTTAAAACTACATGCAATGCAAACAAGAACCCATACCTCAGAGGAACAATGCAGTAGCTTTAGCCTACATACATACTGAAAGCTTATTACTGACATATAGTAGTTGCTCACAGGTAACTAAACCAACTTATATGTGCTCAATTTGCTCTACATAAAGTTTGTTTCATTGGGTGGCTGTTCTTACAGAGAACAAATACTACTATGCATACCCATTTAGTTATTCAATCCATGCACATGCCCCTCCCACCCTACACCTGTAATGCACTYCATAATCCATTCAAACAGTTGATCACCGTATGATGAATTTGATGAAGCATCTTTTTTCAATTCCCACTTGTTGATCTGTAACCTGATGCAACAGTTCCAGTGCAGTGAAGCAAAGACACATCCTGGRAAGCTCAGCTTAAGGGCACTATCCCTTGGCCACTACAATGAAAATTTAATGCATTAAGTTCTATGAGAAGAGATAGACCTTTATTTAKTATATCTGTTAGATTTTATTTAAGGAAAAAATATGGCCTGAGGAAAAAGAAACAATAACTTGGAAGAAAACATACAATGAAACATTCAGAGAACAAACTAAAGGAATCCTTCCTCTGTTCAACTTCTGGGGCAACACTGAAGAGGTAAGACAGTTATCTAAAGCAGTGAGAGAAATTAAGAACTGTCTTGTCCTCCAAGCCTGTGAACAAAGCAGCTTTTGCCTCTGTGAAGACATTTCATCAACCCAAGAGGAGATGGCTTCTCAATTTTACTGTGGAGCAGAGAGTTACCAGTAGTACACTTAAAACTGTAACAGAAACTATTTCTACATTACTGTCTGCAAATGAAAGGTGAAAAGCAAGCTTTCCTAGTTTTAAGGGTGAATAGTAGAGAGCACTATTGTTGCAGCAGAATAGGCTGAGTGACAAATGACTTAAAAGTATTTCGTTGCGAGGTAAGCATAAAGCAGTATTCAAAAAAATAAAAACAGACTCCTGATGATGTATTTGTCAGCTAGGACAGCTGGAGAGTTTATAAAGCACCATCTTGCATAAGCCAAATCAGCAGCTCTGCAGTACATACACAAGAACAGATTTAACATACTATTTAAGAAAAAATATTTTTGTAGGAGTCCATATGCAGACAACACATACAGATGTTGATAAGTTTTAGTTCATAAGGAACATAATCCATGCAGTGACAAGGACTCTTTCTGACCTGAACTCCCAAGTTTGGATTGCACTTCACCAAACCACAGGATTAAGAGCTTTCCAGCTCCGCTCCACCACAATCTACYGTATAGCATAGCCACATCTATTTTCTCAGTCACACCAACCAAGCAATAATTAACTGGACTACCCTAATCAAGTACTGCAGTTTGGCTTTCAACCTGTACTTTTCTTGTCTCTACTCTGGTGTCTATGAAAGCTAAAAACCTGCTTACTTTAGTAATTCATATATGTTACAAAACAATCCAAATGAGCAAGTCTCCAGAAAAGCCCATACATCTACTAGCAAAGTGACAGACATCTAAAAGGGTCATTTTCTAAAAAGCATTTTTATCTGCCATCTTCACTAGGACTTCCACATGCAAAATGCGGGGCCTACAATAAGAAGCTGCCCTGAAACAAAATTCTGGGGAGCTATGAGGAACTGAAGGATAATTGTATTATGATGTTTTGAAAATTCACTTGATCTTTGTATGAATAAAGAACATTTCATTTTAAGAAAAGACAGTATGACAGCTTCACAGACTAGAGAAAAGTCAAAGCGCTAAGAAGCCTCTCTTACTCTTGAAATATTTTACAATTGCTGCTACAAATAGTATGCCAACTTTTGTAAAGGAAAAAATCACAGACTTTTGAGAAATCAGTGTACTATAAAATAGTCTACTTTAAAAATTACACGTGGCATAGAAGCATTTAAGACAAAAATCAAGACATTTAATAGACAAATCAAACTCAAAAATGTGTCTAAACAACACAGAAGTGGCAACCAAGCTTTTAAGTATTAAAGACAGGCTGGTAGTGTGAGCTGTTTGTTCACAATCAACTACAGTTCTAAACACTGAAAACTGCTTATGTGAAGCCTATAACAGACTGGCGTAAAGACAAGCATCACTCTCAAATCAGCAACATATCAAACCTGCAAGAGACTCCTGCATTATTTAGTGCTGCAGACATTGCTGATACCAATGTCCAAGAAATAAATCTTGATGYATGGAGATCAAGTGTTTATAAAGGCAGAGGTCAATTTAGGTTATTTGATTAACTTGAAATCACATGCTGTGCATCCACCTGAGCACGGTCGGCACACAACAATTGCATTTTCATTTTTCAGCAAGATCTATAATGTAGAATCCTTATCTGTGCAAAACCATTCAGAACACCCCCCCCCCCCCCCCCCCCACACACCATGTTTCACCATTACTCAAAATCTGCATAATCTGGAAAGGCTATTGTTAAACTGAAAGTGCCAGGCCTTTATGGGAGTAATTAAAATAGATACAAGAGTCCAACAAAGCCAAAATTTGGATTTTAATTAAGAATGCCAGCAAGAACTTTGCACATCACTGCAACTGTCAGATACTTAGTCCTATTCCAAGGCTAGAAATAGAGGTCAAGAGCTGCATRTGGTGTGTAGATTCCCTCCCATCTCAGAAAAGGAAAAAATGCTTTTTTTGCTCAGTCAAAAGATGCTGTTCACCTAAACAGCTTCTATTTTATGTTCTTGACAACATCTAGCTCCTCACTGAAGGGGCAAAGAGGGAGCTTTAGCCAGTAGCATTGCCTGTAAAGCAGAGTCTCCAGAGAGTACTTTTGCAAATACTCCAGGAAGTATTTTCATGTCTCTTAAGTCCCTGTACACTAGCCCATRGTTAGCTGGCAGCACTCAGGAACACCGCTGAAGGAAAGGCTCAAATGCCATTCACAGGTATTTGGAAGTTTCATACATCACCTTCTAGTGGAAATATCAGCTCTTTTGCAGCTATTTGAAGATGCTGTTACTGTTTTCATTATGAAGATGACAAAGATRCACAAGTAATTACAGCTCCCAAACAGCTGTCTGGACAGAGACAAAACATTTGAGATACACCACTACTTGTTTACACAAAGTGTTAACATTTTATTTGTATCACCAGCAAGTTACATCTTTGTGTCTCCCGCAGATAAAGAGACCATAGGAGGCTCGTTGTCCCATCTGGACCGAGATAGTTTCAGCTGTGCTCCCACACTGCCTTGTGGGAAAATAAGTACCTAATTTGTTACATCCTACAACCTTAGAATTTGTTGTTCCACATCCCCGAACACAGGTAACAAAACWAAGAGCTTGAATGTTTCTCTTGTATTTACTTCTAGTGAATTGAACTGAAAAAAAAAGTGGACAAATGCATTAACCAACTGCGAGACATGAAACACTGATGACTCAAGTCATACTTCTTCTAGCTAAATCAATGAAAACAATGATTAAAAAAAATCAGTGTGAATAGTGCCGGGTAGATACAAGAGCAAGTTTTAAGTGCTATAAAACCAAATGGAACTATACTACACATGTAGCTTGCACAGAGCATGAGGACACTGGAAAATGCTCACTAAATAGCAAGGCCAACCAGGCAAAGCGCAAGAGCATTTGTGCAACCCTACATTACACATTTAATAAGCCACCTTCTACACACACAAGAGTGAAGCCTAAAGCAACCTAAAGACCTGCAAAAAAGAAAAAGAAAAACCAACACATAGAGACAGCATCAGCTCTCAGGAAGACTATAAACCTTTAATTTTATATATAAAGGCCCAGTTCACATGTCTGGAAGTCCAAATCACCTGATTTTTAAGACACTGCATTTAAATGGTCTCACTTTACCAGTATAATTCTTCCAGAGCTTTTCTGTATTAGGAATCAYCAACATGAAGTTTTCCAAGCCTAGCTAGAAAAAATACAAGCTTAGCTAGAAAAACATCATTTGCATTMAAAAATTCTCCAAATCTATTTAATTTTTTAGAGAGAAGACCTTAYTGTCACTGCTCCACTGCTTTTAAAATAGCCTCAAGTGATCTGCAGAGACACACAGGTGGACAAAATAGAGCTGTTTCATCACACCAACCACAGCGACCTTAGCCCTCCCCCAGGCAATTCCTGCCACATCATACACTTAGATCTCTAACTCTGATTAATATTAAACTATTGTATGCAATTCTCAGACAAAAAAGGAAGACTGAGCACTGAGCTGTGCCCCCACACATACCCCTTCCCTCCACACTAAGCAGATTTGTACTCCTACTCTCCCGCTGCACACTCAAAACACGCCCCCCCCCAGCATCCCTCGGAGCGGGGGCACTTACTCGCACCCCCCCTCCATCCCATTTTTTATTACACTGATCCCAAGCGCTGATTTCCGTCAAAGCAGAATCTTAAAGCCAGTTTAAGCCCAGCCTAGGCATACGCACCGAGTGCCCTGCTCTCAGGCGCCTACAGAGGCCTGTTTTCCATCAGTGAYGTGATGAACCGAGAGCCGCTCAGGGATCTGGAAGGAGCCCAGGGACGCCTCTCCCTGCCCYGCCACACACCCACCCGCGCCCCGGCACCGCTCCGGCGCATCGCGAACAACGGCGGCACCGAACCCCAGCACCCCCCTCCGCCGGGGCAGCCACCGCGGCACTCAAGGGCAGGGGACGGGGGTGACAGGGGCGGCGAGGGTGAAGGGAAACAACCAG
>NW_026623379.1:52668-212915 GCF_030028575.1 Malurus melanocephalus
CGGGAGCGCCGCGGCTGCGCCGGGCCCCCTGCGCCTCCCTGTGCCGCAGCCGCGGCGGGCGCGGTCCCCGCCCGTCCCCCGGGATGTGCCCCGGCTCCCGGGCGTTCCCTGTGCGACCCTGCGGCCCGAGAGCGCTGGCTGGCTGGCTGGCCGGGCCCYGGAGATCGGCCGTGCCGCCGCTGGAACGTGATTGCCAGTCACCCCCCGTGAGGGCAAATGGGCCCGGGCCGAGGTGAGGGGCGGCAGGGCCGCGCCGGCCGCTGAGTCCGTGAGTGAATTCGCTGTATGCTCCCTGCTCGGGAACAGCCTAATCCCCTCCTCTCCTCGTGACCCTAATGATCGAGAAGTTTGATGATTTTTGAAGGTGAAATACCGCGCTTCGCGGCCGCCTCAGAGGATGTAACTGCTGAGGGAGAAGGAGAGGGATGGCAGATCTAGAGACTGAAAAATTTCACTTCACCGCTAAGCTTTGAGCAGACTATTGATCTGGGATCTTATTTCTAAAATGGGAAGAGCAAGGTACAGAGTCCCGATGGTACAGTCCGTAAGAACATGCTTTCCACAGGGTGGACTGCAGGAGGCTGTGCCTTTGCCCCAAAAGGGACCCCAAACCAGGGCACGGGATATACTGCACGTACCCTGCATAGTCACTGTGAGCACTGACAAGCCCAGAGGCTCCTGTGTGCAGCTCACATCCCCCTAGTGAGCCTCCATCAGCTGTGTGAGTGGCGCATTGCTCTGTGCTCGTGTAGACATCCCCACTCCCTGACTCGTGGGCACGCTGGCGTGCAAACCCAGGGCCACATGTTCCTCCTGAAGGCTGTGAGCATGCAGAGCGACACAGTCCCACAGCACATCTACTCCCGAGACTGTAAACATTTCAAGGTTAAATTGTCTTAAACATGCMAAAAAGTATTTAATATCATCAGCTGAAAAAAGGTTCAGTCTCAAGTCTGGCCGAGTCTCCCTAACCAAAAGTATGCTGACGGCTTCAGCCATGATGTAACTGATCAGTGTGCTTAGAGGAGAATAATCTCATGTAGAATGTAGAATCACAGGGTTTAGGGCTACTGGAAATCAATCAGTCATTTCACCTGGTTCCAGTATATTTCAAGCCATTTCATTTCAAGCCATTTCATTTCATCTGTCTTTTTGCCCCCAGTGAATTGAGCCCAGTATTTAGCTTCTAGCTACAGTCCATCTTCCAGAAAGGCACTCAGTCTTTCTCTGACACAATCCAATTCAGTGTTTCCCTGGRTAGTTTGCTCCAATGATTAATCCTCCTAGTTCAGAGCTTGCATCTTGTTTAGATTCATCAAGCTCCAGTGCTTTTAGTTTTTCTCTCATAAAGAACTACATAATACTTGATATCTCTGTCTGACAGTGGCTGTACGCCTCAGGTCATCTCTCAAGGTCTGTTTGGCATGTTTTCAGGATACAGTGTTACATGAGTGCATTTTAGTTCCAGCGGCAGCACGGCTGATCTCCAGTGTAAGTATCTATGAGAAAGGCAAGATGACCACRTGTGATAGTCATGCAATTATCCCTTTGTCCCTGGATCCATTTTGTAGACCAAGTGCCACTACAAGCAGTTGTGCACAACTACTCTATTATTCAACTTRGATTATTTGTAGGCTTTCATGAAGAACAGTCTTCTTTTTCACAGCTTTRCAAATAGATTTTGATGCTTAATAATAATTTCCATGTACCTTTAGAGATTAAAACTTCATATGTCACCAAATGAATCTTATTTCTGTGATCAGAAAAAAAAAAGAAATAATTTTTGAGCTAGCCAAAATGTTGTGTTAATTTCTACTCCTAAAAGCACAGTGACACCTAAAGGCTCAGTCTGTCAGTCCTGTCTGGCTATATTCYTGTCAATTCTGCAAGTCATGCAGCTATCCAACTGTCTTTTCAGTGGTGGCTTAAATACTGCCAGCAGAGTATCTGTGGCAGTACCAAGCTAAGCATGAGCTGCAGATTCTTCTTGAGAAGTGGGAAAATATCTAAGTGGTTTACATATATGGATGTGTCTACAGCTAAATGTTTCATCTGAAGGGGCTCAGCAAGCAGTGCACATACCCTGATTATTTTATGTCAGCCTCCTCTACCTGACTTTTGAGGCTTCACTATAGTCACCTTGCTTCCTGTCTTTTTGCCTCAACAAAGGCTTGTGCAATCAGAATAAATGTGTAGAGATACGTCTGTCCTTACTGCCTCATAATTTAGAACTTATTAATTCATTTCAAATAGTCTTGGTAGGRACAAGGTAGAAATTTTATGTGAATAAATAGGTAGCTAGAGGAAAGAGAGCCTGTAATGGTCTCTAGATGCATCCGGGTTGAAACAGTGTAATGTGAGCTCAGCTGTTACTCAGCACAGACATTACCAGGTACAGGTACAACCCTTTGCAAACACTCTGAGTTGGTAATTCTGGAAAACGTTTTAGTCTGAGCCTAACATCTATAAAACCCCAGGCTGTCCAAAAAACAAACTTAATTGGTTCTGGCCATCCCAAGAAGTTCTAATTATTTAAGATATTTATAATTACTGCAAAGTCAGCATTAAAGGGGAAATAGTATCAAGCAATATTTTCCTATTAGACATCACATTTGTTTGCCAACACATTTGTTTTGCATCACATTTGTTTGCCGACAAATCCATAGTGTTTGTCCCTTCCTTCTCATTTTATATGGAGTTACTTCAAATTTTTTTCATGATTTCATTGCATTTTGACACAAAGGCTTTAATAATTGCATTGACCTTCACATGAACAATTCACATAAATATTACCATTTAACTGAATGTTTTCAGCTAATAAATACCCAATTATAAAAACTACCAAAAAAAAAAATTCCTTTTCTTTTGTCAGATACTTGTCAAATTTGTCTCACCAGTTATTGCTTTCTTCTGCTCCTCATGATCATTCCAGCCATTACTGGAAGCAAAAAGAGTTCAGGAGCAAACAGAATTGGTGGCTGCACCATGTGTACACTCAACCATGCTTCTGTGCTTGATATCTAACATTCATTATCCATTAACAGAGAGTCCAATGCCTTCTGCCATGCCACAGTATCGGATGTGCTGCTTTCAACATAAGAAAACACAAAGTTAGGATAATATCATTATMATGAAACTCTAAATTTACAGAAATTTGGGGTGGATCTGGGCATAGAAGACCATGCATCTGCTTCACTGACAAGACTTTGTTCAGAGGAAAAGTATTTCTGTTTCTTTTCAGTACTGAAGAATGCTCATGAAGATCTTCATTACACAAGA
Source organism: Malurus melanocephalus (assembly GCF_030028575.1). Classification (NCBI taxonomy): domain Eukaryota; kingdom Metazoa; phylum Chordata; class Aves; order Passeriformes; family Maluridae; genus Malurus; species Malurus melanocephalus. The sequence goes on from NW_026623379.1 coordinate 55,948, forward strand.
GGGAATGAAAGAAATGGGCAGATCAGCAGAATGAGGCAACCTTCCAGTTCAGCTTCTAGGAGGCTGCACCAAACTGTAATCAAGACGGAAAGCAGGTCGCAAGAAAGTTTCTGTTGGGAAGCACACTGTTAGGATATGCTGGCCTTGCCACTACATTGTGATATAACACATCCTTTTTTAATCAAGTCTTTTGATATGGCATTTAGTCCCTGCAAGCAGCCTGTGAAATAACAGGGTTACAGCAGAACTTCTGCTGCAGTAAAAATAGCAGTAGCACAGCCATGGTACACACAAAAACACAAACTGTTGAAGGTCAAAACAGAAGAAAAATATCTATTTAAAACTTAATCTTTTACTTTAGAGCCTTTTAAAAACCATCTGAGATTTGACCCCTCCTTTCTGCACACATAGAKTCAGCAGTATTGCTTAGGACTCTCTGCAGTCTTGCCTATATGGTCATTTTGCCTCCAAGTCAAGTGTATGCGTTTTAGCCCAAGCTCTTGATTTACCTACATTATTTCCAAAATAACACAATCAGTCTTAAAAAGACCTCGGAGGTCATCGAATCCAACCTGCAGTCAAACATCGCCATGCCAACTAGACAACGGCTCCAAGTCCAGTCCTTCCTCAGACACTTCCAGCGACAGTGACTCCACYACCTCCCTAGGCAGCCCATTCCAATGTCTAATCACCTTCTATGAAGGAATTCCTCCTAATAGCCAACATGAATCTCCCCTGGCGTGGTTTAAAGGCCATTTGCTCTCGCCCTGTTGCTGGTTGCTCGTGAGAAGAGGCTGATCGCAACCTGGCTATAGTGTATTTTCAGGCAATTGCAGTGAGCGATAGTCACCCCCGAGCCTCCTGCWGGCTAGACCTGCAGCTGTAGCAATYTGCTACAGCTTGGGCAAAACGAAGAAGCTGTTTATGGGAATTTAAAATCAAACCGCTAGCATTTCCTTTYTTCAGCTACCGATGAGCCCCAAAGCACGGCGGCCCGGGTCGGGGCAGCCCAGCGGCGGCTCTGGCCGTGGGGCTCGGTCGGGATGTGCCGGAGCGCGGAAGCRGTACCTCAGCCCGGCCCGCCATGATGGCGCAGCCCGGCGCCCTCCCGCCGCCCCAGCGCTGCCCGAAGCCGGCGGGGCGGGGCGCTGCCGCCCGCCCGTCTGCCTGCACTTCCGCGGCGGCGGCGGGCGGTACGTGGTGTCCGAGGGCTGCYAGGGCTGCCCGGGGGAGGGGAAAGGGAAAGGGAAGGGCGGGGGTGAGGCCGCCCTCCGGTGGGGCGGGGGCCGGGCCGTKCTGGGTGGGGGTGACGCGGCAGCCGGGGGAGGCCGGGGCTGTGCCGGGGGTGCGGGCTCGGGGGAGGCCGCGGCGGGGCTGGTGCTGGGACACTGCTGGCATTGCAGGCGTGCGGGCTCCCTGGCAAGCTTTTGGTATCTCGAGAGTCAGGCGAGTGTGGGAGGGAATTGTGAGCATCAAAGTGGAGCAGCTTACAACAGGGAAGGGTTTAATGTTTACGCAGGTTAGAAACGGATTTATTCCCCCTCTTCTTTCCGCAGTATAGCTTTTATTGTTTTCATTTAAAAACGCATCAGGAGTATGCTTCCTGRTCTTCCTTTACTAAGTGATGCAGGCTCGTCCTGCAAATGTAGTTAGAATCTAGTTTCTTAGTAATAAATAAGAACAAACTATTAAAATAAGTTTCCAACCAAGAGTTTATACTGGATTGTCAGTAGCAGAAACCATTTTGCCACAGGCTCAGTGCTTACCATAAATCTAGGAGTGGATGTTGACTTAACAGYAATTGACAGATGGATGCGAGGATACGATCCTGTCAAGGAAATGAGCGCATTTTGATGTCTAATTAGAGTTCAGTGATGTTTTTTTAGACTTCTGTTCTTCAGCTGTTAGATGTTATCTTCTTTTCAGGGAAGTGGATGCTATTACTAATTGTTTCTGAAAGTGAAATCAAACACCTCCAAATCGATATATACGAGTTTCTGGTTGAATTGATATCCTGTCCACATAGTTAAGACTTGTATTGACTATTCAGGCTCTCAATTGTTCCTCTCTGCAATAGTTTATAGATCTTGCCAAGTTAGATGGAACATACGAGATACTATCAAAAGCAACCTGCTTTGTCTCATTTCTTTAGAATGTAGAAAACAACGGGGTTACCAGTCACCTTGAAGTCAAAGTAGAAGCATAAGACCTTAATTATTTGTAATAGTGAATTTCAAGCAGTATAGCAATTTAGCTTTTACCACACTCTCTGGATCAAAAAAATATTAGAAGGCTTTCTGCTTTTATTTTGTAGTTTATAAAAGACTAAAAGAGTCAAATGTTTTTGTACATGAGGGTTTTGATACTCTGTGTTCTTCGGTGATACTGGCATTGGTTTTTTTTCCAGCACTTCTGCCATGATCCTACTTTTTTGCCTAGTCACAGATTCCCCTCCTTTCCTGCAGAATGCCTAAATCCTACCCTAAATATCTCTGATTTTTAAAATTTCAGCAGTAAGCCAGACTCGTCCAAATACGAGTAAGTWTGTTGGGTGGTTGATTTCATGTCTGTTTCATTAAGTACATTTCTATTGAAGCTTTAAGGTTCTTTCTTCGGCAATACTCAGAGGCTGAGTCTGCTGCTTGGGATCCCTCACCTGATGTTTTGTACAAAAACAAAGTACTCCAACTTTGAGCAGCACTTGTTATCAGTGCCAATAGAACAAGTCTTGTCAATATGACTTGTGGAAATGAGTTTGTAAGTATTTAACAAAAAYTGAGAATATTGTGGGAAAGACCTGTTTTCTTCTCCACCAGGAACTCATATTTATGAGAAGCAGCTTGGTACATATCTAGAGCCCTGGTTGCCCTAGTGCTAAATATTTTTTTCTCTGTTTTCTTCTTCACTGCTGGGGGCTAGGCTGGGAAACTAGTACGGCTTTTAAATGGGGAGAGGTTMGAAAACAAACAGCCTGTGTTTAATTTTTTATTTTTTGTGTCTGCTTACAGATACAAGGTATGGTAGATGAACACACAACAGAACTATTGTCTACTAATTCTCAGTTCCTTTATCTGGAGCTAGGAAAAGCTGTCAGTCGTTCTTGTAGACAAACAGGACATGCCCCCCTCCTTCAATTTCTGTATCAGTGACTTGGCAAAGAATTGAAAGCAAAGGTCTCACCTGTTACAGTAAAGGCACATAGCTATAAGCATATAGCTATAACTCTGTTTCTTTATGATACACTGACCAGGCTAGGTAGGAGCAGAAGCAAGTGTTGTCTGATACTTGCTATAGAAAAGGTAAGGTAGTACAATAATTGTTCTGTGCAGAAGACATTTATCCCCTGTTTCAGCTGTAAACAGTTGTACTTCTTTAGGGGATYCTTTGAAAACGAAGCTGCAAGGGTCCAACCCACTTCATCTCTGATACAGATATTAAAACAAGGGATAAAAAAAGATGTTTGAGACCAGGAATAATCTTTTAAAATTCTCTGCTTYTGTTGCCAGAGCAAAAGCACTATAAAAGCAATAATGCCTTAATAAGTCTGATTCTAGATGGGTGGAGATAAGAAAATTGTTTGACTTTTAGACAAGAAAACGGAATGAAACTTATATTCCTCTGTTGATGGAGATTTGAACCATTATATTTTCAGGAGAAGAGAAACTTGACATGGGGAAAAACACCATGAAACTTCTCTGTGCTTCAATTTCGCTTACCRTGATTTGCTGGCTAGCTGAAGGTACCCTGTCAAAAACAGATGCAAAGAAAGGTGCTACAAAAAAACTGGAGGAAAAGGTAAGAGAAATAACTGAAATTCTTGTCTTATCTGACATGTGCAGTGAGCTATTTGAACTTTGGTAAATGAACTCTACTTCTGTTAAAACAGTGTTAGTGCATTTCCGCTGAAGCTTATGCTCACAGATAAAACTTGAAAACTGTCCTTTCCTTCAGCTTTTCTATGTGTCACAAACTGGTTCACTTCTTGAAACATTCTGGACCTTTATCCTCCATGCAAGCTCCAGAAGCAGGAAGTTTTTGTCCCCTCAGGGAACACATTTCCATCCCTTTGGAAAGCAGGGTGGGGAGCAGTAGTTTRGACCAAGAGCTCTAGGTCATTTGGCTTTTAAACCAGCTGGTGGAATGCAGCCTTGTCAATGGGAAGGGTGTATCCAGATGAAAGAGTTTGAAGAGTCTTCTAAGCAGCAGTTCTTTGGCAGGCAGAAATGATTCAAAGACCCGCAGTAGTCAGAGCAAGCAGAACCAGTGTTCTGAAGTCTCTCTTCAATTGCTGAGCATTATTGTTTCCTGTCATTATGTGCGTACATCTGTCCCTGTTTGTATTGCTTGCTSAACACCTACCAGGAAACAAATCTTGTCTACAGGTAGTGACAGTAATACAAGGTGTTGAGGCAGGTCATATCTTGAAATTCGTTATACTGAATCAATGGATATCTTCTGCATAYCCACCATGCACACCTTATTAAGTATTCTCATTCTGGTTTTATGTGCTGGTTCAGTCGAAGAATCTTCCCTAAGGAAGAGTGTTTAAAATCTTGACGTTCAGTAACCACAGTGCAGCATTCTCAGGCTAAAATGTATCTGGTTTAAAAGCTGTCTTCAAATTCTTGGTAAAGAACTCCTAACCCCTTCTTATTATTTTGGGGGTAACATGACAGAAARCATTGATTAGAAAGCAGAGTACCATCTGCTGTCATAAATTATGTTCTTTATTTTTACAACCTCCTGATTTCTTTTTTTGTTCATATGCTTTTTACCTTCTAAACAAAGTAAGTTTACTGATGATGACAAATAATTTCCTCAAGATTTCTGTGTTTCAGTTTTAAATCAAAGTGCTCTRCATCATTTAAAAGTTGTCCTCGGAGTTTAATGAAGTGATTTGTTTTGTTGTTGTTTTTAAAGTCTGTTGCCATTGAAAGAGGCTGTTTCATCTAATTGGTTCTAATAACTGTCTTCTCTACACAGGTGSTGCATTCTGATAAAACTGTACAGGACCGGGGTTTGGTAGCTGTGGATCCAAAAGCAAAGGATATTATACTGGAACATAAAAGTTATTGCTCCAAGAAGATCAAGGAAAAACATTTCTCAGGAGATGTTCTGGGATATATTACTCCTGTAAGTTGATACAATTCATAAACTTTGTGCTTTGAATGAATATGCAGCAGACTGTGCTAACCTGGAAGTTTGCATTCGTGTTTTAAAAGTATTTTTACAGTAATGGAAACTGCTGGTCCAATAGCCAGAAAAGTATTTGAGACTTGATTTGGGGATCAGGTGGTCTCAAACCCTTTTTCTCCCCTCTGTTTCTTTGGAGGATGTCTAGGTCATACTGTTTTTATTCTTGTTGCTGAGGACTATGCTTAAAGCAGGTGCTGGGTGTGCAGCTGCAGTGGGAGCTGCAGGTTGTGCCTGGRTGGGGGACATGGTGGGAGCCCCAGACAAGGGACTGTGACCTGGTGCTGACCCTCTGCACAGCAAAKGGCACAGGGACCTGTGGCACAGGGCAGGTGAYCGGACACTCAGACACAGCAGGAGCCAAGGACTCTGCAGGAAGACCCCAAACTATCACAGGCACTGAGGGTACAAAACCTGGGGATTCCTTTATTGGGGGTCCCTCCCCAGAGGCACCAGCTTGAGCTGGTTTTGTGTCCCTGCAGCCTGATTGAATTGCTTTCAGGATCCAGATGTCTGGGACTCTGTTGTGGGAAAACCAGGCCTGAGCTGATAAGGAAACCTTATCTGACTATGTGAGTGTGGGATGTGCCGGGAGTCAAGAGGGGCACCCATGGGGTCACTGGAGCCACTCTGAAGGGGCCTTGGTTCCAGCAGTGCAAGTCTGGAGTGGTGGGAGTGTGACTGCCAGAGTGGYTCCTGCATGGTCAGACAGGGAAGCTTTCTTAGCACTGGTTATTACAGGAATGAGAGTAATCTCTTGTCCGTGGTGAGCCAAGTGATGTTGCAGTGAACTCAGAACAGGAGGGCTAGCAAATTGAATGTGCTAAATCAGCAGTAACAATTGTATGCTGCTGTCAAACTGATGTCTCTTGCAATCCTGTCTCCTTCAAAGCATTCTTTCATGAATAAGAAATGTTTCGTCTTTTTTTTTAGCGGATACTTTTCACYTGTTTYAGTCTTACATTGCTCAAAAGACTAATAGATGCCCTATAAATGTTCACCTTTCTGAAGTTCTCTTGGACATAAATTCAGTCTGTAAATTCAAAACTATGTTGGAATCTACAAGCAAGTTCCTGTAGTTCAGGTGAATTAGCACAATTTGAAGATTGCCTTTCATGTAGCTATCAGAGTTTGCTGAGTACTTTCTTATTTCGGTGAAAGTAAAATCCCAGAAGGTTTCCTCAAATGAACGAATAGGAATYTAGCAGATGATTAAATTTCTGCTGAAGAGTTTACATTGGGCAAAAGTGAAGTGAACTGTATATCTTGCTTCTGAATCTCTCACTTTTTTTCTCTCCTTTGTTTTTCAAGTGGAATAACCACGGCTATGACATTGCTAAAATATTTGGAAACAAATTTACACTAATCTCACCAGTTTGGTTGCAAGTGAGAAGGAGGGGAAAGGAACGGTTCCAGTTCACTGGGCTCCATGATGCTGATCAAGGTGTTATTTCCRTTTTCTTCAAATATGAATTGCAGTGTTGTTGCAGACTAGGTAGTTTTGGCATAGTAGGTGGGTTTTGCTGGCCTCATGGTGAAGTGCTTTCATCCACTCCATTTTTTTGGGTTTTCTTCAGAGTGAGCTTCTTCCTGTCCTCAACTGCTTCTAAATTTGTATGTAGTTTATTTGTAAAAAAATATAAGTAAGGAGATGGCTTTTCCATCATGCTATTTACAAAGCCTCTCATAAAAAAAAAAAAAAGAAACAGCGAAGATCCTGTACAAGGAAAACTAGTCTTTGGTGTTTGCACTGTGCAGTTGTTTCCTGTTGTGGATTTTGTTTTTTTTTTGCTTTGCAAAAACCTTTAGGTAAATTTGTTTTAGAAAGGAAAGATACATTGGATTTGAAGAGAATTTTTTCCCTTCATTGTGGAGAAAGTGGCAGCAAGTTTAAATTTCAGCTAGTATGTACTAGTTCATGGTTTTGAAGTTGACTGTGGAATTTCATTTGAAACAGCTGCAATTCTTACCATGTTAACGCTCACTAACAAATTCATCCTAGTGCAATGCGGTCTATCCTGTGGTGCAGGTTAATGGCTTCAGATTCTGTGCATCACAGGATGTTGGGTGGATTATGAGCTGGTAGTCTATGGCAGGAAGAACTGTATAATGAAACTATTGGACATCATTTGAAGAATGCTTGAAAATCTGTTGTCATTGTCAACATCATTTATATTTTAACAGTTGTCTTGCTTGATACTCTTTGRCAGGCTGGATGAAAGATGTCAGAAAAACCTCCAAGAACATCAAAATAGGTGTGCCTCTGGTTTGTGTTTGTTTGCTTGCTTTTTATCTTCTTTAGCTGCTAGGAGAGGAAAGGAAGGCTTTCTTCCRGGTCTGTATGAGAGGAAGAGAGATTACCTTAGCACAGTTGTATTAAGGAAGATGTCTGAGAAGAAAAATAAAAGCGGTTAACTACAGATGGTTAAGTATCTGAAGTGTTGACTCTTTTGATGCCTTAATGTTTTGTCTTAACTTCTTGTCCCTGAATAAATCCTGGGTTGCAGGCCCAGCTCCCTGCTCCCTGAGGGCTCCTTGTATGTAACACTGGATGCCTCCCTGGGGAAAGAAGTCTTCAAACTTGTTGCTTGGGGTTCTGTGTAGTTAAAAAGAAAAAAAAAATCCGAGTCAGTCAGAGTTTTCTGCATGATAGTAGGAAAGTCCTGCTTTGTCTCTTCTGCCCTTGAAGCTAGGAACTCTGGGATGTGCTACAGTGTATGTCTTTAGGGAAAATGGCAAACGTTGCTGTAGAGATTCTATTGTGCTAGACTTCTTATATTTGTCTATAGCAAGAATTCTGGGAACTGTGAAATGCTTCTTGATTCAGAAGGAAGTATGAAATTTGAAATGCATTAGAAAAATTGAATGCTCAGTCAGATATTTTAACGTACTTTATCTGCCTGAGGTTAAAGCCTTTGAAATCTCTATACTCTTCTAAAACACTCTTTCACAACCTTGGTGTTTAGAAAGGGCTTAGACAGAGCTCCATAAAATTCATTGGATTTTCCTGTGGGCATGATTGTCGACTTTTTCAACAGCAGTTTTCCTCTCTATGTTTTTAATGTTTTGTGTTTTTATAAAAGGGAATTACACAAGCTGAAGTGCCCAAGCTTTCYAAAAGTAAAAATTTGTCATGGGGCCTTGAGATGAGTAGGAGAGTGAAGTGATATAGGGCTATGTATGGAGTAAATTAGAGTTTGAGGTGAACTTTTCTACCTCATTATTRTGGTAGAAGAGATACCCAACTTAAAGATTGGWKTCTGGTGTTGTTGCTGTTTTAAGACTCTACTTGAGGCCCTTAGTGRTAGTTCAGTTATGATTGTTCAGTCAAATGAACGTGTCTTCTCTTAAAACTTGTGTCAATGCTGACCATTAACTAAACCTAAAATGAAGARGAATGGTCTTCTTCTGATGCTGGTCAGAGTGAAAGAGTAATGATCCTAGTCATGGGATATGTTTAGTGTCATCTCTGCTTGTATCTGCTGTATTCTATTTCTGCAGAAACATTCCAGTGTAGATAATAAGTTCTTAATTTTCACTACTGTGACAACTTTGTCTGATAGTGCCTCGAATTTTGTTTGATGGCTGGACTTACCAAGACTTTGACAGTGTTTTTGGCAGTGAAGATGAGATAGAGGAGCTTTCCAAGAACATGGTTCTGCTAGCCAAGGTAAAAAGACTATTTATGATGCTTATAAAATAGAGTGAGATGATACTTGATTGCTCTTGTAATAGATGTCTTCTCATTTCTAGACTAAAATAAAAATAAATTTGCTCAAAACAATAATCAGGCAGCATTCTTAATAGTGTGTCTTAGTGTATGTCCAATTCCTGTAATTGTGAAGTGTAGCAACACTTAAGTGCAAGAMTAACATGAGACTACATCAGTCTGATTGACATAACCTTGTTATCACTGGCAGCTGYACTGGTGACTTTTGCCTGCTTTAAATTTCTTTTACATTTCTGTTAAAAGCATAATTATTGGGCAGTGGCTCGGTGCTTAGTGGTATTTTATGATAGGTAGAAAAGGGTCATGGGTGCAATGGTTGCTGTTTTCTATACAGGAGTACATTCAAGTGTGGTATAGCTAAGGAGTGCTTTTAATGCCATGAATAGCTTACTGCATATGTGTTAATGAACAGTTTTGCTCAGGTCTGAACAAGCAGCTTCCTCAAAATGTTAAGAGACTGGGGAAAGGAGAGGAGGATTTTTTCTAAGGTTTTCTGGTCAACCCCTTACCGAATGGCTTTAGAGCTGTGCATGTTGGGGATTAGACAAGTTGAACCCAGAAGACATTCAACATTAGTGGTTGATTCATGGCAGCCTGCTTAATTATCATCAGAATAAGAGTTCTCACTTGCTACATGATGTAAAGAAATCTTAACAGTGTTCTAGAAATCCAACAGTGTTCTGTTGGATTTAGACCTAAACTGAGTAGTTTCTTAAAATGTGCAACTATTAGATCAATGTCTTCAGTAATATTTGACCTCTTAAGGAGGTCAACTCAAGTACAACAGTATCCTTGATCATGCTAAACATAAATTATCAAAAGAGACTAATTGTGGGAGATATTTGGTATGATGTCTATGGCAAGTTAGTATTTACATCTTTAGACTCAAGAGATAATGAGTTTTTTTCCCCACTATACAATTAAAAGTGTGTCCAATTATTTGCTTAAGAACTATCTTTTGTTAGTGTCTGAATTTTCCTAAGCCAGTGTTGGTTTATTCTGTAAAAGTAGATGTCATGGATAACTGATAGAGATTTTCAACTTTTGCAAATTTGTTYGATTATTTGTGCTTCTCTTGGACTTCTTCATGAAATGCTGTGTTAAAGATGAAGCTGGTATAAGAATAAAGCACGTTCAATCTATAATAGTACATAGAAAAAGAAAAGTATGATCATTAACTCTGTATTTTTGACAATTCTCTTCATTTAGAATGAAAATTTTGATGGTTTTGTAGTTGAAGTTTGGAGTCAGCTGGGAAATCAAAAGCAAACGTGAGTACAAATCTCTAGSATGCAATCCCTAAAAACCAGCTCTTTCAAAGCATCATTTTAATTTGTCYGTGTTGATTTCAATATGTCTTTATAAATAAATACATTTCATTCTGAAGCAAATAAAGGTTGTTCTGGTTATCTTACAATAAAGTAGAAGGGTTTACCTCACTCTACATGAGATCAAGGATTACATAATAATCTTYGTAGTGGGTGTAGCAGGTCACATTAGTCTTTCATACTTTGGTTTTGCATGGTGTAACAGTTGTACAAGGATGAAGAGGGTACCTCAGTTGCACAGTCACACGTTGCCGCTGACCTTTATCGTAACATTGTTTCRTTTGGGTTACTGGATGAGGCTTGGMACAGTGTCATGCTTTCAAGACTTAAGACAAACACGAAACTTCTGCTTCATGAGGAAAAGGCAGAATATAGTGRTGAGATTAATGATTCAGTGCAGGAATCGGAAGACTTTCAGGCATCCATTTCTGTAAAGCACATTTCTACCAGATCTCTGTTGCCTAAAATATCTGGGGGAAAATAGCTTAAAGAAAGCTGTACAGAATGCAGATTTCATTATGGAAGACTTTCACCTTTCAAACATGGTTATTTCAGGTTATTCTTTAGGACAAATGCTGGTGACTGATGGTGCATATTAGTTACTTCTCAAACTGAGTGTACTGTTAACAGTTCTATTATAAAATTAACACTTGGGAACAAAAAGCTGAAACTGCAGAATCTTTGTAGCTTTGTCAAGGGCTCCATCATTTGCCCTGCAATGAGTAATCCTTAAGCTATATGCTCTTGCTTATAATTACRTAATTTATCAGGTTGCTCCTAAGASCTGTTCCGCATACTGAGCTCTGAGCCTAGTGCGGTATCTTTATAGGGCAGCCAAGAAGGTGATTGAAGCAATTAGTAACTGCCAGTCAGAAGTGGGTGGTAGTGGTCATTTTATTTACCGTGTTTACTGTATTTAAGTAAAATTGATTATTTCCTAGTAGTTAACACAAGTATAAGACRGACTGTGTAACTGTCATTTTAAGACTTACTGAAGATCATTTTAAATACACTGGTATGAAAGTGCTATATTGCAAATGAAACACATGAGCAAAGCATACTTTTCTGTTAGTTCCAGGGTGAGTTTATTTGTGGCATGGTAAAAATATTGCTCTCTGCCAGGAGTAATGTTGGTTTRAAACAGTGTTATTTCACAGAATCACAGAATATGCTGAGTTGGACTCAAGTCCTAACTCCCCTCCCTGCACACCACCATCCCCAAGAGTCACACCATGTGCTCAAGTRTGTTGTCCAAATGCTTTCTGAACTCTATCAGGCGTGGTGCTTGGACCACTTCCCTGGGGAGCTTGTTGCAGTTCCTAAACATTGAAAAATGTTCTTCTTAATGGGTGAAGAACCTTTTCTTAACATCCACCCTAAACCTCCCCTGCCATAGCTTAGGCCATTCCCTCAGGTGTTGTCACTGGTCACCAGAGAGAAGAGATMAGTGCTTGCCCCTCCCTCTAAATATGATTTGTTTATCCAGCTGTGTGCTGGACAGTTTGTCCAGAAGCACACTATAGGGACAGGTGTGATAAAAACTGTATTAAAGGACGTACTGCTCTTCAGTTGCTTTAGCTTTCAATTACCTGAGTGTTATTTGGTGAAGCACCACTTAAATATTCACTCTCTGTCATTGATAGAAAGGAGTGAGAAGTATTTTCCATAACTTCCGAAAAGGAAAGGGTTATTCTCATACAGTGCAATGGTAACCACATCCTTTTCTCTGAGTCGGTAATGTTTGATCATATATGACCAACTATGAACAACACTTTAGGATTAACCTATCTTAAAATGTGAGATTGTTTGGCAGAAAAGCATAAATAAAAACAGAAGTTAGGAGCTTCTGGAGATTTTCCTTCATTTTGAGACCCAAACTAAGTGCTTCACTGGAAACTTGTCAGAGGGTTTTTCCTCCTTTAACTGCTACTTCCCTAGAAATGATTGGGGGTTTTTAGTTGCACAATGCCTTGGGTTGGGCTTGCAGCACTCTGAATGATGCCAGTTTAGATAGAAAGCTGAAGGTGGCCTCAGTGTGCAGTAACAGCTGTTTTGTGAATGTGGTAGACTCACATGATTACATGGAAATTTTATTTCATGATGCTTCTAAGTTGTGGGACCAGTGTCCTCATTTGGAAATTGTGTTTGCCTATCACTTGCTTTAAAACTCGATGGCTTTGCTAACCAGTGCCCATGAGATTTTCCCTAATAATGTTTTCTGAAGTGAACCGCTTCTTTGAGCAGTTCTTAAGGGGCAGAATTAAGTGAATTGATCACCTTGGCTAGCCTGTATTTTTACTGCACTTTGAGTGCTGTTACTTTGGAATCAGTTCATTTTATTTTGAGTAGCAGAGCAGGGTTATTTCTCATAAATGGGTAAGCATGGGTAGTTTTTCGCTTCGTTTGTCCTGTCGGAGGAGTTGGAGCARCGCAATGCTTCCTTTAGCCCACAGCGTGGCAGTGTTGTAACGCGATTCACACCTGCTCTTCCTTCAGATCGTGTCTTTGGAAAGTGASAAACCCCSGKAGTAAAACACGTTCTTAACCTCGGRAGGGTGACACAGGMGGTGTCAGCAGAGAGATGAACCCTTATCCTCTGGAGAGGTGAAGTGTTTGTAGGATGGTATTTGTGTATGCTCCAAATAAGGCATCTGTCCTAGCTGTGAGGTGCAGTGTAGGCTTTCCTGATTCACATCCTTCAAGGTCAAACACCTGGTAGAAGCTTAACCTACTTCCAGGTAAAGGGACAAAAGGTCATAATGATGCTCCWGGAAACAGATATTTTGCCTTCAAACTACTTTCAGAGCAGTCTGATAATACAAGGAGACCTGGGTAACTAATGCAGTTTATTAATGTTAAAGTGAAYATGTTTTMATTTAAAAATAAAATTTAAAAATCTTTTTTTTTCATCCTCACCTGCAAGGATTAGTCTCACATAAGCAACAGTTAGCAACAGGTTGTTGAAACTCAACACAGCTACATAAAAATATACAGGAATATGCTGCAGCTGCCAGCTTGCCTTATGAAATGTTAGAGCAGTGGTGTCAGTCTAGGGAAAAGTATTTCACAGAAAATCATTATGGTTTTTATTTTTCAAAATTTAAATTAAGTGGGTACCTAGCTGTTAAATTTATAAATGGCACTTAATTATTCTATATATTTAATGTATCTATGTTGAGGGGAAAGCTATGGAAGCTGTCATGTTTTTAATTGTGTTATAGAAAAGATGTGTAATCTCATCCAATGCCCTGACTTAGTGGTGCAGGAACACTTGATATATCAAAGGTTTCTTTATCCAGCTTAGAATGACTACAGGGGAATTTGCTTATGGAACATTTTTTGCCTCATATGTGTTTCAGCTGCTAAATCAGTATCCACTTTGTAAAGATTGTGTGCAGTGATACTTTCTAGCGGAGTGCATACAGAAGCAGGTGAGTCTGCAAAAGTTCTGAAAGACTCAAATTAGCATCCTAACTCCCCAATAAATTGGGCTGTGATTTAAAAATATATCAGAATTCATATATTGGAAAGCTGGATTAATTGCATCTGAAGGTCTCTTYTCTATTGGCCTCAGCTGAGCAAGTGTTATCCATGAGATACCTGTTTTCAATAACTGAACCTGAATATTGGATGGACATTTTCATAAGACATGCTCTTTCTARTGTCTTAATGTTGGGGCTTGAAAATTGCCGAAAAACTTTGTGATGTTTAAATTAGGTAAGAATCTTCATGTAACAGGGTAACCGTGCAAGCTAGCTCTTCTRTAACATAAATCCTGTGACAAGCCTCTTTAAAGAACCTGATTACTGAGCGYTTTTTAAATTAGGTAAATTTAGACATTCCTCTGCCAGCCCTTTTCTATGTTTCTAGAAAACCTTTATGTTTYGGGTATTGAATTCAACTGGAAATGGGTGAAAATTCTTCCTTCATGGCCCAAGGAGCTAKCTAAGAAGAGTCTTCAGTTTCCTGTTTATTCTAGCTGGTATCATAGATGAGGTGAAGTGTTGCTAAGAAGTCATGTTACTGGCATCCACTAAAACATGAAATCCTGTGGTTTCAGGCTCATTAAGTATCTTCTGTTTTATGTCTCAAGCAGAGCAGACTTAATCTGGTTTGGGTTTTTTCAAAAACAAAAAATTTTCCAATCATTCTGGTTTGGGGTTATAGARTTGTTCTGTAATGCCTAGCAGACTAAAGTTTTAAGTAATAGAAATCCTTCACACTGCTTTATTTTGCATATTCATTAAATGTTGATTTTATCAAAATTATCAATTTTTGTAAGAGAATTATGTGCCTAAATATTGTATCTGCCTGCTTTCATGTTAGATATCCTGAGCAGCCTCTTCTCTGGCTGTCCATGTGGGAGCCTTGGTGTCTYGAGTCGTACACAGCAATGCTTTCATGTGTGCTTTGTATGCTTTCACATGTATAAAATAGCATAAAGTTCTTGTGTTCGCGTTCTTAATTTTAGAAATAACACTTGTTCTATCTGAAGAACCTGAATTGTCTTGTACATGTTGCGTGAACCTGGTTTTGGGCATTTCAGGCTCTTACAGATGTCTAATAGAGGTACTTCGAAGTACCCTCTATAGCACTGGTACAACTTCTTCCCTGTGTTCTCTGGGAATAGAACAGTTAACATACACATCACAGTGGCATCAAATTTAATGTGAGATGAAAGACTGCATCTAACTGATGCTGCTTCCTTTCATGCTAGCAATCATTGCACAGTGAACAAGTGTTCAACTACCCATYTTTTACCATAACRCATAGAAAAGTAGTCTCRTAATAAAAATCWAAATGAGCTGAGAGATCYTATGCAGRTGATWCCTCAATTCTAATCTGTTTTGCTGSTTYGTATAGTTTAAATGTGCTTCTTAAGTAATTGTCTTTTGTTTTCTAAAACTTTCATGCCTAATTTTGCAATAAAATATTCCAAGTTGTCCATCCTGTGGCATTTAAGTTTCGAAATGTACATGGCATAAATATTGAGAAACCTGAGCAAGCAAAAGCTCTCCTGCTTATTTAGTTAACAGCTAGACAAGACCATGTCTCACTTACTAATCTCAGTTGTGRGTTTTCTGGATGGGTTTTCTTTTCTCCAGAGACCTGGGTGTGTTGTGAAAAAGGCATAATATACTTGTAAGACTCTCACAGGCTACATAAAAATRCACACAGTATTCTGAACAATCCAGCATTACTTGATAGATGGCAGTGCCATCGCACAGAAACAATCCGAAAAACGTGATTTTTATGTCACTCTATGCAGAAGATGACCTTCAGGCAACTTATTAATGTTGGTAGGAGTATAGGAGAAAAAAGCTTTTCTGGCAGTTGTATCCTTCATGTTAGTCCCTGAAAAATTAATCTATTAATCAAAGATTTGCTATAATTCACTCCAGTCTCTTGGTATTAAGTAGGCAATGAAATGGCAGAAAAGGGCAATTTCTTCAAGTAGGCAGCTTTATTTTGTCCAATTTTCTTGACAAGGTATAAATTTTAGGGAGTACTGACTCCCAATTTCTTCAAAAAGAAGTCTGAAGTTGGAAAGTTGCAGAGCTCTAAAGGGTGATGCACCTGAAGGGAAGGGTTTAACAACCTTTCATGTCTCCTGCAAGGCTTTTCAAATGCATCTACAGCCCACACTTGGGCGCTGAAGTAAACTGTTCTCCAGAGTGTGCAAAACACAGTAGATCTGCCATGCTGGAAAAAGTGATTTCTGTAAAAATAAGCTTTCCAGAAACTTTGGGTGATGAAAATTTGAAGGTCTGCATGCTTTAGGGGACGAGGTACTTTGAAATCATAAACTTGGAAAATTTACCTACCAAATAGTAGTAGTAAGAGAAGGCCAGRAATAGTATGAATTAAGTAGATCTCACTTAGCTTAACATAGAATATTAAAGCTGCCAATATTTTCATAGCTACTCTGAAGTTAAACTTTACTATAGAGAAGTGTCTGGTAAATATTTAATGAAGCTTTTTTGGAAAGATTGATTCTATTCCTACTTTTCTGTACCTCATTATAATGTTTAAAATGTTAGTAGCTTTTCTTTCAAAATTGCCAATGGTAACATGGGAGAATTTTGTGTTTAAAACACTAGAAAGCACTGTTGGGACACAGTAAATTTTTAATTTATGGTACAATAAATGAACATTCTGCTATTGCTCTTTGGGGGAGAGGGAAGAGTGCACATTTGATTTACTTAATCTGTCTTGGTCAGCACATGGAAATGAGTCTAAATTAAGTATTTAGCCATTAATCCTGCCTGWTTTGCCAGAAAGTGTTCATGGCCCAGAAACCTGGCTTGACAGCTTAGTGAGTAGATATTAATCTGGCTTTCTTGAGCAGAAATCTGCAGTTGTCCAGCTGTCCTTTTTCTTCTTGACTTCCTTCAGGTTGAAGGTAATTATTTTTCAGCCAGATCAATACTGATTGAATTTGGTGGGGGGAGGGTAGGAAGTGGCTGTTTAGATGTAGCCTGTTTTAGAGTCCTGAGTGCACCAGCARTCCAAACTGCACTCCTGTCCCTTTTTCAGGCCACGAATCTCTGTCTTGCGTTTGCAGTTGTGGGTTCTGGTACTATTATATGTTTCAAAATATGACTATTTYGTGCAGTCACTGCTTTTGTAGGTATGTGTCTCCCTTTGTGGTTAGGTTTTGCCTCTGAAAAATGGGAGTGAGCCTTGTTTCTGCATGAAAAAGGTGTTATCTTGTTCTGTACCTATGCTAGGTTCTTTTGTCCTATCCTGCCCTTCTTTTTATCCCTTCTATCTTCTAAATAGTGAAAGTCAGCAAATGTTTTGCATTCTGTAGAATTCTCAAAGCTCCTATAGCTAAYGAAGGGGGCCAGGCAGAGAAGAGAGATCCCTGCTGATGAATGCTGTAGAATAATCTAAAGACTAGAGGAATTAATTCTTTAGTCAAATTTATCTTATATGTAGCATCTCTGACATGTAATAAAGGTTGAGTTGTACTGTAGTTTGGGCATAATTACTTAAAAAGGTCACTAAGCTACAAGATACAAATCAGTGGAAAAGCTTGCTTACCTAGTTTTAATACTGATGGTAGTTTTTGATGAGATTATGTTGTGYGAGGTGTGATAGATGTGTATGTTGGTGTCAGTAAATGTCTTTTTAGGTTGGTGTTTTAGGTTTTTAATGTGYTTCTATGGAAAAGGATTCTTCTATGCTATATTTGTTTTGTCTGAATAGTGACACTACTAATGTGGAATGCATGTGGTAGCAACAGGAGGTAAAGCTGTTGGTTTCCCAGAGCAAGAAAGGTACAATTACATGCTGCAGACAGACCAAAAGCTGATTCCTGCAATCCCATGTTTTCCCCCAGGAGAGAAATRCAGGTGGCAGTGTGTGATAGTTTTTTGTTAAGGGCTGTTAAGCATAGCCAGCTCTCAAATTGTAAACACAAAATATTTCTGRTATTGGGAAAGTGATGAAACGTGCTTTGTTTGTTTGCCAGGATTTTGAGAGTAATGGCTTTTAAAGGCCCTTGGAAGTTTTAATCAGGCATCAAACCATTTCAGGCAAAATGAAAATACTTGGTTACCTTTGGATAGTGTCTACATTGTGCAAATCAAGCATAATTACTGTGATGGATCATTATATCAGAAGAGCAATGATTTCAAAAAAATATCTCCAGGATTATACTGCTTTGAAAGGCATGACAGTACCAAGATGWTATTTCTGAGAGTTCAGGTCTAATCCAGTTTAAGTGGTTCAAACAGCATGGATGATGTATTTTGTCTATTCTGCCTTTACAGCTTAAGCATTCCTAAGCCTTCTGGAATGGGTGGTGAAGTTGCTTTCCCTTTGGTTCTGGTTTATGTATAGTCCTAAACAGATCTAGGGTTCTGTTCTAATATCATGTGACTGTGATTGTGGATCCTCAGTTTGAAAACAGGAAACTTAACTCAGTCCTGAAAAATCAAATTATTTAAGAAAGGCAGTCAGAAGTGCCATATTTGTAGGGCAAATGTAAGGTAATATTGGATTCCTCTTAAAAAACATGAAACTTTGTTTCTGGCAGTCTGAAAGATTTTCTGTTAACATAATCCTTCAAGTTAGGAGTGTTAAAAAAAGTTTGCATAAGAATTTTTAAGTTTCTTTTCCTGGGAAATATTTAGAATATGGATATGAAAATCAGCTTTTGTGGAAGTCTTTATTTAAATGATGCATACAGAAGATTGTGTTTTCAGCTAGGATGTTGTCAAACATTATAGCTACGCGGTTTGTAGGTATACAGTAATGTATTGAGAAACAAAAAGATTATTTATACAGGAAAAAACCCAGCAGAAGAAATGTTTCTAAACACAGGCCTCAGAAGTATCCCTTAAACATTGTGTGTTTTGCTGTGAAAGCATCTTCACAAATTCTTGTGTGTAGCAACCCAGTAACARCTTTAATCTCTTCAACAGCTGTTCTTTCAGAACAGTGTTTGATTCTTCTATTGATCTAATTCTTTTCACAAAAAATGACATCAAGAGGTGACCTGCTCTGATAAGATATGCTGGCTTGTTTTGCATGCTAACAATGCATAGCTAGAGTAAAATAAAACCAGGAAAAACTTAAAACTCAAGGTSATCACCAGTTCCAGTAAAACTGAGACTGGAGCTGTGCAGTGCTCTTGGTCCTTAAAGAGGGTAAATCKAATCAGTCTTCCTAACTGTTCTTTTTGCTATGATCATTTGCAACAAATTGTGTTTGTCTCCCTTGCCATCTGTGGTTTTTCAAGTTATTTCTACTGTTACTTGTTCTTGTCAATATATACCAGCAGTTTTCCTACCTTTCCCTCTAACAGTATATTTCTATTTCAGGGAGTTGATTCACTTGCTCACTCACCTTTCTGAAGCTCTTCATGAAGCACAACTTAAACTTATACTGGTCATCCCTCCTGCAGTTGCAGCAGGGTGAGTATTCCTATTTAGAGGGCAAGTTCCAGATAAGAAATACTTTCTTGTCTGATAAACAGTAAGTTCAAAAACTTTATTTCAAGCAGTGCACTTTAATAGAATAAGAAATTATTTGGGTTTGATTGGTAGACTTTTCTTCATGCATGTTGTGGTGAATAGTCTTGGTAACTATGTGCATTCATATATACCTCTTAATTTTTGATGTGATAGAGGAGCTAACAAGGAGAGGTGCTGTGCTRGACCTTGTTCTCCCCCACATTCCAGGTGGGGTCTTGTGAGAACGGARTGGAGGGGCAGAATCCCTTCCCTTGACCTGCTGGCCCTGGCCACATTTCCCTTGGTGCACCCCAGGGTATGKTTGGCTTTCCCAGCTGCAAGTGCACTCTTGGTTGTCAATTGCATAGTTGGCAATGCAAGATTATTTTTTTTTTCTCCCGAGTTTCCTTTTTTCCTTTGAGATGTTCAGCAGCTTTATGTCTGCATATGAAAATTCAGTAATGTAAGTCAAACAGAGAAGCATTGTTAGGTACTTTTTCAAATAAGAGCCAGTAGACAGCTAAAGAAAAATATGTCMATTTCTTATTTTCTCACCTTGGRCTGTAGAGYAGTATGGATAGGCTCGCAGCCAATACAGATTATGACAGTTTAACAGCACAGTTTCAGGACAGTGTTGTASAGCCTCCTAAATTTCTTGTAGGCTGTCACATCTTTCAGTGTACATTCATTTTCAAAGTGCCAAAAAGGCTGAGAAAATTGAATGCCTGAGCAGTCTGGTAARTGCTTCTGTGGCTGGACTTTTCTGTGCAGCGACCTCAAGTTTTTGTTGAGTTTTATGAGGAGGTCCAATAGCATGTGGGGGAAATAAAACATTTCTGCCTACAGCTATCTGTGCRGACTTAGATGCATCTGGCTGAAAAGATACAGGGATCCTGCAGTAGGTGACTAAAAGGTTGTCTGTGTGCTGAGATCAGTTTGCATCTGCCCTATAAGTGTGGTGTTGCCTCTTCTGTAGGTTAGCAATTCCCCCATCCAAACCAGTTGCTGAATATTTGTACTTCCCACCATTTTAAGAGTATAAGCCTGGAACAATATCTACCTCATTTTGTTCTTCAGTAGCTGCCTGAAATCTCATTGCAGGTTATTTTCTGTAAAACTATGTACTTGACTATGTTTCTTGTTTCTTTGTATTTTCCTCTGTTGCATGCTATAACTGATTGATATCCTTAAGATTAAGTAGTTTGGTTAATGAAAAAACCACTTTGCKTCTGTGAGTAGCTAGCCACCAAATTTTGATAGGCAGAGAGAGAAACAATGTGTTGAAGACTCTGGCAAAAGAAAACAATAAATTCCATGTAAATTGGTAGACAGTTTTGTAAAATAATACCTGTGCAGAGCCCTTTTCTTAAGGGACTGAAGGCCTAGCTGAACTTTGAGGAGATTCCTTCCTATCCCTCAAGCTCCTCTGCTTTTGCCTTGGTTTTGGGTTATTAAGCTTCTAACTTCTTGCAGATTGCTCTGGAAAATTGTGGGTTGGTATGCCTTTGCATGATACGGATTTTCTGTGGTGCTAACAAGTACTTTGAGTTTCTTCTGATTTGGTTAAATCAAAAATAATGAGAAATTACTATGTCTTATCTGCTGTCTGTCATTTATTCCAATAAATGGAAATCTTTCATGCTGTCCTTGTATAACCTACATTTCATCTCAATTGATAGTTACTTTTTAAAGTAATTTTCAGTTGCTATTAATTTTAGTCCATTACAGGTAAAGCAAAGGAGAACATTTTAAAATGTTTTTCAAAAATGCTTTATCAGTCACTGCATCACATAGATGCTTTTTAAAATGCTAGTGCATGCTCTGGTGGAGTTTAAGTAATTGCTGTATACAGTGTTCACATTTGAAATGCATTTGTGCTTTTGGTGGTAGGGAGAAMGTGGAGAATAGTAGAAACCTCAACATTCCTCTTCATTGTGATACCTATTGACATTACCAGGGTCAGCCAGAGGGGCCTAAACCTGTTTTTTCTATAAGTCACATAATGCCTTATAGTCTATTTTTACTGAATCCYTAAATAAGAGTTGGAGCCAGAAGACCTCTGGATTCTTAAGGATATTTTGCCTGGACCAGAATTTGCATTGTTAAGGTATCTGTCTTTCAGGGCTATTTCTTTGTTGAATACCACACGAAGGTTTGGATCTTGTGTTGTCATTGCTGCCTCCTGCAGCAATTTTGACACAATAGTGAGRTCGCAGTGCTGAAACCTTTCCAAACTGGGATTTAAGGATGCCCTATTAGAGCTAGGAAGAGATGCCTTTCTAAACTGCAAYGTTTAACCTGAAATAAGTTTACATGCTGCTGCCAAAATGGCCTGTTTGTAGAGGAACTGTGAGAAATAACAGCTGTAGTTTATATGAAAGAATTTGAAAGTCTTATTCCTCTAAACCAGTTATGTATTTTTTTATTTATTTATGTGGTCTTAAAGTTTGTGGGATTTATCCATAAACCTTTATTGCCCAGGAGAATGCACTAGTCACATTCTTTTCAATCAATAATCTTACATAAGTCCCCGTCTATATCTTTCACATATGTGTTCTTATTGCATTAACTGGGAACACACTTWAAGTTTTTGAGTAAATAGGTTTTTGAAAATACATTGATAAGTTACAGAAACATCCTAAAACATTCACCATGTCCATGCATACTTTAATGCTTAGAAGTATGCTGGATTTAATTATGTCAGTAATAAGAATCCTGAAAATTTCTTTCTACCTTGACTTTTTAGATGGCAGCTGTACTTGAAAATATTTGGTTTATAGGGTACGAGGCTTGAACTGAAAAGYGCCTCCTACTGTGTATTAAATATCTCGTGTCTTGAAACCCACTTTGTGTTTTAACACTTACATGTGTTTGAAAGTGTGCTTTAATGCATCTTACATTCTTTAGTTTTTGGAATCACTGTAGACTGTTAATCAAAAATACAGCAAAAGACATGGAAATAAGTACCATCAAGAATCAAATAATRTATCAGAGTTCAGCAGCTGGCAATAGACTGATAAAGGAGACATGAGCTGTATGTGGAATACCCTACCCAACTGGGATGCTAGGAGCTCAAATATTGCCCCTTTTGTGTTCTACGATGATTAATATTTAAAGAGCGCATCATCGAATGTAAGCAGTTTATTTAGGAATTCGTAATTTAGACTCTTGATATGCATTTAGATCAAAGCAGTCTGTCAGCAAATACTATTTGAAAGGAGACACTTAAGAGCTAAAAATAYGTGTTTGCTGAGGGAAAATCTGTCTGGAAAATGCAGCTCTGCACATGAGATTGAGTGTKGGATGCAGGAAGAAAACATGTTGGGTCATTTGTTTGACTTCTCAAATTCAACTTTTCCAACTTGTGAGTTTTTGTTGCAGAAGTGAGACTGATCCTSTACTTAACCTTGCTTTGTTAACTAAAGGTTCTGGTGGCACTTTGGGATTTTGGTTTGCTTGTACAATATTCTGGATTAGAAGAAAACTTCACTCTTTTTGGATTTTTTTTTTTTTCAAAATCCACACATTTTATAGCTTTTCCCAACATTTACCAGAGGCTGTTGTGCTGGCATAATCAAGAGTTGGGAATGTGTTTGGATGCTGATTAGGGGTAGGAATCTCTCTAGCAAGCTTTAATGTTCCAGAGAATGCATGTAGAGCTCCCAAGGTGTCAGACTGGGGTAGTATTTTCTCCACCTGATGTCCAGAGTTTACATTACTTTCCTGCAAATGTAAGTGATTCACAAGAAAGGGGAACAAAGGAGCCAAAGCTATTCTCTACAAAGTGTGTGTGTGTGTGTGTGTTGTACTGTAATTCTGCCTTGCGATCGGAGTCTTGCAGTTGCAGATGTCCAAAGAAACATGCACGGATTGCAGTGATAAGTGTTTGCTAGAGCAGATGGTTTGCTGATGACTTCCATCCTGTATTTCCACAGATTGTCTCAAAAAGTTTGAATTTTACTGCTTTTAACATTTTCATGGACTTTGATGCATGTGTAAACTATGAGTACCATTTCTAAAAAGTCAGTGTGTAGCCAGGCATATTCTGTCCTGATGGTGCCATTGGTCCTACTARTCCTGGGCTTGATTAAATTCTTGCCTTAAATAGATGCATTTCTGTGTTTTACTGTGCTGCAGAAATTATACTGGGGAAAGCTGTGTGACTCTTTTTATACTGATTTYACAAGCCTCTTTCCAAATAGGATAGCTGTGCTGGAGTGAGCTTCCTTTATACCTAAACATGCACATGCATAACTGTGTTAGGGGAGAAAAAGTATGGCAAATGGACCTTGAAATTTGGTTGCACCTGTTCTCATAAGTCRTAGGCATTGGGTTGGTTATTTTGTTTCTCTATACTCAAATTCTTTATAATTAGGGATGCATTTTCAAAGCACAAAGTGAGGCTTTGTTTTGTATTTATTTTCTGTGTACAAGTAAATTGAATTTCATCTACTAGATTATTGCATTTTTTGTCCAGGTTCAGCAACCATTTTGTCCCTTGTATTTCCCAATTACTGTCGAGAAAACCATGAGTAAAGAAAATTAAGTTTCTTTACATRAACTGTCATTGGAAAGAGCATCAATAATGTTCCTGTGTCTTGCTGTCCTGAGAAAGAAAGACAAAAAGTTCTCGGAAGCTGTAGGTTGGGTGTTGTCTTCACAGGGGGTCTCAATCTATCCAATCTATCTATGGCTGCATAACCATTGCCTTCTTGGCATTTGTAGTTTATCACAAATTATAGAGATATGTTAAGGCTCAGTGTACAATCATTAAAAGCTGTTAGTTTTGTTATACAGTGTTAAATAACTGTTTAGATTGTTAGTGGTCGCTTTCCTTGGACTTTTATTGTCCCCTGAAGTATAATCCTTTGGACAAAGTAGGAATTAAAATGGTTGTGTCACTTCATAATATAATACTATGCTCTTTATTGACATTTTGATGGTTAGGATATGCACCAGGCARTTTGTCCTATGTGATGGAAATCCTTTTAACACACCTATCTTCAGGCTACAAGACAGTAGCCTCTCSTTGAATAACATGATACTTTATCTCTTGATGTTTTATGGAATCAGTAAATGAGAGAAAGTAAGCTGTAAAGTAAATAAGTAAATTCTGCTGCTGAGGTGAGAGGCTGCACTGTTACTATTAAAAGTTTTAGATTACAGATGTAGCTATTGCTGCATTTCCAAGAAAAAATCAAAAATCTGCTGAAAATCTCTAAAGCTTTGGAGCTTTGTATGTATCAATAATAATTAAAATGCACAGAAGACAGTGTTAGAAAGAGACTGTTCAATTGTTTWAGAAGCCTCAGGTAACACAAAGTAGCTTTATATTTAAGTAATTTTATCAGGTCTAGCCTGATAATAGCAAGGTATGCATTCGCCCTTGATCTTGATTTAARTAATTGTATGCAAAATAACTGCTGTTTTTAGCTGTTTTAATACCATGCCTACCAGTACAAAGCAGAGGTCAGTGAGCAGAATGGTTTCATTTAACCTTGTGGGACACTGTGTTGGGGATTATTAGTAAGAGTGAAGCACATTGTGAAAAAACCACTGGAGCTATCACTGTCCTCCTGACATTCTCAACAAATGCTACTGTTGGTAAATTGCATTGGTTTAGCTCTTATAATTTGTTATCTCCTGGCTAGTTTTTGATAGAATATATCAAAGTAGTATTTAAATTAGAACCAAACATGTTTCTCCCTGATAAAGGGTGCACTTAACCTCACAGCTTCTAGAAACATTTGCCTGTGTTTATTGATTGCTTGAGATGCACAGCTATAGTGCAGCTGCTTTTGTTTTAAAGCTGCAGGAGCCCAAACCACWTTCTCACTTCAAATATTTGAACATAATGTATGTTCTTGTCTCATCAAAACACAGCAAGCATCCCTAACTTTGGATTTCATATTTACATAAGTAAGGGAAAAAAAATCTACAGCTTCTCTTCCTGTTACTTAAAACTTTTCTAAGTTATATTGTTAATATTTTTCAACACTAAASTGCAGTTTCTTCAAAATTAACATTTTAGCTACTCAGTTTATTCTTGCTGCAAAAACATTGTGGATGATATGAAGTACTGTCTTAAGTATCTTCCATCTTTTTTTTTCTCTCTAGAGCTGCTGTGTAATGAAATTACCCGAATCTTTGTAGTCTTCATTACTGCTATKCAGTAGCAGTTGATACCAGCCTGGTTTTGCTACTCTGCCTCTTGGGAAAGATTGGCAGGAGGGTAGACAYCTTGTCCCTCCTTTTAGTTTGTGCTGTTATGCTCTTTTTTGCTTTCACTATAAATATACATACATATTTGACTGAAAAAAAAACGAGTGCACAATGGAAAACTGCTGATTGACCTCACACTTTCTCAGCTTAATGGATGCCGCAATTGACCAGTCTTTTTCATATGTGACAAAGGAAAAAGGTGTTTTGCTCTTTTAGAAACTGTTTATGAACAGATACTTGTAATTATATTTTTGTTTTATATCAGGAGTCTGATATCTTTAGAAGTTGCTGCAGATTCAATTGCCTTGCCATAACTTTGTGTATACAGAATATRTTTGTTGGTTTAGTGTTCCAGTGTATATATACACAGTTTCCCTTAGAAGTATTTCTACCAAACAGTAATTCTGATGTAGAATATGCAAGTAAACAGCAGGGTAATTTTTATGATAATGTGCGGTACACAAATTCAATGAAATTATAAGCAGCTTTTAATGTGTCTGTTTTGGAGTGAAATGGGAACCATCACTTACTTTTAACATCATTCTTAGCCAGGACTATGYGGGATAGAATGTAGAGCCTTGAAATTTTGATAAGTAAATAATGCCAGGGATCAAACCAGCAGTAAACATATTTCTTGTTTCAGATGAAGTTTCCAATTACCAGATTATGTCAAATAACAGTGTGTTAGAAACCCAACTTTGTAGACTGCTGTTTATTAAGTAGGATTCTGCTTTACCAATACATGCATTTAAATTATGAAAGGTGAAAATATTTGTCAGAAATCTGGTCATAATAATCCTATTTTGTTGGAATCACTACTATGTTGCTGAATTTTTCTGAGCTTTCCACAGGTCTAATCTTTCTTACTTTTCCTTCCAACTTGACAAATGAGGTCACAGAAAAGCAAACAATTCTAAAAAGGATAAGTGTTTATTTATTGTAGAGTTAGTAAGTATATACCAGATATGCTTGCTGTTGCTGATAAGGAAATTTGATGCTGGAAGACAATCTCTCTGGACAAGCAGAAAATGGGACTTGGGAGGGAAAATCTGAAAGMTAACTATACAGTTTTATATTTGCTGTGCCTAGCTGGTAAGAACACTTTTCCTTCCATTGTTCCCACAGATGTCAATCTTCCTGTAAGTACCCTAAAAAAAAGGGGCTGTTACGTATATGGAGAGTACAKTTACATGTCAAGAAATTTTGTAATCAAGCCCTGTGCACAAAATTCAGCACTCAAGAAGGCACAGAAATTACTCTTAAGAGGGCTGTCTAGGCTAACTGGTGTAGTCATTTTTATTGCATGTTAGAGAACATGTATAATATGTTTGACTTGGATCACAAGAAAGCATTGAGACATGAGTTTATACTGAGGGGAACAGAAAACTCAGTAGGAAATTATTACTGACTACCTCTGAGTAAGTTACTGGAGAAAGTTTTCTAACTTTAAAATTACAGTAATACTATTGATTAATACTGAGAGTCWTGCTACTGGGCTCATATTTTTATCCTCTATAAGGGCTCAAAGTATAGGTCWGTCAGTCACRTCTCTTTTTAAAGTGAATTCTGTTMGCTRCAGTAGACCTSCATGCTTGTTAATGGCTCCAAACTACATCTGTTTCCCTCGCTGATGATKTTCCTGGTTTTGCTGCTGTTTGTTGAGCTGCCAGCTCAGTGCAGCATGACTCTGACTGCAGCCATGAAAGTTTCCATGCATTTTSCATAGATTCAGAAAGGACTCAAGAGAAACAACTCTATTCTTAGAACTGGCTCTTTTAAAGACTACCATCCAATATAAAATTAATGCAACGAAGATCTGACTCTAATGACACCTTCTGTAGCAAGTGTACACATCTGGTTTTGAATTCCCACTAGGGAGAATCATGAAAATAGTCTGTAGGTCAGCTAACAACAGTTAAAGAGAAGAAAGGGTGGAATATATTCCTCCCGATATCTATCATTTGTAGTTCTATCAATTCTCAGCCAGCTGGTGTARACCTTACTATGTAAGTTTCAGTATTAAGTTGGAAAACTTTCCAAAAAAAAAAAAGAGAGAAGAAAAATGGTGAGCATTTTATGCAAGGAGGAATTAAGGCTACATTTGGTGTGTTAGAGTTTTTAAATTAGGCTCATATGCTCCAGAGTACAAGCTTGTTTTGCGTGATGTTCTGCTATTGGAGCATGGCTTGCCTGGGCATTAAGCCCTGGCATGAAAGGCACTGGAATAATTTGGAAATTAGGAGAAGCAAATGGTGACACAGTAGATGTTCATTTGTGCATAGTCTTACTTAAATTGCTCCTATAAAGAGGCTGAAGCCATGTAACAGAAACATATTAAAGGRGAACAGTTGACCTTCCCAAAAATGGAACTGGTAAATACAACAAATATCAAAAGAAATTTTTTCTTCTTTGGTATTCAGCTTGTCTGGTTTTGTCAAATGTGTATTTCTTATGTTGACTTGAGAGTTTTAGATACACTGTATTTTTCAAGTGACTTAAGAATTTGTGAGTGGTCTGCCAGCATGCCTCAGCTCTGAGGACAGCAGTTTTCAGGCTGATTTGTCCCTAGCTGTCTGCTGAGATTTCATGGTTTCTTTTCGGGACGTGTATCAGTTGGCGTGTTTCCCTTTCTTGACTTCTGTTACTGGTTTAAACCAGATGGGCCACAGGTAATTAGTTTGGCTACATGAAAACTGTGTAGGCTACTCCATGGCAAGAAYATATCCTGTGCTTCTCCCTATTTGGAGAGCAAAGGCAATAGATGGGATGAAATATGTTTATAAAAAAAAGAGTGCCAGCCCTTAATGTTCTGCAAAAAATTCATTAGGTACAGAGATGCCATTTTGTTTCCGATAAAAATATAGCAAGTTTTCACTTGTCAGGCTGTTATAATTCACAGTCCCCTAGTGATATGARGCACTCAGAGTGTATGAAGGAACCACTCCCAGGGCCTTTGTGTTGTGAATCTGTAGCACTCAGTTATGCTTTTYTTGCTTGTCGAGCTGTCTACATTTTGTTGGTTTTAAAACACCTCTCATAATGTTTTTTATTGGAGAATTTGGTAAAGAGATTTTTGCCRTTGAGAAAATTTGARCACAGTCATTAATGTGGTTTGTKTTTTCCAGTGGAGATGTTTATTTTRAATTGTGATCTTTTCTGTGGACAAGGGGCAGATAGCCCTTAAGCTCTGAAGCCATGTGAGTGTCAACATTCCTGCCATGAAATTAGTGTACCAGGCAAAATGTACAAGTAGGATTGCAAGTTTTTATTTCGAATTTAAGCTACTTTTCAGAATAGAAGAGTATAGTACTGGAAGGTGCAAATTAAAAGAAAAAAAAAAGAGTCAAAATAAATGATAACTATATYACTTTTGCTAGAAGTTTCTCTAACAAGTTCTTAAAAATCTGCAAATGAATGAATGTCAGAACTGTGCTCCCAGACTACCTATACCTTTAGAAAGTTCTTCCTGATGTCTAGCCCAGGTTTGCTAAAGTAATTGTCTTGGCAGATTCAGGCTGTTCCATCTCATTACAAAAAAACTACTAAACTGTTGTGTTTCTTTTAAAATTCTCCTTTTTCATTTGCTCATGCTTTTRTAATTTTTGTATCTTGGGATGATATTTCTCTGACTTATTAGCAATAGGGTATCCTTTCATATTATGTGAGCAAAATGGGATTTGGGGATGTTAAGAAGATGGTCTTTAGTTGAGAGGCAAAGGAACCTCCTGATTTTGTCTTTGCCTTCATGAAGTGTTCCAACACTATAGTATTTGAAATTGGGAGAGTGTTTTCTGAGTAGAACCAGATGAAACACCATGATTGGAAGAGTATGGGACCAGAGGTGATCTCACTGTTTTTATGGAAKTACTTTTCAGTTTGATTTTTAATCGTTTTAAGAGGAAGATGACTTTTGTTCAGAGATTGTTAAATAAGTAAAAAAGTGGGGAGGAGAAATTTAAACTAACTTGGAATTTGTGTTATTTGTTTCTTCTGAAATGRAGTGACCTTAGCACTGTGGTTCAATGGACATTTTTGGTTTTGAAAYGGACAGTCCCTGATTTGTAATATTGTTCTGGGTTTGTAGGCTGCAAGATCAAGATACTATGTTTGGATCATGCTTCACCTYTTGCAACATTTTGTCCTTGAAAAGGAATTAAGGAAAAAGAAATCTGTATGGTGAAGGCTGGTGAAGATACTTGATTTTACAATAAGCATTCTCTGATATGCCTGAGTAACATGCATCTCTGCAAAAACCTGATCTTTTGTCTGTGAGGATGTGCTCACTGTGGGAAGAAGGTCAGAGATGGAGAACATGCTGTACTTTTTAAAGTCTCCAATCAGCTGCATGGAATTCGTCCCCCACTATGTAGTATATCTTTTCATCTATCTGAGGATCTCTCTTTTGTTGGTTAAACATTCAGTATGGTCACATTCTTCTGACAGCAAGATTAGATCTGTAATTATTGTTCGTGACTTTGAACAACAGCATTGTGTCAAGGTCCTGTAGATCACTTGCCTGCTTCATACAATGCTGTTGTGGATAGACCTTAATTCTATTTTTAACTCGATTTTTTAGGTAACAAGGTGTCTGTAAGCTTTCTCTCTTACATATTTAATCTCTTCACTAAAGCTTCTTTGGCATTTGACCAGTTTTGAGCCATGTTGACATAGGCATAGAATTTCAATAGTCAGGTCCCTGTTACTTCATGAAAATAGGCAGCTGGACAGATGAAGATAATATATCTTTTTTTCCCCCCCAAGACCTAACTGTAAGAAGGTATTGTAAATGAAACATCCGTAGAACACTAGAAAACCTAGTTGCAAAACATCCACRGAAACCAGGACCCATGTAGAATTATTTTCTAAGTACTGATGGTGGAAAATTACTTCAGTGAGCTGTCATTCTGAGAGTTTTGAAAAACGTAAAATGAGAAAAGGTACTTACAAATCTGTCAAGGGTTTTTTCTCTAAAGGAAATGGTTTCAGATTGAACTTATTTACACATTTGACTACTTCATTATCAATGCCTATAATTGTGTAATGAACAGGGTAGACATTTATCTCTTTCTCCTSTTTTCTGTAGAACAGACTTCATGCAGGAAGTAACAGTGGGTTTTTATTCAGTGATTGTGCATTAACTGAATTCAGTGGTCTGTGTTTGTAAAATGCAATAGCATTATGCTGTAATGCTCGTATCTGCAACGAGCTATGAAAACCAATAATAACTCATGGTGAAGACAGATTTACAAACAGTTGCTTTACAGAAAATTATACATGACAAGAAAATTAAGTCGTTACTGAGAGGGTGACTTCTGAAATAGAATCATAGTGGAAACAGAAAATCAATCCGTTTTCTATTATGAAGGTTATTCAAAGAAGTGAGGATACAGGAAACTCTTCTTTCATAAAGGAGAGTACAGGTGAGATAACCCTACATGAGAGCAGTTTGAACTTGCAGGGAATAGTAGTCAGTTAAAAGACATTTTTTCTCCTTATTTCATTTTGAGAGTAATTTTAGTGAGACAAGAAATAATTGAGAATGTAGATTGATTTGAAAGTAAATGAAAGCAGCTTGCTTTATTGAAGTATTTTTTCCAGTCTTTCAGTATGAAAGACTAAAAACTCCAAACCTTACAGAAATACTTATCAGTAAAGCATTAATGGGAATTTTTGATATATATGACTGTATGTAATTTGGAAAATTTGGGTAATAAGCCTTCTAGGCTGTGAAACACACCCCCCTGCAGTTATTTTAGACATAAAAAAATAGAATAGTAAAAAGGGACTGGAATTCKAAGCTGTGTGTATGGAAATACCAAGGAAAACAGGTGACTTCTTCTATGTCTGTGATTTGCCCCAATAACAGGGTTTTTTTAAATATACATATGGCAGCATGCATATTGTTTTTAATATGGCAGTGTGCCATTGGGAAATGTTGACAAATTCTCAAGGAATATGTGCAAATAAGACTTATGCTCTCAGGGGAATTGTTGTTCTGTGAGTTCTGTCAGGTTGCCATTGCTCTCTTACTTGAAGAAGAGAACTTGTAAAGATTATGTTGTATTCCTGGGGCTTCTTACAGGAAGCATTTCTATGGATGTTTTGTAAGGAATCTTCTTTACCATTTTTTAAAAGGAAAACATGTCACAGAGTAAAAAAAAAATGTCCACTTTAGGTAAAACAGCAATGAACTGGAAAAGAGAGATTTCATTTTCTCTCTGCAGTGTGCTTTTCTTCTTTCAYCCCCTTTCTGCACACCCAGCAGTCCCATGCCCTGTTTCCTGTCCTTAATCATTCCCTGTACTCATCATTTCTAATACCTTTTGTCAATAGCTGCCTCTCTGAATTTCTGTTGTATGGTGCCTTATCCCTTAAATGTTGAGCAGGAGTGACAGGCACTTTTAATCTTAATTCCAGATATGTATTTTTACAGGGCTGAGTCCATATTTCCTACACATTTTAATAAGTATGTAAAAATAATATAATTAATAGATATTATATCTATTAGCAACTTATGTTGTTTAAGGAATTTGAGTGTTTACATTTGGCTGGTGTTTCAGAAGTACAATCCTACAGATTTTTCTAAAAACCAGAAAATTGAAAAATATGATATAAATTATCATTCTGTGTTAACAGTTGTTTCAAACCAGGAAGAAGAAAAAAGTTAAGCTTCATCTGTTTAAGAAATTATTTTCCTTATCAGTAGTAAGTAACACACCATAGAGTGTTCATTATTAATTATATAAGACGGAGGATACAATTATATTAGACGGAGGATTTTCTGTTTACTGTGGAATTTTATATCATCCTCATTACCAGYTTCTGAGCATTTTCAAGTCATTCTCTAAGTGACAGAACTATACCTCTCACACTTTTGATGTCTCTTCTCATGGAGATTTGTTTATTAATTTCACACTTTGCATTGGTATAGTCTTGCTTAGGTMCCTTCCCTGTCTGAAATGTGCTTGCCAGGCAAATAAACCACATACCCTGTACTGAAAGTAGACCATGAAGTGTAAGATGAATTTTTGGATCCTGAATTATCAATCAGAAAAGTAGGTTGAGTGATGACTCAAGTCTGAACATTTCCTAGCTTTTCATCTGCTTTTCACCAGAACATTTGTCAATGCCAGACAAACTCTTTCATGGAAACATGGAAAGCATACTGGGTAAAGAAGACATAAAAATACAATATAATGCCTGGTTGGCTAGGTTGAGGCTTAATATTGCACTGCCACAGTGAAATTGCCTTCAAAGGAGCTAAAAACCCCAGCGCTTTCTCAATAATAGCACAAACTAAACCTGTAACTATGTGAGATGCCTGAGAAGTTTAAGGCCTATTTTATAATAATCAAACCCCAAATATCTCAGATTAAAAAGAGAAAAAAAAAAAGATTCTTGTTTATAGTCTAAGCCCACAGTTTTCAGCAATCCCAGAAAAATCAGTCTCATCCCTTTCTCTTCCCTATCTTGCCAATGTCTCTTTTAATGGGGGATCCACTGAGGAGCATGTTAGGTTTATATAGTTCAGGTTTTCAGTTGTTTATAATTCACAGTCATGAATTTTGTTTAATCCAAGTTACTGAAAATGCCTATGARTGCTGAATAGCAATAGTTGATACTAGCAGGACTGCTTGGGAATTTGAGCCCTTTGAGGATATCCATGAGCTGAAACTGATTCCATCCTGATGCCCTGCATTCTGATCATGTCAGGRCGGTGTCACCAGCCCTTTGCTCGTGTGGCCTCCCCAGTCCCCCTGCACCGTGCAGTGGTGCTGCCCCAGGGAGAGAGTCCTKGCATGGGACAATCCCAGGGGACTGGAGTTCCATGGCTTGGACCTGAGGGACTGGGGCCAGGGGTACRGGTTGTGCTACTGGGGCCACAGCAATCCTTTCTCCATCCGTTCTTCATTCCTTCTCCACCCCTCCTGCATCATCACCCTTCTCCCAGCTCTGGGAGGGTTTCAGGATCTTGGGAGAAGAGTTTGGGTCTGGTTTTGCAAAGGGGCTGAGAGGAGCCCTGTCTTGCCCAAGACCAGTGGAAGTTTAAAGAGCAGATTTGCAGAACAAACTCAGTTGTTATTCTCACCTCTCCTTCCACAGTATCTCTTAATCTTCTTAATAAAGTTTTAAAATGAAACATGCCATGTCAAAAAAAATAATTCCAAGTGAGAGTGAAATCTGTCCCAGTTTAGCAGACTGGAAGTATTCAGGAGACTGGTTAAGTTATGCCAAATGCTTTCCAGACAGTGGGATTTAGACTTGAGTGTTTTAGCAAACTAGGGTAACTGTAAATACAGGCTTCTTTTTTGGTCTCTATGGAGGTTTAGGATGGAACCTAAGTAAAGGTTCACCCAGAGGGTGGTCAGGCACTGGAATGGGATCCCCAGGGAAGTGGTCATGGCACCAAGCCTGACAGAGTTCGAGATGGATTTGGACAAYGCTTTCAGCTATATAGGGGGATTGTTGGGACTGTCCTGTGCAAGGCCAGGAGTTGGACTTGATGATCCTTGTGGGTCCCTTCCAATTTACCATATCTTATGATTCTATGTTTCTATGCATATTGTACAGAGGTAATAAATGACAGTGAAGCTTCTGTCACTTCACTGAATATTTTGCACATGGTATTCAAAGTTTAGAAGAATGACAGGCTTTTGACTTAGACTTGGTAAATAAAACTTTCATGGACTTTGTGTGTTCTGCACCAAGTCTCCTAAATCTCTGTGCTGGGTTTCTCAACAAAGTAGTCAGTAGAACATACCTGCCCTTGATTTAAGTTCTTGTAAATATCAGAATGATTGGAAAACCTGAAATTTGAAGCATAATAGCTGCTGAAAAAATATTTAGGTTTTCTCATTGAGTGCCAGTTTTCTTGACTCAGAACAATTCTAAAGGCGTGAATCAAATAATCCTGGTTTTGTTCCAGTGGACATTTTCCCTAAGTGCTTGACTAGAGCAGAGTTAACTGGTGGTGCTCATTGAACTGATGAGTGGTGCTTGTTTTTTTTAAGACTGCTGCTGTTATTACACTGCATTAATGGACAAAGTATATTCATTGCTGCTGGGTTTGTTCCAAGTTGGAAATTTATGCTCTTGCCACTCAGATGGCATTTCTTCGTAACAGAAGTAGTTGTTACAAGATTGCTTTGGAGAAAATTATGACCATATCCATTTTAACCTGTGGGTTTCTTCTTAAATTACACATGCAAAATTCATTAAAGTACTACCTAGCTTAATCTATAAAGCAATCCAACTTGCTCTAACATCTAATACACATTATAATTACTTTTTATGTTTTTCCCTTCAGGAGTAATCACAATCAATTTACTGAAAATGTGTTTTGCTGGAGTTTGCTTTGGGAAATTGTTTTGCCTACAGACATCCAAGTTGCCATGACATTGTTTCAAAGATGTATTTCTTATTTTGATTCCTGTAGAACAACTGTAGTTTGCAATTGCAGTAAATGACAAGCAGATAGCTATAAAAAAACCTGAGATCCACCAGTAGTTTCCAGAAGTGAGGATTTGTATTAATTTGTTACCATCCTTGAAGGAAAGGAATGGGATTTTTCCTCCATATGACCAGTGTATCACTGGTTCTGAAAATGTGAGACTCCCACAACACCACCTGTGCTTCATACAGATTACTGACTTTCACATCTCACTCATGCTTCTCTCTCTTATAACATGACAGCAAGTTAGGTGATTTAATCTGCCCCACTCTGTAACCTGCATTTTGTTAACCTCTTCCCTTATGCAGTGGAATGTAAAGTGTCCTTGTGAACTGAGAAATAAATGCTGTTGTGCTCTGGTGATTCACACAGCACATATTGTTGGATGTTGAATTTGCACACTGATCCAAAAGGGATAAAGGTCAAAATATGTGATTTTTCTGTTTATTACTTGCATCTGTCGCTGAACATCTCTTTGGTTTTTGCATTTAAGATGAAACGTGAGTGATTTTAAAAGCATACCTTGCCTAGACAAGGGTTGGCTTCTAATTTCTGGATCAAGTAACAGTTTCTGATGTTATTGGGAAGGTCTGGATTCTTCAGTCTCTCTCCTCTGCTTTCTAGAGGAATCTTGTGCAATCTTGTAAGCCTGCCTCTTGAAAGGCATAGATGCACAACTCAGTTTGTAGCTGTTCAATTACATTTTTTCCACTTTTCTTTTCTTCTACACTGTCTCCCTGTGAATGCTGTTCTCATGGATTATTTGGGGCAATGTGCAGCCTCTCTACCTGTATGTCTCAAGTTAACATGCCTCAGAGCCCTCTGGCTGAGGAAATTGTTCTCCTGGCAGCAACTTCTCCATTTTAGTCCAGTCCCATCTTTGCAATATGATTAGGTTGCCTTATGTTCCCTGCTGTGCTATTTGTGCTGCTATTTTGAAATTACTAATTATTTTTGAAACAGATTCAATGTTTTCAGGCAATTTGTGTGAATTAATTGTTTCCATCTTGAATGTTTGAAGGAAGTCAATAGCCTCTCTGACTCCAAAATGGACAAAATATATACCCCCCCACCCATGAAAATAAGGAGATACTAATCYAGTTCTTTATTTTGTAAATCATGACTAAGCAAAAAAGTGGGAAATAAGAAMGGTGTTCTGTATTTCATACAAAGATATGCTGAAGGTATAATTAGACTTTTGTCTAGAGAGAGTCATAGAGTGGATTTCTTCTTTCCTCTCCTCTGCCCAAAGATATGGATCTGTTTTTGTCTAAAGTAAACAGGTTTGTACAGTCCTTCTTAAGTACAGTATAAACAGAAATTGTTCTTTTTGAGGTTAATAAAAAACTACCTTTAGTTTATATTTTTCTATCAACAGCTGCACCCATCCATTTGTTTAAGTATGCCTCAKAGAACTTAGTTTTGTAAGCATCCAAACCAGTGCAAGAGCCCAAGCAAAGGTTTTGTAAAAGCTTTTAGAGTTCAATTGATTATTACCTAAGGCAGTTTGATTAGTTCATAGCCTTTATAATAACTATTGCAACCATGCTGGAAATGCTTATTTGGTATGTATGATTCTTCCCACTGGCAACTTCCATAGCATTGAATTTTTTTCTTTTTCTTAGATGTTTATTACAAGAATGGCACTGAAATACCTTTTTCTTTTTGGTCTCCTCAGAATGAAAGATTTTTCSTATGTGATCAAATGGTATGAAACTCAAAGGAGAGAATAAGCCAGGTTATTGTAGTCATTTATCTGTTCCTATTTCTGTTCTGCTTTGTTTCAAAAGGACGAATCAGCCGGGAATGTTCACAAAGAAAGAATTTGATCAGTTGGCCTCAGCAATAGACAGCTTCAGCCTCATGACATACGACTATTCAGCACCGCATCGGTAAGACTTCATCTGATATCAGAAAATCATTGAAGGAACTGATTCCTGCTTAAGTCACTRTTAATTCTACAGTGCAAGTTCATTTTTTTCTACTAAAGTTGTAACTGTATCAGATGCTACAGTTCTGGATTAATGATTAAAATAGATGATTTTTCAACCAGCTGATAGTGCATTTTTTAACAGCAATGTGTATTTATCTGGGGTTTGGATATTATGAAAGATTTTGTACTCAAGCTAAAAAGGCATCCTTTTAAWAGGATAACCTGACATTCTTTTCCAGGCCATGTTCTTTTGTTTTGAATTACTTAGCATAGTTCTGCAGGATAGGSACACTAATAATCTACTAATAATACMGTTGTTGAACAAATTAGCTTTAAACAATTGATAGTTCATTTGCCTTTAAGTATGAGACCAGTTCCCAGCAACATTCCTTTGCTGTATTAGCATGTTAAGTTTTAATGGCAGAGGTATCATGAAGGCTTTGAGGCAGATAATYAGTAGGAAGTAGATAATGTTGATATTTGTAAGACTAGGGTATACTTCTCCTGTTACCATGCTAGTGAGTGCCTTTTGTTGAGTTAGAGGCAAAGCCTGCTCTCCTCTCCAGTGAGGTCGGAATGGAATGAGTACAATATTCTGATGTTATGTATATGACCATTCAAGTACTCYGTGTGTTAAGTTCATGCTCCTTTTCTTCATGTAGCTTTTGTTAGGTAATTGCCTTTTTAGGTTTTTTTTTTCCCCCATAAATGTTACACCATCACTGAAACTTGTCTTGCTTACCAGTCACTAATTTTATAGTTTCTCCTGTAGGTAAATGATGAGTTTTGTCCCAATATATTTTGCCAGTTTGCAGTAAAAACACCGAGGATGGTATTGGAAAGCAAATGAAGTCTTACACAGTTCTGAATTGCAGTGTAGGCATTGTGCAAGGCCCAGTGACAATGTGCTGTGGGGAAACMTTTTCTTACCCCTAAGGAGTGTAATGTCCCTTCACCTTAGAATGGAATCAAAAAGTCAAGAGTGTGGCAATCGTGTTTTGTGTATCAGCACTTCAAGCCGCTGAAGAATGGGCATTTAACCTTGATAGAATTGTAGGTTCATCTTCACTGATTTTTATGTGCCATAATTTGCTCTTTACAATTACACWGGTCCAAAAGAGAAGGCTCAGTATGAACACGTGCTTTTTCTGACAACCTRTTTGATTTTTGGTACCTTGACAGACCTGGTCCAAATTCCCCCCTTCCCTGGGTACGAGCTTGTGTTGAAGTACTGGATCCTGATTCGARATGGAGGAATAAAATACTTCTAGGACTGAATTTCTATGGCATGGACTTTTCTGCTTTGGGAGCCTCTGGGGAGCCAATCCTTGGTAGCAGGTATGACTTCTCTGAATAAAGTACTTCCGTATGATATATTCTCACAAAAATTAGAAATTCGCAAGTATTTTTATTTAGAAATATGGATGTGTTAGCAACACAGAAATGGCAAAAATGATAAATCTGTACATGAAATAGTAGCTCAGCAGTTARAGTAAGACGTGTAACTTCTCTTCCCTGTACAGAAATGCAGATTGATGGCACAGTTACCCTGTCAGAACTCTCACACAAAAATGGTGTGTGTAGTTTTCCCTTTTTCCTCTATCTATGTTTGTACATGCAGGCTCCCATCCTTGTGGTAAAAAYCTTCTGTAGTGTTCTCTTATGTTCCATATCATTTTGGGGGTTCCTGCAGTTGTCTTACTGATTCTTTCTCTTAGCTTCTGAAGTTGTTACCTGTTACTTTGAAATTTGATACTGGTTTCCCCGCAGCAATTTGCCACTAAGTTTCTTTTCCATAGAAAAAACTGCAATAAGCTCAACTGGAGAGAAAAATCTGTAACAAGATAAAGGGAAATATTCCAATGCCAGGCTGAAATTTTRTATTGATTCTCAGAAGAAAATAGCTGGTTTTAGTTTTGGGTAATAACAGTGAGTTTTGAAGAAATACAGTCAAGGAATAGTACATCAAGCCAGAAGAAAAACAAGAAAAACACTGTGAATTTGACAGGAAAATCAGGTTTGTTCAGAAATTTGTTATTAAATTATAAATTGGAATGAAACCAAGTGGAAACAAACATAAAGTACACAAGGTGACTGTTCTGACTTTCACAGGTTACTAAGTTCATTACCCCACGATATTTGGGTATAATAACAAATTGCTTTTTAGACCTTGCAATACTGTGAGGTGGACTGTGTAAGGTAAGACTGATTTTTTTTTATATCCATGCCTTCAGTTACACAAACACCTTCATCATTGTGCTTGCCTCTGCTTCTCTTCCTGCTTCTCCTTGGTAGGGGTATAATACTGTAGACAGTTTTCTTCCAGTACTGATCTGTGTTTGATTCTGTCTGAATAACAGAAAAGAGGAAAATAAAACCATTGTTTACATGAAAGGTATCTAGYAGGTATTTCAGAATGACTTCTCTAAAGTTAGTTGCGTGGTTAGCCTGGAAGAGTACTCAATAGTCAAAGCATTGTTGATTTACAGACCTAATTATACAAGCTCAGCAAAATCATGTAGGTTCAATGTAATAGKTACAGTTCCTTTTGCAACTAGAGTATTACACTGTCTAGGAGAATAAAAGGTTCTTGCTTTTTTCTGAACTGCAACTTTTGAAATTAAGTTTCCGCTTGAGAAAACACTGTGTACTAGGATGGCATCTACTTTACTCTTCATAGATTCTTCTGGACTGTATTGTGGTATTAACTMATGTTGTTTTTTAATTAATGGCAAAAATATCCTAGCTAAGAGTCATGTATGATTACYGTAACTTTTATGGAAAGGGTCTATATTTACCTGTCTGTAGGACACTGGTGCACAGTGTGGGACAATATGTTTTATACAGAGAATGGTTCCCTTAACAGATCATGACGGTTCATTGACAGATTGTCATTTTCCAGATATTTACCAGAAGCATGGTTCTGGACAGTCTTTAAAAGACTTTGAAGGAATACATAAAACACACGAATTTTCACTTTTCTGCGTTACCCATTGGTCAGTGGTTATCTTTATTTTTCCAGAAATATATCTCTGAGCGTCCACAGTTGTATATGTTGTGTAGTAGTGCAAAAGTAGAATAGATTCAATGTAAAATAGCTTCAAAATAGGCCAAACTTCTGACATAGAGAAAACAGAAAAAAGAAAAAAAACAGGGTGCTTTTAGTATTAAATAAGCTTTTTACTGCTTAATTGTTATCAGGCTGTGAGGAAGTCCTTTGACATGCAAGAAGTGCTGAAGGATTTGTTCATGGCTCCTTTAAGGCACTGTCCATATGTTGTAGTGATAGTGAAGTTGAGCTAAAATACTGGTATTAAAATTTATTCAAAGTCTATTCAGTTAAGTGCAGTCTGGTGTGTGTCAACTTCTTTGTTGTAGATTTCTGCTCAAGTTTTTGCATATGAAATTCGTTGCAAGTACAAGCCTCCAGCATGTCAGTGCTTGTTGGCACACACTAAGGTGCACAGTGTCTTGTTGAAGCATATTCWTTGGAATCTGATCTTTAAGAAGAGAGATGGTGGATTGCAACATCCGGTGGCAAACTGTGTATTGTCACATTGTTTGATGTCAGCGTATTATGCACTTTAATTGATTATTAGTAAAGTGTATGCATAGAATWGTATGCAGAATRCAGAAATCCTTGCKGGTCTATGTCTATGTTTTTCTTTAGGATAGGAATGACACAATGGAAAGAGATGCWGAACATAGGTAGWTTCCATTCACTGTATTTGTTTTCAGCCCAGAAATTAATAAAATAACTTACACAGTACTCCYGTTTGCATAAAGTATTGTTTGGCAATGGTTTTTTATTGCAGAATGTAATTTAAAGGTCGAGTACTTGAAAAGATATATAACCTTTCCGTGTAATATCCTGTTTCCTTCATAAGAAGTRCTAGGTATATATGTATATGCTTGCATCTCAGATACATCTCAGAATTAAATGAAATGAAAACAGTTTTTCTCTTACAGCAGCACAATGTAGTTTGTCCTTGGATGTTGYTACAATAGGAACTACAATTTGTATTTGCAGCAACAATTTGTTTCTTAAAGCTCAGTCACAACTATTACTTATTAATACAATGAGTCAGTCACAGAGATTATAGCACTTTCTTGTGCTTTATTCAACCAAATGCTGTTCAGTCAGCTGCAGGGAAGCTGCATTCCTTTGTATATTTCATTGTGACATAATTTTCATGAAAACCTAAGCTGCAAATAAAGGTGTTTTGTTTGTGGTTCCCCCAATCACCTGTAGTGCTTCTGGCARTGTTTTCTGCCCTCTGGCTGTTAAGAATCAGGTGTCTGAATCCTTAAGATGYAGTCATTCTAACTTTCCACTGTATTAAAATCCTGTCAGAACATAACCATCTGTTGCTGCTGACTTGCTGCTCTAGTGATCACCTTGTTCCAGAATGTCCTGTGTTGAAACTGTGACCTGACAGTATTTCCTCTTCAGCTCACAAGTGTATGTCTTGGGTAAATAATTCTTTAGTATACCCTGAAGCTTAAGAAATTGGTTAGTCTTTTTGAGAGATCTTTATCATTGGGTCCTTTTTGAGACCTGCAGCAGGTCAGCAAGCCACTCAATCTCATGAGCTTCTTACTTCCAATGTACTTTTTATGCCTTTAACCATCTGTTCTACAGAATCTCTGTTAATTATTGGGACATTACATTTCATTTGCAGTTTTGTTTTGCCTTCTCATGGGAGGTTACACAGCAATGTAGTAGGGTTTTTCAATCCATGCCATCTAAAATCTATATCCATAATGACCTGGGCCCAAACGGAACTGATAAACTTCATTGCTAGCTGTGAATTAAAAGCAATGTAAATCAAAGACTGTCACGTGGTGGTGGTGTTGCTTACATTTAATAAATCAAAATTCTTTATGGAGCACCTCCCTGCTAAGTTTCATGTGATAATGTCATTTTGTCCTTTTCTTTGTGTAGTGTTGAAAGAGGAAAGATACATCTCTAATGTTCCACCTGGCTCTGTGTAACTTTTGAATATATTCTGCATTCAAGCTGCTTTTGTTCCAAGCATAGCTGTTGAAAATAGATATGTGAATAACCCTGTTATTTTGAAACAATGCTGTGTGTGCTTACCTTTTATTTAAAGTAATCTGAATAAGAATTTCTATGTTAATTTTAAACATTTAAGAAGATTGATATAATAAATTACCAGGGAGAAACAAGGGAGAAACTAATTTTACAATGCATTGGGCTGTTCAGAGATAGAAAATAAGATGACTTGCAAGCTATGTGAGGATGTAGAGTTCTACTGAGAATTTAATTGGCTGCCTGCCATTCTGTAAATAGCATGTCATAAAATGTGGTACTTAGAAAGTTAGAGGTGAACTTTTTCTCTGAATTGTCAGTGTCTTTATAAGTAGCAATATAAGATTTGAGCCAACTGTGACTCATGATTTTGTTTTACAGCAGTTACCAAAAAGCTTGTGCCAGGAACCCTTTTACTCTTGCAAAGTAAAAGGTTTTAAAAAAAGTAAAAGCTTTTAAACATTTTTCTTCATGCTGKAATTCTCTCAGGATTTCTATTACTTCCCTTTATGCCAGGATTCTGTATCCTGATTTAATCTATTTTGTTCAGAGTTCATGGGGAGATACTAATATTTTGGGGAAATTTTGGGGAGATACTAATATTTCAAATAAACCAATGTACCAATTGGTTTGGTAGGACTGAATGTTTGGGATTTTTTAGCAGACAGGCTTTTCTTTTAAAAGCAAGTTGCTTGGAGTTGTTCTAATCCTAAACTGATCTTTCAGTCCTGATTATCTAATTTGAGCATTAATCTGTTCAATGAATGGAATTGCCATGATTGTTTTGGGGAAGSAGTCAGAATTCAAACAGAGATACGAGTTTCTATAGGCCTGTTGAAACTGATCTGATTCTCATCAGCATWGATTTAAAAGCTGGAATGAACTTTCTTGGTAACTCAAATGTAATTTCAGTTGGTTGAATTTTTAGGAAGATGACTATATACTCCTTCATTTGCTAAAGAGCACTGCTTCCAAAGCTTTATTTAGTAAGCTCTGAAATATAATGCAATTCCTGATAAAACACAGTTTTTGGCTTTTTTCTTTTCCTCAGAAGTTATGTCTTTATTACTTGACTATGTATAGGCTCTCAAGCTAACTGCCACAAAAGTGATGCTGGGGACCCMGAGCTGACACAATGAGTCTTTGGAACTTTTTCCTTTGTGGTGACTTTGGTCTGGTCCTATGAGCTGGAACRTTAGCAGCTCGAGTGCTGCTTCAGTTGTTTTATCCAAAAAAAGCATCCGTTTTATGCACTCTGGGACTGGTCCGTGGTGCAGACTACAGTGTGGTGCAAGTTTTTATTATAAAAGTTCCATCCTGATGTGAACTATAAGTTTGATATATGCAGAATCACACAAACTAAATGCTTCCTTTCATTTTGACACAATGCTTTTAAACAGTACATGAAAAAAAGAGTAAACATGAAAAAAAGAGAAAAGAAAATAAGGTAGTTACAAAACATTACTTTTTGCATATGGCAGGGGAAAAAATTCTTTAAAAATATTGTTACATATCTCAAGACATTTTTTTTCTGCACAGTTATTTCAGAGGGCAAGAATAAATGTGCATGTTTATTGCAATTCCAGAGAAAAGTAGCAATTACAGCAGCAAAGTATTCAGAGTGTTCAAATTACCAGCAGGAGGACTCAATAACTGCRTGAAGAGCCAGTATGGAAATATATAAGATTTAGGAATAGATTTGAAGCCTTGAAGTAATACATAGAGGAAATAGTAATGRAGCATATAGCTATACATTGTTTGAAGTAATGGAAGTGCAAGTGTGTTCCATGACATTARCAGCTTTTGATTTGTGCAAGCTGTTTGTTTATATTTGGAATTATACAGCAGGTGATTGAATAAGGTTTCTGGTGATAACATTCAGAAATGATACAATGTCCAATAATTTTTTTCTTTATGATTTTATGATATAGGCATAAATAGTRTAGTATCTTAGTAATGCCAGCACACAGGGTAGGGTTTTTCTACCCTAAATTAATTCATGACTGCATTAGGAAAATGGATCTAAAAATGTAGAGTAATAAATTTTAACTGAAATAAGTTTTCAGATTTTGGGCTCTGAAAATAGAAGAGTTGCTTTCAGAATGTTGCTGGAATGCMGTTTTGTTCATGGCTGAAATGGAAATCAAGGCAGACTGATATTTCTGGAAAGTAATACAGTATTATTTAGATAGACTTAGGAAAAACTACAGTATTGTGAAAATAACTGTAAATTAGTTATTTGGAAATTCAATGAAATTTAAAAGCTTATGCCCAAAATAGATCTATATATCCTAAATAGTTACCATATATGCCCATTACCCATTTTGTGCAGTTTTATATGTGTAATTTTCATGTTTAAATGAAATGTTTGTTTTGTCACACTATTTTAGAAAGAAACTGTCTTTGAAAAAAGTAAAAATCTCTCCATATATTACATCTTYGTAAACCTTTTGCAAGTAGCTTCTGCCTTTTGTTATTTACCTGTCCTTAATGTTTGGGAAAGAAAAGAAAATGCCTCTAGAGTGGTATTTCCTATGAAGTTCAAGGTAGCTGCCCTGCCTGGCTTAGAGCAGGTACATGCACTTCGCTGCTTGTGAGTGAGGATTCGGAGCAGGCAAGAGGGTTAAAGAGGAGACTCTGAGTTCTGTGACACAGTTTGTGTGA
This sequence comes from Malurus melanocephalus, assembly GCF_030028575.1. NCBI lineage: Eukaryota > Metazoa > Chordata > Aves > Passeriformes > Maluridae > Malurus > Malurus melanocephalus. The sequence goes on from NW_026623379.1 coordinate 100,485, forward strand.
CATTGGGGATAGTCCTACTGCCAGACTCTAATACAGGACAGGGGTGTAAATGGCAGATGGTGCCTGCAATTTTCAATATAAAATCATTGTATTTTAATACAATGTTTATTTTAAACCTAAAGGGGGGTTGTCATACCTTTAGGGTTTTCTTGTATTTACTAAATTTAGAGACATTACTATTGTACAAGATATTTTTTCCCTGTAAGTGAAAGCAAATGTCCCTGAGTCCTGGGCTTTGGAGCTCCAGTGACTTAAGAAAATACGATGTTTCCAGCTGAGAAGTAGTTGTGGATCAGAGATCTGTGCTTAGTACACTGCCCTCTTGGAGCCATAAATTCAGAAGGGTAAAAGTCAATTAAACCATTTCTTTCCATATTCATGCACTGCTTTGAGTATGTTTTAATGGATGTGTAATTACATTTCAGTGGAGTCTGCATTTTATAGTAAAGAGACACTGGATAGTTTGAGCAAACTCAATATAGGAGTGGAATATATTTTAGTATTGACAACAGAAGTGAAGATAGCTATTGGGAATAAAATCTGTTGAATTGGTCCTAGGTTTTAGCATTTGTGGGTTTTAGCATATGGAGAGAAATCAATGGGACATACATCTTTAGGGAGACCTTTATGTACCAAACCTGGGAAACCTATGGTCACTGCAAACTGCCCTTGCTGAGCCCTCATTATCCAGTGAAAACATGAGGAAAGCATTGTGGGGAGCATGGTGTCTGCAGTCATCACTGTAATTTTGAGTTATGAATATTATGCGGGGCTCTCATCGCCTTGATTGCTGCTTACTTGCAATTTARAAGTCTCAGTTTCTTCAGAATTTTGTATGCCTCTCTTTTTGCAGACAATAAGTCTTAGCTGAGTCCAGGCATTTTAAAGTGTTTAGTTTGTCCTGGGTTTGTTTCTGTGCTTGAGTTTGCATATGGAAGGACTCCTGAACAATTCTCTTTTAGTTGATGTGTGCATCCTTGGGAACATGAATTAGGAGACAGGAGAATGGGTAGAATAGTTAGAGATGAATGGTGAATTGTTTGTAATGTGTAATTTCTCTTACAGTTGACCCTGAAAACCAATACTATAAGCATCTGTATGTGTAAAGTGGGTATCATGTTGCAAAGATTTAAATCTTATGTGTCAGTGTCTCTGTAAGCCTTGCTTGAAGATGCCATTTATAAGATTTTTAGAACMAGGAGTTGATAAGGGCAACAGACACAGTGCTTCCATTTAAAGGCATAACCAGTATGGCAGTATCTGTATGATACTTTTTCTGATTTATATTCTAGTATTTTGCAGAGAGTATTTTAGCTGTTCTTTTTATTCTTCCTCACAAATCTCATCATGAAAGAAAACKGATGAATGTGCTGATGGAAACTGTCCACCAAAAGCAGCATAGTCTTAAGAAAACTGATTTAAATTTATAAGTCAGGAGAAGCTAAGGTGCTTGCTAAATAGAATGTAAATTTAGTCTCTCCCCAGATTAAAAAAAAAAAAAGCCCCATACCACTGATGGTAATATGTCAAGCTTATAGAGAGCTTCACCAATACATTTCAATCAGATCTGAAAACCTCTTTCCAAAAATGAAGAGTTTTCATCTTGCTTCCTACCCCCAGAGTATTCCTTGAGAAAAACCATAAAGAGARTATTAAGAATAAGATGTGCCTGGAACCCTGTAGCTGACTGGCAGCATTTATTTAGCAAATGYATTAAGAGTAATTGAAAATATGTGGATTTTTTAAAGTGAAAATCTGATAYTGAATCATGAGTTTGCCTAAAGTAAACCACTTTTAATTTGCAAAGAAACCATTTGCCATTAGTCTTTCATGAAACAGTCGTTATCAAGCTGCATAATAAAGGACTGATGGCATCCATTACTATGTACAGGAGTGTCTTCCAGGATAAATTGTATTTTATTAGAATCTGTTTTATAGTACTGTGAGAAAGATGTTTAAATAGGAGTGGATTAGGAACATAAAATCTTCAAGTGCATTAGTAGATAGATTTGAGCAGTAGGGAGTCTGTGGCAACAGGTAAAACAATTTGTTCTGAAGAACTCAGTAATCTTTTACTTGAGCAGGAAAAGATAGGGTTTTTTGACTGCAGTAAGGAAGAATAAATGTCAGCAAAAACAGTCAGCAAATACAGCAATTTTGAAGCATAGAAAAAATGACATAGAGAAAATTACCAGAGCCATTTGTTTCAAATGTCATTAATGTGCATATTTTCACATGTGATGTTCAGATTTACATTCTAAATAATTTCTTTTCCATTCACTTTGTCTAATTCACTGCCATTAGTACTAGAATTCCCTTCTTTGCATTGGCCGCAATTTACARCCACCTCTTCTGCTCTGCTACATATTGAACGCTTATCTTTTGAAATTAGATTGTTTCTGTTCRCATGGATTTGGTGAGAAGTTATCCTTAGAATTGTGGCACTGTGGTACATTATTTATGTACATTCTGTGCAGAAAAACCACCAAAGCATTCCAGTGTAATTCACTGTGATACTTATAGAGGGTTTAAAATTTTAACAATTCATTATTTCCAGTTCTTTTTTTTATGTCTYCTTAGTGACTGAATTCCAAAATGTGCTCACAGGCCATTAGAGTAGTGTTAGTGAATCTAAGTCATATTTTCTGCTTGATTATTTTTATTTTGGCCACTGTTCTGAATATTGATTGGATTTTGACATTAAATGATCTGCTGTTTAAAAGTTTCTTTTCCWCACTACATGAGTTTGGAAGTCTCTGCAATTAAAGTATTTTGGTAGTTTAAATTTCTTGGGTATCTGAATTTTAGTTGAATGTTTCTTGAGCTGAAATTTTTTAAAAAGATTGATTTATACAATGAAACTCTTTGCTCACAGAATAATGAATTTATTCCAGAATTTATTTTCACATTMAAGTTTCAACTTGGCATTTTTGTTTTGTTTATAACTAGGAATGAGAAGCACCTTTTGACATTTACCTATTTTAGCATATTTTACACATAAAACCAGCATGTATTGCAAAGCTACTTGTGCATGAAAATGAGTCCTTAGCTGGCAAAAAATCACATGTAAAGACAAGAGTGATTGTGGGAAAGAAGACTTTTGAAGTTAACCTTCCCTCATTTATATAGATGCATAATTTGAAAAATGCTGGTAAGTTTATTTATTCAGTACTATTACATCAATTTTAAAGCTTGATTTTATTTTCCACAGTCTAATTGTATTCTCTGGTAGCCAGTTATGGCTAAGTTGAGCTAGCAATATTTGTAGAAATATGGGAAAAAAAATTCTTGCAGAAATAAGTCTGATTTGTATTTGATAAAAAAAAACGGTTAACTGTTTCTACACAGGTGCTGGGCCATGAAGAAAGAAATAAAAACCATAAAATTATGGCATAAGTGAGAGCATTATATACTTATTTATTTTAAAATGCTCAAATTCTGAATTTAACTTCTTTATAAGGCTATAAATCTATATTTCTACTCAATAGGCCTGATAATTAATGGTGCTATGCCAAGGGCAGCAAAGGCTCCCATCCCCTCTAAAGCAAACTGTTGTAAGAGACTAGAACTGTTCTAGAGTTTGGAAAGCAAATTAYAGGAAAACTTATTCAAAAGAGGTTTCTCTGGAGAGAGACTTTTGTTCTTTTAGCTAGCAAGATTTTCTAAGTTTCTGTTTCTAAAGGGAAAGGAAAGGAATAGGCAGAATTTTAAACASATTTGTACCTGCTCTTTTTGATTTCCCGGTGCTGTTGACTTCACTGTGAATAAACTTAGCAGTTTATTTAACCTCTTCCTCTTTATTTGAACTATTAGAAAAGCAAACATGTATGTATTTTACTTCCAGGAGTATAACTGGTRAGAGAGCTACATTTGACTTTGGCAGCTATTAAGATTTTTAACACAGMTGAAACAACTTGGCATTAATTTCAATATACAGCTTATGCTTTTGTAGTGAYTCTGTATCTAAAATGGAGAAGATACCACTTAAAATTAAAAGACCTGAGGTGCATTTTTCTGAGCTACAGCAAGTATAGGTAATGCAAAATTCAAGAACACTCTGGAGTAATAGGATGATAAGTATTTGGCTGTTGGCTAGAGCCCTGAGCTGGGCTATGCTTTTGTTTTGTTTTGTTGGTTTAGATGAAGGAATATCTGATCTTTTCACTGAAAGAAAAAATGTGTTCCACCTTATCYAATAATAACCTTCAATCATTTCCAATTTCTTGAATTACTTTAATCATATACATTTAATGTTATGATTATATAACATTATTATATTAATTAATATATATAATATTATTATATTAATTAATTGACATTCTCTCTCATTCTTGATTTCTGATTCCTCTGATTTCTCTTAAAGGTTCTTCCTATTAACCTCATTTCCTGCCTTGTATCATGCAGCTTCAAATCCTTACTAATTGTTTATGTTTAGCCATAACTAAGACAGTCTTCATGAATGGAGCCATTTCACTTCTTCTCTCCAGACAATTTGTGTGAAGGATAGATTTTTGACAGGGAGAAAAAAGTGGCAGATACGGAGTCTGTTCAACAAGCAAAACATCCACCAAGATTGCTGGGGAAAAAACTAATTCACTGTCATGGGAGGTAAACTGAATTTTTACTCCCTAAACATGTTTCATACTAACAGTGGTTCAGGTAAATAATTTTTATCATGCAAGTGACAGTGCAAGAGTCACCTCATGAAATGAGCCATAGAACTCAGTCTTTCTCCAGCCTTCCAGTGGACAGTAATTCTGCCACTTCTCTTTATGTTGCCAGAGTTCCTGGGAGAGAATAAATAAAGGGAAGTCAGAATATTCTGCCTTATTTGATAGCCTACCTAAAGGGAATTTTATGACTATTTTTAGAGCCATTAAAAGAATGAAATAATTTTAGAGTTTGTCAAGTGAGTTGCTTTATTGTAGGGGGTATTTTTGGCTTTTAGTAAGAACAGTCCTGGAGTACAGTGCATCAAAGGATCTTGGTTTGGATTTGGAAAATGTGTTTCTGAAAATGTTGGCATTTGATATTTTATCTTCCTTCACAATATTAGTTGGTGGCATTTTTCTCCATTATAACTAAAGTAATTTTACTGTGTCCTCTTTGTAGTAGAAGGTTGTTTCAAAACTATGTGTTTAAGGATAATCTGAGATGTTATAATATTTTCACCTACTTTGAAATTACTTTGAGGAGATTCCAAGGTATTTGTCTTTCTTTCCTCTTTTCTAGCTTACTTTTTGTGAAGTAGAAGTTTCGAATGTTGTCCATCCAAGAAAGAATAATCTTTGTGAGAGAAGGATACATGATACTATCTTGTACCAGTACTGGAGGTCCATTTTAGTGGGTTTGTTCWCTTCTGGAAACAAGTAACAGTCCAGTATCATTACCAGTGCTGTAAATCTCATTACAGCTTGTTCTGTTTAGGCTTGTGATTTTTAAGCTATTTATTCAAAATTTCTAATGCTTCTACTCTATGTATTCTGGTCAGGAGGGAAGATCAGCCTGTTAATCTTAAAATAAATTGGAAATATAAATAAAATATTGGGACTATTACAGGACTTTTGATCATCCTGACCAGCTTGTAWGGGAAAAGATCTGTATTGTAGGCAAGAACAAACATAAAAGGGAATTAAACCGAGAGAGATGAAGGAGGGATGCTAATCATTCACAGTTGCATAGAAATAYTGTAGTTTTTGAAAAGCAGTGGGACTGGCTGAAGAAATTTCATAAAATTTTTTTATTTATTTACCCGTGTTATGGCACTGTTAAAGTGCAGAATTGTGCTTTCAATTGCTAGGAAATGTAAAATGTATGAAGACAAAATCCAAGTACTCATTAGAGTAGTCTGAAAAAAAAGAAAAAGACTGTTCTGAGGACAGAGTTTAGGTAAATTATGTATTGAGTTGCTAAGGAGTGATTTTGAACTACGGTGAAAAATAGTAGCTCTTTATGAACCGCTTGAAGTTGCACTGAGGTCTGTCTGCTTTTGAGAAGCTTACGTATGTTTCATATATGTTAGTGTTCAAATGCGYGGTTTGGTTTTACTTTGATAAATTTTATATCCTGAATATTCCACATTTGGCCATTCACATTATTATTATTTTTCTGTATTTCTTAAGAAAGTAAAGGTTTTCTTGCCTCTGTTGGTCAGCTTGTTCATGCAGTTTTCTCTACAAYTTTTTTGGTGCCTTTTGCTTATAGGAACTACTTTAAACCATATTTGACAAAACTCTCAAAGGTATGGCAACTGTTCTGAATATAGCAGAGCTAAGTTAAGGTTTGAAGAGAGAAAGCCTTCCTACCCTGAGCTGGTCGCTTGTTGCCAGAGAATCCATGTGAAGCCCAAGGTGTAGTAAACTTCACTGTTTTCAGAATGGAGGGTCTCCTCTTGTCTGCTGTGAATTGTGTACTTAGTTGGTCTAGAGTTACTTATGTGTGTGCGTTTCTCACTGTGATTCTTTAGATGTTCATTGCAGGGAATACTGCAATAACTTTTCGATACATCGACTTTGCTGGTGAGATGCTTTGTCCTTAACCGTACATAAATTTGGGACTGAAAAAGGTATTCTTGTCACATTCAAATGTCAGGTAGTTAAGGAGTTGTCAGTGAAGAATGGTCCTTAGCTATGTTACATCATTTCTATTTATCAAAGGTGCTGTTCTCAGAGAACTAAGGCTATTGATGTAATAGGCAGTTTCCTGGTAAACAGGTAAAAAGTAGTAATTTTTTTTCTCTCATACCCTTCATTTCACCCTTCAYTTTTCTTCTTTCCTTCTTCCTTTCAGAACTCTTTGACAGATGCTAAGGTTAATGAAATTTAATTTTAATATGGCCTTTTCTTTGGGCTGCTGACAGTTCCTTCTACACCACAGAGACCTTTCTTTTCCAGCTCACTTCATGTTTCAGTAAGAAGTAGAGTATCTGATGGAGGCTTCTTCATGAATAAGTGAACCCAACTGGAACACAGCCAAACACTGTCAGAACTGCCTCCCAGATTCCCAGTCTTGTGTTTTACCCTGGTTTGAGAGATTAGATTCATTAACCTCTCATTAGAAACATGTCAGTGCTAAAATCCCACAGTATGCTAGATTCAGCCTATTAGAAATCCCAAAAGGCCAGTTARCATTAAAGAATTAACATTTTATATTCCAGAAGTTAATAATAGATTCCTCATTTGGCTGCATTCCACTTCACTGATATGGTAACTTTTCAGGTGCTTTTCCCTTTAAAATTAGCAAGAATGTTATTTATCCAAAAAGAATTGTTTGATAAAAAACTTTTATCATTGTAGAAATAGAAGCACTTGCAGTATAAAAATGCTTATTTAATTTTAACATTTTCTACATGTATGTGTGGAGAACACTGCATGTGTAGAATACAGTATGGTTTTTGTGTATAAATAAATATAATAACACTTTCAAGAGTTGTCTCTATATCAGTGATAACCTATACAGAGTTTGTTATTTATAGGAAAATATTAAATCCTATTTGAGCAGGTTTAAATGCATCGAGATATTAAAGCACTGTGTTTAGTTCCAGAGTTCATAGATTAGGGTAAAATGAAATATCATTTCCATTGTGTTTTGACCTCAGGAGCTTTCTTCTCTAATGAGAATAAGGACTGCAAAATAATTTGAGTAATATGGAATTCATTCTACATCAGTCATATTACATGGCTTCTGCTCAAGCTTCATGTGAATGCTGGTTAAAATCCATAAAACAAGAAGTAAATGACCCCTTACTAGCAATACATTTTTGTGTGTATTCATCTGCTACTGTGAGMGAAAAAAGAAATTTCCATTTTGTGTGGCTATTATAAGAAGCATRAAATAATGCTTTTGAATCGCTTAATGTCATTGCTTCAAATGGAAAACAGTATTTTCAAAGACATTGCACTTTGTTATTCAGAGCTACGCTTATCAGCCACCATTATTAGGACATTTGGCTGCTATTTCAAAGTACGAGAGTGGAACACGGGATCATTAGTAGGGAAATGAGAAAGAATTCAACTGGCAAACCTGTGCTCTGCTCTCCCTGAGACAGAAACCACAGCCACCAGAAAGAAAAGTAGATGAGGGGGATCCTCTGTTCTTCCCCTGCTATGCAGAAGGCAGTAACATAAACACAAAATGTGAATGAGGAAAAGTCCATGCTTGGAGCAGTAGGCAAACTCCCTCTTTGTCCATCTTACCTTCCCATGTGCTTGTACACAACAATTATGAGACTCTGGATGTGGAAGGTAAATCAAAGGATGATGTGGATGATGGCCCATGTACACCGGGGTTATTGCTGAACAGTCAGAAAGGACTGACCCCCCAATAAAGACATGCAGTTGTAGAGAAGTGAAACAGTCCTTGTTAYGTATAATTGTAGTAATTGAGGAAATAAGATCAAAGTGATCAGTACACAGAATAAGTAGTAAACAACAGCATGAGTTCTTTAAAATGCTTTTTAAAAAAAATGCTTGAGTGATTCCAGAGTCATACTCAGTAGAGAAGAAATATTCTGTATGTATATTTTCCAGTTATACACTATTGTCAGTATAATCTTGGGGTTTTGTTGTCAATTTAAATTAATGTTTTATTTTGAAGAAGTGGATGTTAGAATATTAGAGATTTGGGCTATGACATTATTTCTAATGTGGTTTTAAGGACCTTAAGTCTCAAAGGTCTTCAGCTGTAAACACCTGCTGGTGCATTACCTCTGTATTTTGGAAACTGAAGAATGCTTTGGAAGTTGATGGGATTCTCTGTTGTGTTTTAGAAATAAGCTGGTGTATCAGTGATTAATAAATAACTGGTTTCTGAAATTACAGTGAATATTCTCACAAGGGCCAGTGTCTACTACTGGTACTCTTACAAAGGTGCAGTAAATAGGATTCCTTAATGTTCCTAATGCTGTAAAAAAAAAAAAAAACAAAAAAAAACACGCAGCTAGGTTTCTAGTACATCATCTTCAGGGGGTAGGACCACCATTGAAGACAATATATTTGGTTATGAGGCCAGTTGAAAATGAAAGATTGTTTCCAATCTCTCTGTTCAGTCACAATTTAGCTTTTATTTTATATTATTTTTACTCCAGATAGATTAAATTCTGGGATGTAGCACTGTTGACAACACTGGATGGTTAAATTTACCTGACCTCTGAATATCACAGGGTCACAGCATTTTCTTTCTTCTAGCTCCTCATTATTTTAGTGGTTCTTCGTTGCAGTTAGGGAGGTTCTTTAAGTGGTGTTAGTGAAACAATGAGCATTGTAATTTGGTGAMGGTATTGGTTGTTGTTCACACATARTGACTGCTGATCATTTTAATGGGAGATATGTCTGCTTTACATGCATGTCAGTGGGCATCATGACCCTTTATATAACAAGTATGTGGGAAGGTGGGAAAAAGAAGAGATTTCCTTTGGAAATGCCTTCTTAGTTTAAGTAATTGTTAGATCAGTGTAAGTATGACTCGTAAGTATTAGGCAAGCTTAGAACCTATTGATGTTAAGAGGCATGATGTTCAAGCTAGTTACAAAGAAAACTTTAAGTCACTGTATTTCTAATGCATGCTGATGAATCCATATAAAACATTGAACACTGAAAATGCTTAATGCTAGAGAATGGTAGAGATTTCCTAAGGAAAGTCGTAGCACACTTGACATTTTACCTGAAATAAGCACTTCCTTAAAGTTATCCTTGTCAGGACTTGTGYGTTTGCTGTTTTTCTGTTTACCATTTCTGGTCTCACTGAGTGGTCCTTCTAAACATAGTCTTCCTGTAGAAGCACTTGCTTTTAAAGTGCATKCTGGGTGTTGTGCTTGTTTATAAACTGTGATTGCATAGCAGGCCCCTGCAATGTGTTTTGCCTAGGTGAAAGCTGGAAATTTCTTCCTACTTGTTTACTGTCCTTTAGTTCTGCAACTTAGGCAAAATAATTGTTGTGGCTTTGAGCTTTCAGTATTTCCATCAGTGATGTTTACTGGTTGAATCATTCATAACCTKGCAATTTTTGCTAATCCAATGATTGTGTACAGTTTCTGAACAGTTCTTTTACCAAACCAAATTCATATATGCATGCAGTAATTATCTCAGTAACCACATCACATGCAGTGTTTATAAATGGATACRGATCAGCTGTGTCCCTTATATTATGTCCCTTATATTATTGTGTGTTTTTAGAGCTAAGGCAAGTGTAGCCTTCCTGTGAATGCCTGCAATCTCCTTTTCAATTGCTTCTACATCCAAAATAGTCATTATTCATAATAGAAGCTTATGTAAGCTTTCTATTTTTGTCTCATTCTAGCTGTGGCATATGAATAACTTTTAATACTCTCTAATAGCAGTGAAATTGCAAGTATATACTTCAGGGCATTTTCTTACTGATATTTGCTAATGTCTGCAATTCATAAAGACCTCAGTGGTCAAGCTGACTGTACTCCTCCTGTCATTCAGCTCTGTGGTGAGTTGACATTCAGAAGCTTGTAGTTAATTACACTGGATAATAAGTATACTTCCTTTAAGAGTGGCTATTAGCAGAAAGTATGCTTCATATTTTACGTATTCTTTCAAGCTGATTTTGAAAGTGATATCTAGGGAAAYGTGGTTCAGCATTTTTAAAGCAGATGTACTCCTGAGTGATGTCAAAGAGCCAGTACTTGACACAAAGGCGTAATTCTTATGATGGACCAACAGAAGCATAACTGTCCTGCATCAAGGGAGTTGTGGTTTGACACTGGACAAATGCCAGGGCCCCACAACAGCMGCTCATTTTCTCTCTCCTGCCACACCTGGGCAGAGGAGAGAAAAAAAAATTATGAAGGGGTGATGAGTTGAGACAAGAACCAGGAGAAAACATTCCAAGGTAAAACAGACTCAATTTAGGAATAAAAAGTGAATTTATTACTAACAAAATCAGTGGAAGATAATGAGAAGTAAAATAAGCCCTTAAAAGAAACCCATTTTCCCCCAGCCCCTCCTTCCTTCCCACAGACAGCGCAAAGAGACAGTGCATGGGGATTYTGGTCAGTTCATCACCCGAGATCTTCTTCCACTRCTCAGGGAGAGAGAGTCCTTCCCCTGCATCACCGTGGGGTCCCTCCCATAGGAGGCAGTTCTCTGAACTTCTCCAGCATGGTTCTAATCTCATGAGCAGCAGTCATCCCAAAACTGCTGCAATGGGAATTCCTCCCATGGGCAGACAGTGCTCCCAAAACTGCTGCAGCATGGGTCACTTGTCCACGGGGTGCAATCCACCAAGGACAGGCTGCTCCAGCCTGGAAGCAGGGCCGTGTCTCTCCATGGGGACTCCCACTGGACCACAGCCTCCTCCAGGCATCCACTCTCTCCAGTGTGGGCACCTCTCCCACGGGCTGTGGGTGGATCTCTGCATCCCCCGTGGGCCCCATGGGCTGCAGGGGCACAGCTGCTCCACTGTGGTCTTTGCCATGGTCTTCACCATGGCCTGTAGAGGAATCTCATCTCCAGTGCCTGCAGCACCTCCTCCCCCTCCTTCTCCACTGACCTTGGTGTCTCCATGTTGTTCCTCTCATGTCCTCACCTCCTCCTCCTTCTCTGGCTAGGAAAAAACTATGTGTCCTTTGTTTTGGTTTTCTTCTTAAATACATTATCACAGAGGTGTAACCAACATCTCTAATTGTCTGAGGTTTGGTCAGTGGTATGTCCATTATCTTCAGAGCCATCAGGGATTTGCTCTGCTGAACATGGTGGAAACTTCTAGCAGCTTCTGACAGAAACCATCTCTGTGGCTCCCCTGCTAACAAAACCCAGGCCATGCAAAACCAATGCAGGAGTATTTCAAGATCCAAAGGATATTATGAAAGTATTATATTTTGACTTCTGTAAGACGAGAGTTAGGTTGTTTTCAGGTGATAAGTGGTTTACATGAGAGAGGAAGTTCTTCACTACCTTGAATAACACTGCCACAAATTGTAAACATTGTATGTGTTAGGACATTTTGTCCCATGTCTGGGATGCTTCTTTGATACATTATAAGTGCCTTACACAGTTTTGTTTAGAGTTAACCTTTGTAGCTTAAKGTATTCATAAAAAGATTCAGGAGAAAATGACCCCTTCTATATGATCTAAAGGTGATGCTTACCACCAGCAAAGAATTCCCATGTACTCCATCCCTGTATTTGCTGCTGTATATCAGTATTCTCARTGCCCTCTTGGCTGCCTTGACAATACTTGTGCAATGTGCTAATGCTTGACTGCATTTCACCAGCCTCCCCATCTCTTCTGGGTCTTTTCTTTTTAAATCATGGGCTTCTTTTCCTCTCTCTTTTTGTGTTCAAATTTCATAGATACAGTGAAAGATGGAGCAGTCATCTTGGCTGAGGCCAAGGGGTACAACAAGTATGCCTAGAATTTAAAATACTCTTGAGCAGCCTTCCTCTCTGAGGAAACACCGGCTGGGTATGGGGGGGGCTGGATGATGGAAGGATGTGGATTCTATAAGCCATGCATGAGTGTGCTGTACTGATGATGCTGACACACAATATTGAAGGGCTGAAAAAACACCATCATTTACAGCCATTCTTAAAATTGGACTGTTTTACACTTAATTTGAGCTGTTTCAGTGTTCAGTTGCAGTATCAGTGCAGGGTAAAGTACAGCTTCTTTCTTTTTTTAATACTTCTGTTGCAGTGCTGTGATGTTGCTATACTTCAGCTTTCTGCGGAGGTTTTTGTAATCTTAGGCCAAGTTTGTGTTGCGCTGTCTGCTTCTGTGAGATACTGAGAGAGAGACTGATATGGTCCTGATTACAAAAAAAACTCTGTAGTTAAATTCTTGATGTTTCTTCATCAAATTTGTCTTTTGCTGTCATACAGATTTCCTATACAGTATCTCTCTTGTCCATCTTCGAAACACTGGCATAACCAGTGAGTCTCAACAAACAAAGAATATGGTGAAGGAGACCTCATATCTAGTAAGGCAAAAAAATTCAAACTCAGGGAGGGAGTTTTTAATGACACACCCCACTTGTGTTATGCATCATATGCATGCTAACATGGGAAAGAGGATTTAAAAATAAGGTTGCCAAGGAGGGGGAGGCTGGGCTCATTCCACTCSTCGCAGTTTGATGCCAGTGCAGCAGTAAATGCCCTGAGCCTGCAGAGGGATTGCAGGTTGGCAGAAGAGCACCTGAAAGGCAGCACAAAGGAATTCCAGATACTCCAGACAATAAGTCTTCTTCACTGGGGGCCCAACTTAAATGCCTCTGTGCAAAAACACACAGCATGAGGAATAAGCAGAGGAGTTAGAGGTATGCATGCCTGCAGGGCTATGAGTTTATTGGCATCATGATGACTGGAGTGTTGGAATGGAAGGATGGGGCTCTTCAGGAAGCCCAGGTAGCTCTGTTAATGAGGAGCTGGAGTGCATGGAGCTGCAGCTCTGCCTGGGTGTGAATGAGAAGCAGAGAGCATATAGGTCAGTATTAAACAAAGAGTGATGTTTAGGGAGGTAGTACAGTAGAGGTTTTTCAACAATTCTTTGCTATTTCAGTGTGCTTATTTTAGTATTCATGTGAGTGCCCCCATTCTCACRTCACTTACAAGCATTTAATTGAAATGCATCATCTTACACTGATTAGATGCTATTGTATGAAAAACCTACTTGTATAGCATTCTGCTAGATTATGAATACATGAACCATTAATGTACAAATTTATTGGTGGAAGCATCTTCTAGACTTTAGTGTTATGCATTAACCTTTTGCTTTTAAACTAGAGAAATAACAGTTTACTGTCTCATTCTCCACAGAGACAAAAAATAAGGGGATGGACATGAATAACTTCATTACTTTCCTCGTTAGTTGCCTTTGAAAAAGGCTGTACAAAGTTATGGGTAAAATATACTTTATTAATTATTTAGGATTAATTAATTTTTCACTTTTAAGATGTTCATTATTCTGAGATAGTTTAATGAAGCTGATCAGGTTAGACCTTCCAATACATTTGACTTCACACTTGGGAGTCTGTCTTACTGCTGTACCTTAATTGGCTGCACTTACCCTTGTGTGCCAAAAGGATCATATTCATAGGAAGATGTAGCTGTTTCACTGGGAACATATGCACTGAGCTGGAACACTCAACTGGCCTGGTGAGCCAGTACCATCCTTTCTACTGTTTTGTGACAGCTGTAAAATTTTCCCTGAAAAGTGTGTATCCAGCTGGCAATTGTTTTGTTATCTGTGTGTGTGCGCAAATAAATGGTCAAAAAAAGGAAAGATTGTCTGTAAGTAAAATGATTCCAAGGTAGTAGGATATTTATTAAGAATCCACACATGAAATTCATCCACTGTCTAGGGTTTGATAATAATAGCCTATAATGCATAAAGGGGTCATCTTGAGCACACTGTTAAGCAAACAGGCAACTCTGCAGTGTCTTTGAGTGAAAAATAAAATAATGATGCTTCTGCTTTTATAGATTTTGATGTCTGCTTTTTCAAGAAGCTCAAGGGACTGCAGTACTACCCCACTGAGCGTGTGCACATATTTATCTATMGTCTATCAACATAATTTCTGTGCTTCTATTAGTGATATGTGTTGCTTGCCCTGACTTTAAGGATTTTACTGATGAGCAGTTTAATTTCAGAATTCAGCCAGGAACTGGACTCTGSTCATAATTCTCTTGTGTCACCTTTGACAAATTGCCTAATATTTGCATTTCTAGTATTTGAAAAATGCTGGTACTTATTTTTGTACACTGCTTCTGGGGAAAGCTAGCTTATAGAGTGAAAAATTGYTGAATAAATTAATGTTTATTTCTATATATTAAGCCCATTGCGCTAGGATTTCTCCCATACTTAGTTCCTCAGGCAGATGTTCAAGAATATTTTCTTTCTGGTACAGTTCCCAAAATTATTTTCAGGGAACTGATTGTGGTGTTAAAAGTAGAGAGGACAGAGAAGGAATGAAAGAAAGAGTGGATGAAATATCTCTGATACACTCAGGTTTTTTCATGCTTTCTGAACACTAAATACATGGATAAATTATATGGTTTTATATCATGAAAAATAGTGGGTCTGTAGTAGGAATAATGCTACTTCTTCAGTGTTCTCACCATAATGTTTTGAATTTGGTTTCACTAGAGGTATATAGAAAAGAGAGTCTTGCTTGCAAATATTTTCCTTGGCTATTTAATTAAAAAAAAGAAAGCATAATGCACATAAATTAAGATGAGGATGTAAATGACAGATCAGAGCTCTTAGTGCAGCAACATGCCAATTATATTTTAATGTTATGGACTACTGATGGATGCATATGTGTGAGATATACATGCATAAAATCTACTAAATCTGACATTTCTTTGAGAGCCTTCCTTTTCAAATTTCCTGAAGCTTGTCTGTTTAAAATCTATTTAAAATCTCATGCCTATTGAGAAACTGTGACACCAGTTCAAATTCATTTCTGCAAAGAAACATAATACTATTTYTTTTGTGTGTGTGATCTTGTATAAGAAAAACAATGAAATTTTATCCAACATACGACGAAAGGAGTGCATAGGTTAATGTAGCTTAATCAGAGTTATCARAAGTATTTTGTATAGAAAGTTATTTATAATCAAGTAACGTAACTCTTGCTTAGGGTACACTGTTGGAGAAAGAAGGAAATGGGTATAGTAAGAATAATATCCTACAAATTTGAGTCTAAAATAAAAAGTGAGGGATAGCAGTTCTTTTCTACAAATTCCATGTGTGCTGTGAGCAGCTGCTTGAAGGCCTCTGCATTCTCATGGGGGCTGGTGAATACGGGCTGATAGAGCTGAGTATTTACAGAAATACAAACACACAAAGTGTGGCGCCGCTCAGGATTCAGACTTGAATGCTTGTGTGCACTTGTAAGTGCCCACAGGTGACCTGCCTGCCTGATGTGCCGTTTCAGTAAGTGAAGCCTGGAGGTGCWCAGCCACTGCAGGGCTTCTGGTAAGATCAACAGACCTCTGGCTGCCTTCCTTCTCCTGCAAGCTGTCCTGGGCCAGACATGGTGCCAGCATGCAAGGCTGTTTGGCTCTCCATCTCTCTAAAGCCACCTTCTGCTCATAAACCAAATTCCTTCAAAATGTGCTGTGACAGTCAATTACCATATGTTAGCAAAAGCTAATAAACTAGTTATAATAATAACTGCAATAGTTGTAAATAGTTATAAATAGTTATACGTAGTTTATTGGTGAAGCAAAGCCATAATGCTGAATGAAACATTAATTTCAACAGTGAGAAGATCACATAGTAGGAGAGACACTCAGACATACATCGGTCATACATGACTAATTRCAGATATGTGCTATGTTTAACCCTTGCTGTGGCCGCACCAGAGAAGTTGTGYTGCTGTGCACCTTCCATTGTAGCTGATGCAGGAGGGCACCCATCTTAGCTGAGAGAGCTGAGGAGAGTGGGGTCATTCTGACCATTCAGCATAATTTGTTATAAAACAATCCATAGTTATAAAATTACTTTATCCTAGGTCCAGCAACAAGGGTGAGATTCCAGTCTTTTTTTTCCTTTGGATTTTGGTGCTGCCTCCTTTGAGGTTTTGTTTCTGCATGTAAGTTGTGCCAGCTGGTGGCAGTTCCTCTAGGGTTTTTTTGAAGCATCTTGGCAAAAAAAATACAAAAATTTTGCTGAGATTAAKCAATTCATCTCTCCATGTTTCAWTCAGTTTTTTGTCACTACAYATTTTGATGCCCTATGATAAKATGGCATATTTTATSTTTCTTCAAAAAATAAAACTCTACRTGGCAGATATAGACTAGAGCCATCACCTCAACTAGCAGCAAAATAAATTTTCGAATTTCTCTCAGTCAGCTGTTTCCATGAAAACCAGCAACTGTTTCTAAGACAAGATAGCATTCTCCAGGTTTTGGTTTGTTGTTTTGTGGTTATTTTTTTAATATACAAATCTCTTTGCATCCAGATAATTAAAATGCTGTAACAGTTTTCACATTTCATTGCCTAATTAACAGCAATAAAAGGCCGCACTAAATCAGGATGAATCTGTAATTTCATCACTAATCGCACAAGTGTGAGTGTCAGAATCATAATGAGATGCACAAATCTGGAGGTAATGAGGCTGTGGCTGTCTGGGAAATTAGAGCAAGTGCTGGCACAAATTGTACAGCAAGGATTATTCCCATTTTATTAATTATATGCTTGCATAGGGAATTATAACCAACTCAAATTACTTTAATTTGTGAAATTCATGCTCTAGCTATGAACCTGACATCTGAGCATGAWGCTGGGTTCCCCATCCCTCCCTCAGTGTAAAAATTGTGAAACATTTCAGTGCCCTGAAGTGTTTGTTTAGATGTGAAGACTTTGACATTCTGACATGGAAGGATATTGACCATTTAGTGCTGTTGAGATCCTATTGTGTAGCACATCAAGGCTTTCTAAGGTGGAAAGGAGTTTCAGTAATACCAAAATTAAGAGTATGGCAAATWAAAATACTTGGGGCACAGATAATGACTGGTATAATTTAATTTCATCTTTTAACTGGTGTGATACTTCTTTGGTAAAATGAAAAATACCAGCTTGACTGCTACAGTCAAGTGTAGTTTTACATTCTAACAAAAATGTCTTGTAGTGCTACAGACTAATAAATACTGATTGAAACTTGTTGATTCCTTTGAGGTTGGTTGATTGTATGAACAGATCATGCAAGTTAATCTGTGTTTAAGACCAAGATGATTAAATGATTTGTGCTGATTCTGTCCTGAGGGTGTATGATAAACTTCTGACTAATTTGGTTGTTTATACATCTGAATTGACATTTTTGGAACACATACATATTTCATGTTGATAGCCAAGGATGACAATGTTCTTTCTCACAGTGAAGTATAATTTGGTAATACTTAGCACCCAAATCCYATACTTTAAGCTTTTTTACTAAATGCTACTTGAAAAATTTTCTGTAACATGCTTAAGAATCACTATTYATTGTATCTATTTTCAGTTTTTATGTTGTAGTAATGTTTCTGATAARTAGTTAATATCACACCTCGTATCATTGCCAAAAAGGTTGTTCAGAAGGGGTCGAATATATTATGTTTCCTGGGTTCTGTTTGTTATGATGTAAAAGTGCCAATGAGTTTAATGATTATCTCCAGTAGTGTAATAAACATTTTACAAGGACAGTGACAATCTCAGAGTCAGAAACGCTTGATTTATTCTCTTTTCCCTAGATAAAGGTTGTTACTAGGTAACTCATTGTATTAGGAGTTAATAGCAAAAGAGTTTATTCCAAAATCCTTCTCTAGTCATAYAGCATGCAGCATTAGCTCTTGTAGCAGCCAACAGTGCTATATTCATTAAATCTGAGAGGTAGTCACCAGGAAGAGCTGGTGTTTATTACCATCTAAGTGGATCAAGTTCCTGGTGAAGGACTGTATTAACAGCCATCTTGTGTGTGCAGCATATRTTGCATGAGATGAGGACTATCTTTCAGTCAGTCGAAACTAAACCTTGATGTATTGCATTGCATCTTTGCTCCAGATTGTCTGTGGTTTTGCTCATGTTTCCAATTTTGTTAGGTCTTTTAGGTCTTTGCATTAAAGCAAAACAGTAGTAGCCTTGTAAAACCTACAGTAGCACAAAACGTTACTTCTCCATTTGGGTTTTCTTAATTAGCCCAGCTGGACTTACTCAGTGCTCTGCAGATAGTCTGTGTCATTAACAAGCATGTAGGGTTTATGCAGCCATACTAATGACTGCCAGCATAAACCCAGTACTCACATCTTCATCTTTTATAAAGAGATGGTGTTAGTAAAGGTTCAATGTGGTTTTTCATAGGACTCATTAATTGATGCTTCAGGAGAAAATTTTATCTGTGCTCATTCCTATTTGGCTCCACTTGCTCTTAAGAAATTTGATTTACAAGTTGAAGTTTGACAGAACCATGGTTCTGACACCTACCATAAGGCCAGTTGTTCCATCTCAAGATGTCACTTGTCAGGATCCTTGTTTTTAGATCCTGTTCCCTAGTAAAAGATTTTGGAAATCACAAGGCTTTAGGAGTTTTTATCCAAAGAGGACAGGTGACAGACTGCAGTGTAACCCACACAGTGAGTGATTGTGTGCTCTGCTCTGAGCTTATCCAGAGTCTTTGATGCATAGCAGGCATATCCTCTCAACTCTGTCTTAGAAGAAAAACTTTCAGTGGAAATTAAATTTTTTTTCCCTCAATTTTTGTTCTTCAGATTTCCCCACAAAACAATTAGATTTTTTTTTATTCAGCTTTGTCATGTAGCTGTACTTATTTTGTGACCTTTCATTTGGCTTTCAGCAAATCATCTTAGTTTTATCTTAGTACTTATTTTCTAGAGTAGTTTATTATTTTTTTTTTTATACAATATACCTTTTTCAGTTATTTTGGTTGGGTAGAACAGAGGAATCTGTTTGGCATCCCAAAAATCCCCAAAGGTTCCCCATGACATTGGTTTAAGGCACAGGATGAATTCCATCTAGTCACCATCACAGCTTCTTGAAGCTTCCAGAGTTTCTGTTTATCACAAACATGGAACTGATATGCAGGAAAGTGAATTTTCTCAAACCTCAAAGGCAGAACAGTAGCCAATATTCTCTTCCCAGGTTCTCATACATTGTCTGTATTTAGTATCCCAAGAATCTTGGTGAGTTTATACACTGAACTGGTGGAATTCTAGGAAATAATCAGAAAACAATCGAGAATATAGGAGTGTCTGGAGTGGAAGTAACAGCTCAGCACTGAGAAATGAGGAGGTTTTTATCTACAACTTACAGGTCCAGTGCTAATCAGATATTTAATGATTACATCTTTTCTTCCTCTTCTCTTGTTTTTCTAATAGATGCCTATTTGAAGGGTAAGAAATACTGAAAGATAATAAAAATGGAATGCCTAAGTTTATCAGTAAAGATGATCTAAAGTATTATGTGTAAAACTGGAAAACAGCAATATGAATTGCAGTTGACCTATTTTTTTGTGACTTGATGAGCTCATACCCACCTTGAAGGTACTCAAGCTTTCATAGCATAAACTATTATTCTGAAATGTGATTATCCTGTTGAACTCTGGTTAGAACTCATTGTAGCTTCATTCATTATTCAGAAGACTGTAGCCTTAATAGTAGTTTAAAATACATGTCATGTATTTGTAATGAATTAATTTGCTTTCAGCATTGATCAACACTTTATGTCTAATTAGCGAGCAGATTTAACAATCTGCTAGGATGATACTCTGCTGCATAACCATTGTGTTGATGTCTCACAAAATCCAGGGCAGAGAGAGGCTGCTAGAGGAAGGTTTTCAACAACAGCACTGTTGTTGTTCAACAAGCAAAGATAATATGTTGTGTGCTGCGGGATTTCAGARTATAATATTTGTGGGTTGTATTAACATTGAGTTGGCACTGGAAGACAAAGTAAAATGGAATATGCGGTGTCAGACGCTAACTTTAGAATTAAAACGTCAGGAATGCATAGCTGTGCTGCCTAAGGTTGTGGTGAGGTGGTGGTCAGTCTCTTCTCCCAACAGAAGGCAACAGAACAAGAGGAAGTGGCTTCAAGTTGTGCCAGGGATGTTTACGTTAGATATCATGAAAAATTTCTTCACTGAAGGAGTAGTCAAGCATTAGAACAAGCTGTCCAGAGAAACAGTGGAATCACCATCCCCATCAGTGTTCAGAAGACATGTACTTGTGGCACTTTGGGGACATGGTTTAGGGGTGAAGATGGAAGTTTTAAGGTTAACAGTTGGACTTGATGATCTTAAAGGTTTTTTTGAACTTTAAAAATTCTATGATAAGGGTCAAACAGTTTCAAAATKAAGCTAGAATATTCTCTAGGAATAACTGAAATTAGATCCTTCTTTTGTGTGTGTTTGTATGTTTTGCTGTTTACATTACCCYTAGGCAGCAGGGTAATTGGAAGATCTAGAGGTACTTGTTGCTAAAAACACCCTCCCTCCCTTTACTGAGCTTGTACAGCTGTAAGTGAAGAAATTCACTGTCATAACAAGCTTTTCTCATCTATTGTACTACTGCACTTTACTCACCACTTTACAGAGGTGTCCTGCAGAAATACTTTAGAGCAGTGTTTGAGGCTTCTGTTTATTGAGGCATAGAGTGAATATCTACAGAAGGAATTTATGAATGATTGAATGAATGAATAAAAAAGTAAACACTCAATACATTTGATTCTTAAGAATTTCTGCAAGTATAACTCCCTTTCAGAAGAACACTTGGCCKGTTCTCTTTGCTGGTGAAAGCCTGGGCACAGCTGTCCCAAATGCATATTGATAAAAAAGCTGTCCTTGGTTAGTGTAGGTTGAAAACTGAAATATGTACAGCTTTCAACAGGTTTTAACACGCAAAAATTCAGACGATATTCCTTATGTCACAATGACTTTCTGGGTTGCACTGAGAACATTGGAAGAGCTGGTAATGTCATATGGACAGCTGTAGTACAGCRTAGCAATCAGCTGTTCACAGGCAACAGCTAAGAGCTGTTTTAGTGTGCACTYGTGATGTATTTAATCACAATTTTCATATTACAAGCAATTAGAATAAGTGGTTTATGGAGAAAATGAAAAGTTTCTGCACATTAAATRTGGTAATTTTATCTCTTGAAATAGAATTCATATAAAGTTACACTGTATCTAATAATAATTATGAAATAGCATCATTCTAATTCCAGCTGGCCAAATGTTTGGTTGCTGAATGTTTTTCAATGCAAATACTCACTGAGCCATGTGAGATGGTGAAACAACTTGAGYGAAATGGTAATCCCTAGTGAGCCCATCAGAGCACTGACTTTCTGCGGTTACTACTTATCAAACTGAGAYACTTGAAAGGCTTTACATTTGTTGATTTTCCACGCATTTAAAGAAGATTCTTCTGACTGCAGCTGTAACTTAATATTAGTGTTACTCATGGGAACTGTTAAGACAAAAAAAAAGGTGTGTTATCATTGGGTACAAAACTTCAATAAGAGTCTCCTGCAAAAGGAATATCAGACAGGCAGAGTTCAGGAGCACATGCTGCTGTATACATGGGAAGAATCACAAGCATCCCTCACCGCAGCAGCTGTAGCAATTAGCCAATTAAACAGGTTTTATTGATGATCTGCAATAGCTAATAAACTTTTAACGAGCTATAAAACACCCTATGGATCAATCTTGCTATTAACCAGCTGGATCATAACGAATACTTGTTAATCCTAACTAGCCTTATTGTTGGGAAATTGAAGCAGTGAGTGGACTATATGCCAAATGTAAAAGTGGAGACGTAATTCCTAATAAATTTTGATAGTTTGCGGAATATTTATAGTTTACTCAGTGGATAAAACAGCCATTTTGAAAAGGATGGTCTTGGGGCATCTTTTTAGCTCTCCATGTCATTAAGTCAAGRATGAAACTTTCAGCTATCAGACTACAGCACAGTCACTGAAAAGCTGATAAAAGRAAACCAGGAAGGTTTGAGGGTAATAGGGATTTTCCATAGTTCTGTATAATACAAAACCATCTCTAGGGGAAATACTGTTCCAAAACACAGGAACACAGGGCTTAAATAACTTCAGTAACTACTTGCCTGATAGTGTATTTTTATCTGATTGGCTGAATGTTATTTTTCTCAACCAAAATCGTTATTTAATCTTACACACTGRCAGCTTGGGGTTTTTTTAAGATAAAAACATAGAAGGCTAATAGGGAGATATTTAAGGATTAAGAAGTTGTAGAAAGTAAAATGTTGACAGATAAGATATCCGTAAAAGTTTGAAAATACCATACATAGTAGAGAACTCAAGAAGTATTTGAAAACTGTTTGCTGCTATGGGATAAATTCATTTGGATTCCTAGCATTTGGAGTGAATGACTGATACAAGATGTGTGAATTTATGGGAAGTTCCTACCAAATTTCCAAGTAGTGTCAATGTTAGTAGTTTGCATTTTTAAATTTCTGATGTCACATTTTCATGTGTGGTTAGTCCAGTAGTGTTATTTCCATCATACTWTTATCAAAATGTTGATTCAACTGAAGATTCGGATTGTTGTTCAGGGAAATTGCCATGATCCATGCATGTGCATCCAATTGTGCTCTTAAAGACAGAAAATAATGTTGCTTAATATATGCTCTTTTTTATGGCTCCATGCATGAAAAGCACTTACCTCAGTGTAACATAAAGTCCATACATTAAGACTTCAAATATTAAATTGTTGCATAAAAATATAGGCTTCAACTCCTTTAAAAAAGGAGTTGTTTCATGTCCTAGAGTGTTTATCTTCTGCTTTGGTACTGTGATGGAAATTTTCTGCACCTAAAGTAWCTGATTATCTCAGTTTTTTTGTAAATATTTGTTTGAATGCTTTTTAAGTATTTGTTACAGTTTGCAAATGCTTGGAGTTGGCAATAAAAATATTTATCRGTATAGCTACGAGAGAAAACATTCCCAGCATAAAGTGTGTGAAAGAAACTGTAGCACAAAAAAACCCCGTCTCTTAGTAGATGAGAAATATTGCAACAAGTATCAGACCTATGACCATCAAGACTGTTCCAAAAAAAACTTCAGTTGCTGAAGTTTCACAAAAACTGTGATTGTTGCTAAAAAATTACCTTTCATTCCTTGGCCATGAGTTAATTGAAAGTATAAATAAATAAATACAAGCCACTCTACTAAGTAGAGTTTTAAGTGAAATCTGTTACTGCAACAACTTAAGATTTAGCTGCAGAATGAACAAAACCAATATGAAGACTGTAGGTAAACCAATAAAAAGTTGACTTCAGCTGACTTCAGCAGGTCTTTCCTGTTCCAAAGCCACTACAAAAACAATCTAAATTAAAAATAGTACACTGTGTAAAATGACACTTAGTGGTCATTTGTTTGRCATCTGCTGTGCAGTCAAATACTTAAAACTTTTTCACATGGGCATCTTTTATCAGYGTGTGGGGGTCTATGGAGTAAAACCAAACTACCTCTGTAATATCCTGTTCCCATGGTGTAGAATCAGTATACAGATAAGTTCTCCACAGCAGCTCACCCAACTCTTTGAGATCAGCTGAGATGTTTACTTTCAGCTTTCAGCAGTTCAAATTAATGTAATTAATGTGGTGAGATTTCTTCAGGAATTTCACAGAAAAATTAGGTTGCTGCAGTTGGGTCTTACCTAGAGCACTCTTTGCAGGAGATGCAGTCAGAAAGGCTGGGCAAACAATGAAATGATGGCACAAGCACCACTTGGTTCCATTGCTGCGTGTGCAGGTTGCTGGGTTTGAAGTTCACCATCATGCTTGTACTCATACCTTTGCTGGGTCTTGGTTGGTTACAGTGCTGTCACTCTCCTCACTTCCCTGATAGTTTTCCTGGAGGCAGGTCCTTGTTTATTCCCTGATAATGGATTGCAATTGTCTAAGTTCCTAGAAGTGCATGAATCCTGCAAATTCATAGACRCATAGATGCTTCCTGAACTACTGCTGCAAAGTTTCATTTTGCAGTTTGTCTTGTCAGATATTTGTGTTATTTAGAGGAAAAAAATGAACAAATAAATACCCACTGGGTTTTGTTAATGGGTCCAAGAAAAAAAAAAAAAAGGTATTTCACTTCAGCTAGAAAAGGAAACGTACAGAGAGCATAATAATAAATGTCTGTGTATTTCTTACAGGGTTACTTTTCTCCGTAAAGTATTGTTTGAGGATAATGTCAGAGCCTCTAGAAGTTCATTATTCCCCTCTTACACACAATTTTTRCCCTTCTGCTTAGGAAAAACAGTATTGTCTGTTGGCTCTTTTCTCACCAAAGAGCCATTATATAACCCCTCCTTTTATAATGCTTTGTCTCTCTTTGCCAAGCAGCCTCGTCTGAGGGTCCAAGTTCACTCACATATTTAGAGTTAGAAGTAAAGTGAGTTTTGTCTTACATACGAAGCCCTCATCCAAGGTTGCTCCCTCTGAGTAGCTGGTCAGCCAATGAGTGTTTATTGCACCTGACCTTGGAGAGGCAGATGCTGCTCTGAGAGAACTGCAGAGTGTGTGCACCCTGAGGCTGTAACTGCTGCCACGTTTTTATAACCTTAAGCAAAATTCATAACYCAGTGACATTCTCTGAATTGTCAGAGGTAGTTGATGGAAATGCATCTTGAAGAAATGATATTTAAAAGATTTATTGGAGACTACATTCTATGGTCTGTACTGCAGATAATGTTCTGAAAAGCTTGTTGTGATGATGCTTTTGGATAGAACAGGGATGGAATGGCAATACAAAGGCTTGTTAATGCAAGTGACAGTGATACGGTATTTGGTATGACATGGATATGGAAAAAGCAAAGACCTTGTTACTTTTACAAAATGTAATTGGACAATGTGAGGATTCTGGAATACATTTTTGCTTAAGTCTCTAAAAATTATGAGGACACAGACTGCATGCATCTAATTTTTAAGTAGCTGAAAGCAGAAAAGAAATTAGGTGCACTGAATTGTCCAAATTCAGGTTTTCATTTGGATTGAATTTGTAGATTTTGTTATTCTTTTCACTTGCACAAAATGACAAGTGGCTTCAAAACACTGGGCTTTTTTTACATCTCTTTAGTGAATTGAGAAAGAGAATGGCATTTAAAGTTAGAACACGGTTTGATTTTGATCCTTTTCCTATTCTATCTGCATTGCACAATTTGCACTAATTAGATATTACTGATTCAAAAATTGTTTCTCCAAGGGACAGGAACATGTCAAATCTTTCAGTTAGTAGTTACATAAAACATTAGAAGAGTGAGAAAAAAATTTCTTAACTGGCAAAGCTTTATGCTGACAAAACCCTAGTGCAGATTCATTTATCTTTTTGTCCATTTTATTTATTCTGATGGAGTAGCTGATTCAGGTGCTGCCAGTAAAATCTCGGTCAGTCCCATAGGTGTGTTTTCATTTTGGAGGGATGACAAAGTGGGGTTAAACCATGTGCCAGTTGACTATTTAAATATGTGCCATTTCACAGATTAGCCTGGTGTTCTTGACAGTGAAAACGCTTTATTTTTTTGTGGATTTATGTCTTATCCTGAAATGTTGCTCTGTTAATAATTACTGTAAGATGAAACTTTGAGGGATGGTGCACTTACAGGAGCACCAAGATTATCCTATGTTATAGCCTAAACCTGCAAACTGGCAAGAAATATGTGTGCTTTGTGATCTCTAAAGTGCTTGTTATTTGTGGGGTTTTTGTTATTTTCATTTCAAAAGTAAAGAATTCTCATCTTTCACTTTCACTTGCAACTTTCCAAAATTTTGATCAGTCTTCTTTCATAGCATCATCTCAGTTGTTATCCCTCATGCTCATGACTTGCAGTTATGAAATCTCTGAARCAAATCTCAATGAACTTCCAACTATAATATTCAACCATAGTACCATTGTAGTACTACCTCCACTTAGGATATTGGGTTGCTTGAATAAAGTTCTAGTATGCCACTAATATGTTCTTCAGATTATGTTTGGAGTTTTGCAAATAGTGTGTTTACTGTTTTTTTATCACAGTGATTGGAAAATATTTTTGATGTTACTCTTTGTTTTAATAGAGATGTTAAAATCATTGTAACAAATCCATTTATGTATTAAYTGGCATTACATTTTCTAGAGCCAGTTGGTAAGCAGTCTGTTTTAAAAATTAAAATGCTGTCAATGGGAGAAGTGGAAAAATAACAAATTACTAGAAAATGCAGCTTATCTCTGTCGACATGCTGAAATACCACAACAGTGTTTAAAAATAACAGCCATTTTATCMATGTTCTTTAATTCCAAGGCTTAACAGATTTTTAATTCAGAAAAAAATATGATCATGTTTAATGGTTAGTTAGTATTACAGAACCCATATATAATGATCAATCATGGCTTACTCTCTTATTAAGGCATTTCTCAGCTTATTTTGCATGGTGTATGTTTCTAAAAAACTAATGTTATATCATATTTCAGAGCCCTTGGTCCTGTAASTATGTTGTACAATTAACTAGGCAAATTAGAGCAGTGAGATGCCAGATCTGCTGCAATTAACATTAACAACCTGGTTCTATTTCTAATGCTTTTCTAAATACTGTAAAAATAACACGCTTACTTAGMTTTACCTTGGATTTTGGTATATTTCCAGGCAAGGTTTATGCACCAAATCAGCACTTCTTGGAATATGATTCAATATCTCATCTGCTCCTTTCTAATTCCTCCTGAGCCTGCAAACTTTGCTAGTGATTGGCACATTATGTTAGTACTTGTTCCCATATGGAGATTAAACCATGACTGATGGAACTGTCCCAGACTTTTCCATTTACCTAGACTTCTTCCTCATCTACTGCAATTGCACCTGCTTGCCCCATGGGAAAACAATGTTAAGATAGGTGCCAAAATCCAGATAAGTTTTACATYCACCTAACTGATTACAGTACTTATGGGCAAAGTAATATAAATGATTTCTGGTTTGTTATTTATTTCCTGGTTCAAAAGGATGTGTAGCAGAGAGTGGAATTGGCTGGAAATTGGCAAAGGCTGGTTAAATGTGACCCTTAGCTGAAGTTCCTGTATGATTTGAGGAAATATTCTTGATAGATATCATGAGCTTCCAAGCACCACAACTGGGAACTGCCTTCAGATTACTTTATGARGTTAGTGAAACAATTTATCACTTATAGTTCCTGTTTCTGTGTGCTTTCTTATTAATTTCTAATATTTTTGTTRACTCTTGGCAATTTTTGAGTGCTAGACTGGTGCTGACAGAGAACAACTTGTATAAAGACCAAGGCCATTTTTCTGGGTGATAACAGCTTGTTCAATGTATTTTTCTCATAGTTATTACTTTGTGTTTATTGGCATTAGACTTTGGTTGCCATTTCATTGCAACATAATTTGTTTCTCTGAGCTTCTGCAACTCTTTTCAGTCAAGTCTGGTTTTTAATTGGCTCCRAGTATTTTCATATAATCAGCAAATTTTGCAGCCTTGCTGATTTTTAAAGATATTTATGTATATGGAGTGAACTGCAGAGGTCACAACACAGATATTTGTGAAATGCTGTGCCTTCTTTCTATTGTGAAARCAACCTCTTACTGTTGCCAGATAAACATTCCATATGTCTAGTAATTTGATGAAAAGGCTTTATTCAGTGCAGAACTGTGGATTTCTACTGGTATCTTCTTTCCCTCTTGAGAGGATTTGAAGTCAGAGAAAGCCAGGCTTCTGAGACATCAGAAATAGAAAATTATGGCAAAAATTCATGTAACATCTCTCTTTAAGGGATGCATTTGTGTGCCCAGTTTACTTGCAGTCTGCCTTTGCACTGCCTTGGTATGAGATACACACCTACATCCTTTGGTCACGCAGTTTAGTCCCCTTGCACCAGAGCAATTGTTGTGTTCCAATTCTGTCATTTCACTTGCTCACAGTTTAATCTGCAGTCACGCTCCACCCCCATTCACCTGCTGACAGGAAGTGTATAACAGAAAATTGTAGACTGATGCACCYGTGCCTTGCAATTCTCTAGAAGAGACCCTGCCTGGCTGTTGAACCTGGGAATGCTCAGGCAATGCCAAATGCTTGTGCAGCACTTTCCCATGTTTGGGCTGGGCTGATAGGCTTGGGGAAGCACTGCCTGCAGCCATGGCTTTGCCATATTCTCAGTTGATCCCTCTGTTGGCTGCAGGTCAGCATSCAACTGGCAGTGACTGGATGGTGTACAGGTATTTCCCAGAGTTTCACTGCCAGCAAAACCATGGGACATGCAAGTTTTGGGTTTGRAATACCTTCACTCGCCCTTGGGCTTAGTGTTGCAGAAGGGCATGAACACCATGAGACAATCTTTGAATTAATGAATATTTTCATGAGTGAATAATGCATAAACCCAGCTCTTACTGCCACCAACAATCCATGTTGTTTTATAATGAAATATGCATTTCTTTTATATTTGAAAAATGTAAGGTACATTCATTTTGTGGGTAGTGCAAAATTTATGATCTTCTTAATTATTCATTTCAATGCTTTTTAAAGTTTGTAGATATATTTAAGTGACATGACAGATGACCACTCTGTCCCTTACCAGCTCTTGAAATAATATATGATAGATTTGGAACTCTTAAAGCCTGAGCCTTCTCTTTTCACAGTCAGATATGAACTCTACAGTCTGCAAGCCAGGTGGCCYGAAGCATTTGAGCACTTAATTCTTCTTGAAGTCTTCTGTACCAAAGGATCTTAATAGAAGGGAAATGTGTGAAAATGTTTGAAGCTCAGTGCTTGACGACCTGCAAGGTGGTCAGTGTGTTAGAGGATCAGACCTAGCATGCAAGTTTTGTGTTACTGTGCCACGTGCAAATTGGAGATGGAAGCATTCTATTTATGTTTCTTGCCCTTGTGTATTTACCTTTATAGTCTGGATTTTATTTGTGCATTTTGATGAGCAGTGTTTTTTGTTTTTTTTTTTAAAGAACATTTATCTTGGTAATTGACACGGAGGAGTAGAAATTTAGACTTTYGAAACACTAGTAATAAATCATAATTTATCATGTCTGGATTGTTATATCCAAATGACAAACAAGAACAGCTGTGTACTGCTTTTGACTTTCTTTCATTTCTCTTGCATGAATACAGCTCTAGGTCTTCTAACTTTGTTTTGTGCAATTTATTGTAATATATTTTGTGCAACTTTGCAAGTTGCATTTGTTGATAAACAGGGCACTAGGAGAAAATTTGTATAGAGTACCATTTTGAGTAATCCAAAGGTAAGATGAATATTTGGTTTTGATAGGTTTTCAGGTTTTCCTTGTAAAAAATCCTCAAGTGTGTCTTTCAGAGACTGTTTTCTAAATGTTTCTATTTGAAAAACTGGATCTTTTGTCAGTTCTTTGAAGGTTGTGCACACTGGTTTTGAAACAGTCAATTGCAAACCACAGGATACAGTTCTTTCAGCTTGCTGAGCTGTCATTGCAGCAGCCTGCAACTTCTTTTTCCTAACATGAACTGCCTTGATCATGTGTACACTTCAACCACTGCCCATTCGAGACTTATGATGATTTGCCTGAAATAACTCAGTAAGACATTTTGCTGGATTTACAGGTGTGAAACTACTTCAACTTTGTTACTTACTGCTTTTAACAAGGTTATATTCTTTTCTGATTCAAAGYTGTGAACTATGCATCCTTCAGTTATCAAGGTTCTAGCGTTATTCTCTTTCTCCTGTGTTAAACTGCTCTCTCTGGACTTTGAGAACTTTTACAGTTGTAGATGTGGTCCTTCACTTACTCCTGTACATCTGGAAAAACTCTTTTTTCTGTTTTGGTATTAAAAGCATTAGTAATATTTCTTTCAGTCATTGTACTGTTACTGTAGCAAGGAAACTGCCCTGTATTTTGATTTACAGATGCTCCAAATGCAGTAACTAATGCTGTCACAGGATGAATGTTTGATACAGTGTAACCACTGGACTACAGTGTGCTCTCCCAAGAAGTTTCTTACTTCCCCTGAAATTACATTTAAATTCAACCATTGTCCTGTCTGACACATCAGTCTTAACAGACCACATACTTCCCTTTACAAGGTCCTCCTCTGCATATGACCTGGTTCAGCTGGGGAGCATTCCACAAATTACTTAATTCTCTTTGCTCATATGCCACACTGGGACAGCCAATACTAGAGTGTCAGTCATCAGCATTTTCTTTGATGTATTTAATTTTCTGTTAGTGAATTAAAGCTGAGTTTCACATTCAATGCATAATGAATATCTTGGGGGCCCCTTTGAGGTACWGTAAGAAGGCTCTTGCTGTCTGATTCTGTTTTGCATCATCTGGGAGTCTTGCTGAGGATCCAGATTCTTTCCCTCTGCTGTGCAAGTGTGCTAAACCAGACCCCTTCACTGTTCAACTCCAGCTGTGAAAGGCTTGATCAGCAACTAGCAGCTTTCTCTTGAATGCTAATTTTAGAGATTCTCTAGTTAGCTAATGGTGGCCAAAGGAAAACTGAGAAGCTTTACAACCACCAAGTATCTTACTGTAAAGTATCACCTTGGACATTAATCATTGCCCTTTTTTTTGTGGGGTATTTAACCTATTCAGAAGCTGTCTGAACAGCTAAGTAATGTGCTGTAGAGCTTGAGCAGGGAGGTTGGACTAGATGACCTACAGTGATTCCTTCCAGCCTTAGCCACTCTGTGATTCTGTGATTCTGTGATTCTGTGATTCCTAAAGCTTTCAAAATGAAAATGGAAGGTAGCAGAGTGCAAGCAAATAAATTGTTACATCTAATTTCCATTTTCTGTTAAACCTTCTGTACTGTCATTCTGTTTCAGAAATTTGACTCATAAACCACTATAAGATTTTCCCAGAGCCTCCTTTTTCTGTGGGCTAAACACCCCCAGCTCCCTCAGCCACTYCTCAACAGACTTGTGCTCCAGATCCTTCCCCAGCTTCAGTGCTTAGCTGAGAGTGTTTTCTAGCTTGTCATTTACACAATTCAATGAGTTTTAAATTATTTGGCTTATACAGAGGATCACAGTGAAAKCAGGCTTCCACCAAGCAAGGATTGTTGCCAAATCTTTCATGGTCCTCTCCTATGTTAAATAAAATTCCAGAATTTCTTTATGAACAGTACATACAAATTAGACCTGAGTCTTTAAAATAATTTTGGAAGTAATTCATGTGGGTGTGATATTCAGCATGAAGTTTCAACGTGTAGTAAAAGCGGGTACAACCTTGTTTTGTGATAGGGATATTYCATGTTGATAAATGACTTGCCTGTGACCATAAAAGAGGCAGGAGTAGCAAACCAGCAACAGAGCATCTAACTSTGATAGCTGTCCTATGAGTTCACCCCTAGGTCTCACTCCCTCATTAGTAAATCACTTAGATTTACTAAACTGATTAGAGCAAAACTCGCTCTCAGCATCTCATTCAGCCTTGTAAAATCATCATGAACTTCAGCAAATTTCAGCACACAATCTACATATTAATGTTTCTTATGAGTAGGRTAGTGAAAAAGATATTTTATTCTTCTGTCTCCACAGATATAAGCCATGATGTAAATTGAGTCAGTTTTGTTCACATCTGATATGCTGAGTGATGGTGTTGTTTTCTATTCCATTTTTAGTATTTGTGGSTATGGATATTGATTTCTTTAGTACTGCTTTAGTAACCAGGCCTATTGGTATTTTAATCATTTCTCAATCCTAATGTTACTATGTTTGTCCTTAATCTATCCTGAGTTCTGAAGATGGTTATAATTTTCAGTGTCGCAGTTCTTTTCTGATCTCTTTTTCCTCCTTCTACTGTACATAATCTCCCTCCATGAGTTTCTTCTCTCCTTGATTGTGGTCTGGTAATCCCTSCTAGATTTCTGCAACTGAAATTACCTTGGTTTTGTGCTGGGCTTCTCTCTGTGTTTGTTTTTAAGAGTACACATTTTTTTCAATATTTATCATGTGCAAAGTTCAGTTCATTTCAGTCACATTAACTGTTTCCTGATACATGCTTGGGTTACAAATGARTTCAGTTCTCAAGTTCTTCCAGAGTTTTCTGAGACATACTTAGTGATTTTTGAGTTTTAGCATAAAAATACTAAAATTTAAAACATATATTTGGTGTTGCATACATTCTTAGAACTTTTCATAAAATTTTCTTTAAAACTAGGAAAACACTTTGAGAAGAATCCTTAAGAGATTTAGCAAAATTCTTATGAGGAGAGACTAAAATTTTACAGAATACTTTGAACTATGACTGGAGTGGTGAAACTCAAACGTGTTGTTTAAAAGCAGGCAGAAGGAGCAGCACGCATAAAGGAGTGTGCCATTGCAATGTCATTTCTATCTAGAGATTTAARATCTTTTGAAAAAGAAGTAGAACATTGAAGAAATAGGGTAAGAATTTTATGCTTAGAAGTATTTTATTATTTGTAAATTCCCTGTGATGCATCTGAAAATCAAATTCAACAACAAAAATGAATTTGCTCTTTCCAGAATAGAAGTTAACTAATTTTGACTACTAAATAAACATTTTGGGTTTATTTCTATGTTTACATGCTTCTTTAAATGTTATTAAAATGCCTTAATGTTTAAGTAGTTTCTTAATTTATGATTTAACTAAATTCTCTTTTGGAAATATTCGTGGATCCAAATGCAAGTGCTTGTGCAATAAAGTGTGCAAAAACATTGGCCATCAGAGGAGAAGAGTTTAGGTTTTGCCTGTTTATTCAAAGGAGAGATACCACTGGTCTGGTACTGACATAATGGGTAGATGTGTATGACTTTCTAAAGAACTCATGAGTCTTGGCTTGACTTCCAAACTGGTWGGACTTGCTAAAGATGCCATCAAGAAATTTTGGTGGTGAAGRTTAATATCAGACATCAGTCAAGAATTTTTTCCTGCTGTCCTGTTTGAAATTGTAACTAATGATAGATAATATAGTTATAAAATACTAATGATTTCCATCAATCTTGATTATTAGAGCTGAACCTTTTCAAGAGATGATGTAAGTTCTTGGTAAAAAAAAACATAAATTCCCTGTGTTAGCTTTACATTTCATTTTGAGTATTCAGTAACTCAGATGAAAAGATACTAAAACCTGTATGTGTGACTTGTACTTTATTATAAACAGCTCACATTTGCTGGAATGAAACAGTGCCTCTGTATTGTCTTTATGCACGCAAAATTATAGAACCAATTCTTTATAGAATGATATGTATCTGTAAAAATTGAATTCCTTTTGAATTATGCATTCTTTCATTGTGTTCAAAATAAAACTTTTATCTGAATGATTGACCAAGTTCAAATGGTGAACAGTATAATCTACATTAGCTATAAGATTGAGAAAAGTGCTCCTGAAGTTACACAATCTTGTCGTGTAATATATTCATGCCAACTTGGTAACTTCTTTGCCTCCC
This sequence comes from Malurus melanocephalus, assembly GCF_030028575.1. NCBI lineage: Eukaryota > Metazoa > Chordata > Aves > Passeriformes > Maluridae > Malurus > Malurus melanocephalus. Next base: position 134,356 of record NW_026623379.1, read on the forward strand.
TTTCCCTCTGTGACCTTTCAGGGAACACAATGAAGAGTATCTGGAATCATCTAAAGAAATAGAAAGTTTTTTATAATTTTTGAATATCTGCCAATTTTTTCTAATTTTTTTTGTAATGTGTTGCAATGTTTCTGAAGAAATAATTACTCATTATGGCATCTTTATTTGCTCTCTGTGTAGGGATAAGTCATTGTTTTATCATGCAAAATCCCCCCCATTATTGACTGGATTGGTATTGCTTTTGTTTAGTTTAATTCATAATGTTATCCCAGACTTCTGTCCTCAAAAGAACATGTTTCTACAGTTTCTTTATTTTAATCTGTAGTCTTTCCACCTCTGTCATAATTGCTTACTATTTATGCATTATCCCAAAATGTRAAATGCTGTAAAAATGTGATGGTTTTGTGATTTCTTTCAGCACTCTTCTATTCAATATGTTCTTATTTTATTGTAGGTAAAAATTACAACAAAGATGATATGTTTGAAAGTGAAGGTGCAGAACAAAACTGTTGTGCCATAGGAGAAGAATCTGTAGTACCTGCCAGTCAAATTCATTAAATTATGTTGTTATAGAAACTGGCTAGGCTCTTCCATGCTTAAAATATCTTGTGTCAAATAATTAGTGCTGCTTAATTGTATTTTATTGCAAAAAAGGCAAGTAATTAAAGAGGTTCTTGCAATGGCTGTGGGGGCAGAAAGGGTCAGAAACAACTTGTAATTGGAATATGTTTTGTGAATATAAATTAATAGGTCTAGTAATCTGTCTCTTCATTCCCTGGGATTTAAAAAAAAAAGTATCCAGCATATTTGAATTGTTGTTCCTTGCTCAGAAACATTAATGGATAAAAATTATCTCTTGTCCTCAATCCTTTTTTTTTTCCTTTGTCTGTTCTTGTCAGTTTAGGAAACCTGTAGCATGTGTGATGCTTTAGTCCTGCCCATGTACACAAATGACCCAATAAAATAAATTTTGGACTTTACAGTGCATTTCTCTGTATTTTGGCTGTCAGTTGTGTGTTGCAGCAGGTTCTTTTCTTTTTCCTCCTAGTCTGGTCTTCTGCCTGAAAACTTTCTGATCAAAGACAGCAGCCCTCATAATCCACAAATACAGAATTTTGCAGGGGAAAAAGATTTCTGATGTCAGCAAGTGCCCAAATCAATCTGCCAAACTAGTTCAAACAATCTCAGTTATGGAATTAGAGCCTATTGTTAAGACATGAACCTTCACTTTTCTCATGGTGCAAGGAGGTAATTCTTATTTTTCTTCAAGACTTCTAGATTTGATCACCAAGCATTTTTAATGCTCAGTACAGAATCCATTATCTGGCAATAATATTTCTTTAAGTAAAGGGAAAACTGTGCCATAGTGAGGGGGTTGGAGGATTGAAATTAAAGATTTTCTGTAATTAAAGATTTTCTGAAGTGGTGCAGTAGTTATGTTGTAGACTACAAAATGTGGAAAGCAGTACTGGCACTGGAGTGGCTGCAATGCAGAGTGAGAGAGGAACAGGTTACAGCCCTCCACATCATGTGAAAATAAGTACAACTAAAATATTACACAGCAATAGCCTTGCCAGTCCCAAATGTAGGTCAGTGTCTTCCAGTGAGTGCAGTTGGAACTGTTTCCTCTAATCCAAGCAATATTCTCCATGTTGTCCATGCTCTTGCATTGTAGGGCTTTGCAGTTCTCCAGCTGACAGTCCCATCTGTTTCTCTTTATCTCTGAGCTTTGCTCTCATCCTCTTTTTCTGTGTCTTCACCTAACAAGGTCGTTCATATCTCTTCTCTGTGCATACCACTGCAGCAAGAGCTTGTGTTAATTGGGTATGTGGGGCACAGGGAGTTACTCCCAGGTGGCACCTCTGCCATATGGTTTTGAAACAGTTCTTTGCAATGAAAAGTAGATCTTTACTTCTCCCCTCAGGCCTGCCTTAAGGTAGAAAAGTTGACTTGTTTGTGAGTATGAACCTTTCAGTAYCTTGCCAGACATAATTCAACAGAAACAATTTTTTTAAAATTAATCAAATGCTTTTCTTGAGCCTTTGAAAAAAGCCATGTTCACTGATGAAATCAGAAGGAAAAAAGGTAAATGAAAACTTCTTTCCCCAATATTTTTTTTTTAATTTTGCTTTAAAAAAAAAAAAAAAAAGAAACATGTTTCTTCATTCCACATCCATCTCTCACCCACTTTTAGTAATTGGTGCCTTGCAGTATTTTTGGCTCTTTAATTTTACTTTGGACTTTCTGGATTTGCCTTTGTTACATGCATATCATAATGTTTGTTAACATTTAACTTGTTTAGCTTTATTGTTAGTAACTGTTTAAAGGACATTCTTCTTTTATTAATGTCACAGCTGTGCTGGCGATTCCTCCATGTGTTGGATGACTTGTGTAGGTAGTGCAAAATGCTAGTGTTTTGAAAGTGTTATTTCAATTTAATGTGTTTGCATATGGAACAACTTTAGCTACAGAAATGTCTGTTTTTACCTTTAGCACTGTACTAGGATAAATTGTGAATAGTTACTGTCTGAATTTGCTCAAATAATTGCAAAAAGCAAACTTCTGTCATTCAAGCACAGCAAAAGAATTTATTTTCTATCTTCCCTGAATGTTAACAAGATTTAGATGTACACMRATCCCATATATGCTGAGTATAATAYCCTTTTCACTTTTCCTTTAAATCAACCGTTTCTTCAGCCAGCCAAAGATCTTTTGAGAGGGTTAATGTGATAAGTGCTGTTTAGTTAAAGATTAAAAATRATTATATACATATCTGTTAGAGGTAAATAGTATTGCATTTTGAAATTTCCAGTTAGTTTAAAAGGGGAAAAAATGTGGTGGCCATCATTTTGTTCCTTGATTTGCAATCCAAGTATTACTATTTGATTTAAGTAATAGTTCTTTTGGAAATAATTTAAAATAAGTGCATGCATATTGCTTTTTGCTTTAAAATTTAGTCTTYGCCTTAGCAAATTTTATCAGAAGGCAGATATGAATGTTCAGCAGAAACTAAATAGATAGGAATATACAAAAATTTTTTGGAGTTACAGCAAAGATRTGGAAGATGTTCTGCTGTTTTTTCATGATGCAAAGTGCCAGACTTTTCTTTACAACTGAGCACAGTCACATGAATATGCATTAGTTTAACTAAATATCAAAAGATTTAAAATTCATGTTCTCAAATATTTATGTAACTGCCCTGATGAAGACAGTTTCTTTAAAGGGCATAAACCTCTATTGTCATTGGTTAAAAGATAGTTTATGATTTCATAGCCTGTCTTCAATTCAAGTCATGCCAAAAATGGAGGAATTATGTGCTATCTAGATTATTTTAAGGCATGTTAAAAATGTATTAACCCTCTGAGATTTGCATTTTTTATGAGAGATTAATACTCATTTGCATGAATTTGTCATCATTCTGTCGGTTCAAAAAACAAAGTCTGAAAGTCTTATATTAATTCTGTTGGTGCACATGGTCAATCAAGAGGAGAAAGATCCCTCTGCCAAGTATGAAAAATTAACTTAAAAGTCAGCAGCAATGTTCTTTGTTGTTCACTCAACTTGGTCCCAATGGATGGGAAGGACTATATAGTTCAAATCTTCATAGGACGCTGGAGGTCTGTGGAATTCACTGCTCTGCCATAGATTTTTCCTTTAGTATAGTTGACTTCTCTAGTTACAGTCCTCCCTGCCAAGGATGGAATTTATGATTTCTTTCATGTGAAACTATCTGCTGTATTGTGCTTGATAACTTATATTTATTACTGTGCTTCTGTAACTACTTCATGCCAAAAAACAATCCCTGAGCTGTGTTTCTTTTATTTTATAGAAAGCGTTTGGTGTTCCTTTTGCCAATACCTTTGATGGTGTTTCTCTTAGCAGCCAAACCACTCATTCATGACAGTAGTGGAAGCTGTAGGCCTGATGTGGCTGTCAGCTAAGGAATCAGAGCATTCTTCTGAGGCTGCTTGGAAGTGCAGATACTTTTCTGTGTCTCATTCTCAGTATCTTGTGAAGCAAATTGAATCCAAATAGCGGTTGGCTTTCTCAGGCTACAGTCTCCTACTTAGTTACTTCATTTCACCATCTGAAGTTGTGGTTATTTACTGTTTCTAAATATTTCTAAACTATTTCTCCCAGTTTTGGAGAGACAGAAGAGACRGTATTTCTTTCCTAAGGCAGTTGCTTACCTGGGTCACTTTTACTTCCCTGGAGTCCTGCAGCCTGCAAGTTTTGTGCTCTGCCTGACTCAGTCACTTGGGAGCAGATCTTCCCCTTCAGTCAGTGTCCTTGTCCCATCCCTGCTGCCTTCTGCTGCTTGCACCCAATGTGTGTTGCCTTTCTTTCTCCTTTACTACCAWGTGTATCCTTCTCCTTGCATGGGGCTCAGCCAGGGCATCTTCAACCCTCCTCTTTATAAAACCTGTGAAGTTAAATGATTATAAGGGCCACTATTAACATGTAAGCCTCTATACATAAAAATGCTGTAATGTTGGTGTTTTCTTCTGWAGCCACAGTAAAGCACCAAAAGGTTTTGATGCTCATTTTTTCTTGAGACAAAGATGCTTCTGTAAAGATTGACATTGTCTGCTGTGTCTCCTGAGATCTGCAAATTAGAGATAATGTTCTGCCTGTCTGTTGCTGGGTCCACCAAAGTATTACTGTTTCCAAATTACTTTGGGATTGCTGAAAAATGCACTTTTGAAGAGCCCAGAATAGTGATAGAAATGTCACTGAGGCTCTGCTTATTTTCATTGGGYGGGTGCATCATGGCARRAGGTCAAGGGTTTGTGTGAGGTTGSTGTGGAAGTGCTGAAAAATGTYGTCTGTCAAGTCAGTGATAAAGTATTGTGAAGAAATCAGTGAGAATGATTTTATAAAACTTACTGAAAGCACTACACCCAGAAAAACTACTCTGTTGGAAACCTGTTACTATTAAAGTAGTAAAAATATTCTTACTGCCTTTTAAAACTGACAGAGCAAGGTGCAGACAGCAACAGAGAGGTTAGTGGAGAAAGATGGTGCTTGCTTAWAGATTCTTCATTTCTAGGCTGCTACTTGGATATTTTAACAGTTAACAGATKGATTTTTCTCTTCAAACTGTATTTTTAAGTTCTTTTACATTAAATAATCTTTAGATTATTTAATAATTCTGAACAGAATTATTTTGGAGTAACATACCCTGTAGGCAAGCTTATAGAGTGTACTTTCCATTCCTYTCAGATGCATAAATCCTTAGAGTAAAAACTTTTAATGACAGCACATTCTTTTGATTCTCTAGAACGTACATAGGAGTTGGTTTTTTCTTGGATCACCTATTTGTTTTTGAAAGATCTTGTGGGACTTGTGTTAATGAAATTTGAATTCTTTAATGTGCAAGCAAGGGATACAGTGGTATGCAACGTTGCCACCTTTTAAAATTGGAAACTTATAAATTATAAATATGGTGTTACTGAGTATTGAATGGGGAGAGGAGATGAACAAAAAGGTGCTTAAGTGATCCTGATGGAAGCAGTGTGGTGAAAGCTTATTTTTACTGCACTGTGTAATGCTGTACATATATACATACACACTCACACATATATAACATTATGCTGATAATGACTGCTAGATTTTTCATAAACTTATGCATGCTTACAAAACTATTTTAAAAGCTAATATCTAGAGACTGTTAAATTGTAGGGCATCTCCACCTTTTGCAAGCTGCAGTTTTAAGGCCTGAGTGAGCAAGAACTCAAGGTCTGTATAAAATCCTTTTTCTTTTKCAAATTTTCTTCCTTTTGTGTCTTTATTTATTACCATTAAAGGCATMTTTTATCAAAAGCTTGTAGGAGATTCAGAAATTTGCATCAGAAAAAACATTTGTTTTTTTAGAAATTATCTAAGAAGCAGAGAAAGCAAAAAAATTCCCACTTTTAAAACCTTTTTTAAAAAAATGTCTCCAGATTATTTTGTTTTTGACACTTTGTCTTGCCTAAAGGGAAGTAGTTTAAGACAAACCTAAAATGAAAAATGTCAAAACAGCTAAAATGAAACATTAAATAAAAGGGAATTTGACTTACAGGTTATATATACAACCCCTCTGAAAAATACTGCTTTGAAGGTGGGTATCTGCTCTTTCTCAGAATACCCTGATGTACATAAAGCAGTGGGGAAACTTTCTGGTACTTTTTTGGAAGATACCTACTGAGATAGGGAATGTTCTTAGAAGAACTCCTGTGAAAACTGTTTTGGAGCTATTTCTGTGTATTGTTTTGCATCAGAAATCTGAACTCTTGAGATTTAGAATATAGCCCTTTATGTGACTTCTCTTACTTACGAGATGCAGCTCCCTATGAAGGGGGAAAATGGGCCCTATCCAGCTGAGTCTATAACACCTGTTTTCGTGCATAGGCACTGTTGATAGTTATGGAGATGCAATTCCCAGTAGGTTCATATTTTAATAACTAAGCCTATTTTAACTGAAGTAAACTGAAAAGAAAATGTGTGGTATAGATTTTCAAGCTGAATACTATTTTTATTCTTTGACTGAATCACTTAAAATTGCAATAGTGGAAGATAAACTCAATTYTCTGTCGCAGGAGAAAATGATCCTTCATTCTGATTAGAGACTGTTGCTTCTAATCAACATYTTGTTCATGTGAGAAGTGGGGAAAAAATATAAAATATTAGAAAAAAAAAGCATTAAAATGCAATATATGCTCAGTAGTGGTTTCCTTTTCACTCAAGTTTTTTTGTTGAAGAGTGATTCAGGACTAGTAAAGCAAAACACCTGAAGATTAAAAAGTTTAACTTCATAAATAAATCCTAGTATAAGGATTATATATGAAGCTCTTTTCCCAGAATGTAAATTCTTGTTGCAAAAGATATACTAGAGACTGGTTTCTTTATATGCTCAGTGAAAAAAAAAACATTATCCTTGAAGATAAATACCTTCTTCAGGGGGACTAAAGATTGTGGGGTTTACCTTAACATATTCCAGGGCCATGTAATTTTTCATGTTTTGGAAGAAAAGCGTCCTAGTAAAGGAACACCAGGCATAAATCCTGAGAACCTTTCATCTGGATCCTTTATTTATTCATTAAATGTGCAGTAAAGTGCAGTAGTGTGCAGGGGTAGCCACATAAGGGTTCTTCATAGATACATGACTTCAGCAGGACCGACTTTACAGCCATAATGTGTATGTTTTGGCTTCTCATTGACTTTGCAGAAGGGAGTGTTTGTTTTAGCCTAGAGTGTTTGTAACCAGGAGTATCTGTCACACAAATAACAGCTGGTGTCTGAATACCAGGAAGTGCCCATTTTGTCAAAGGCATGGCAATTTAAACAAGCCAGAATGGCACGTGTCTGTGTCAGAACATGTGTTTGTAAGGTGGACATGCAGGTGACATCTGCCTTTTGTTCCTGATGATCCATGCACATTTATCACCTGCATATGTTGCAYTGGTGCTTCAGTGGAGGCTGCCATCAATAATCCAGATCCTTCATCAGTGCTGACCTTGTTTCAGTCTAGGACCACAGAAACAGCTTGACTGGCTCTGCAAATGGTCACAAACTTCCCAGGAAATATGTCGTGCAAGGCAGTGAAGCTGCTGAGTTTTCAGTGTTTTTCATTCTTTTAACTGCTGAGGCAGCTTGGTAAAGAAGAAAGGCAGTAAGTTAGGAGCTGATGGATGAGGAAGCAAATAAATTAGTCCAGATAGGAGTATATAAGCAGAAGTAAACTGGGACAGAGGCACTAGAAAGAAGGATAAATTAGAAAGAGAGGAGGAAAAAACAGCAATAAATATGAGTAGAAAGGAGTAGAGTGAGGTGAGGGGTGGAAAAACGAAAGGCTGGCTGTGCTGAGCTTTTTCCCCCTTCCTTTCCCTCTTTGAGACCCTGAAAATCTATTGGGAATTTTGCTACCCCAGACATATTGGTATTCCGTGCTTGTCTGGTTCAGTGTGATGGTAAATTTTGCTATTCTATTTATTTATTTATTTATTTATTTATTTAAACCAGTACATATCAAATATTTGTTGAGTCAAGTACCGCCTGCCCCAGCTAGGAGATAATATATTAAGAGTGCCTGGTAAACATTGGCAAGTGTGTTGTGATAGAGGTGCTGCAGTTTCACAGGGGAGCCTTTCCACTTATGATGCACATAGTAGGATACTCCAGAGAGAACAGGACAATATGGCATATCTTGGAGTTCTTGCCTGTAAAGCTCCCAAGTGCTTTACTGAAAAAAAATGAATTGTGTCTAGGGAAAATGGCTACGGGATAGCAATGTTTTATTCCCAAGTTCGGGCAATAGAAAGCCCATGGGAAGCAGATGTGGTTTGCTGCTGTGCCTCTTCCTGACTCTTCACAGCAGCTTTGTGTCGGGTTGAAAAATACAAAGCTTGACTTTCAGAAGMATTGACTGTGCAGTTGCAACTGAAGTAAATGGGAGCTTATTGTTTTGAACATCATGCTTGGAATTTTTGTGGTCCTTAATAGAGAAATGTAAAAACAAGTTCATATGTTTCAAGTAGGCTTCCTAAAATTAATGTCTAACAGGGACAATTTTTGGGCAAATATTTATTTTTCCCCAATTCAAGCTTTTAGCTAATCTCATCACCATGGAAGTGATTTGAAGATGAACTTGTTCATTTTTGCTTCTACATGCCGAGGGGATAAATGCCTAGAGACAGTAGAAAAGGAAACAAATTCTATGTGCCTGATCAGGATGGGTGYTCATTAAATGTAATGTATGCCTGAACAGTTTTAAACATTAAAAACAGTTTTTAAATACCCTTTTATAAGACAGGGTATCATAATTGGTTCCACTTGCATTTCTAATTTTAAAGCTTGTTCATAAGTATTTTGAATGCTTTTTAATTGTGTTGGGAATTTTAGCAAGCAAAATTAGGATTTCCCATCATACATTCAGGAACAAAGCTGTATTCCAGGATGTCTTGGCTAATTCTTGTTTTCTTGGTAATTCTTGTTTTCTGATCTGGAACATCTTGGCACTGTATTCTGTATGAGTGTAGTCTTCCTGTCATTACTGAACTTATCATTTTGGAATGGGACAATTTGTTAAAATCTATCCTTAAATTTTAAATATACAAAACTAGGTCTCTTTGCATATGTTTCTAGTGAGGCAACTTAAAATTTTGTATGTCRTAAAAAGGGAAGAGCAGGTTCCAAGGTCTAACTCCCACTATTCCAGGGTATATACGTGTGAGGAAGAATGTAATAGCTCTTCGTGTTTCCATGTGCTCACATGTTCCCATGTGCTTGCTTGTATARATAAATACCATGGGTTAATTTCCTATAAATACAAAAGAAAATATTTTCTAATCCCACTAGCAGTAGGAAACAATTTACTAATATATGAATAAGCAAGCCACACCAAAAGAGAGAAGATGGTCCTAGCAATGCTGAATGTTTTAATAATAGTTATACCAAATGAGAGAACAAGTATTTTTCAATCTGACAAATAATTTTTTTTTCTCAGTTTCTTGATGTATAATAGTGAAGTAGAATTTCGGCACTGATGCAGTCAGGATAGTGGCTGATGGAAATTCCTTATTTAAAAATAAGATGATTCGAAGGAAATTCTCCACTCAAATTCTGTAATGAGCAGAGAAATTATTACAAGAATGATACCAGTTGTGGGAGAGATCTATTGATAGACTTTTCAAAAAGAGATGGCCAAAGATSCAGGTTAAAAGATGCAGAAGAGACAGGGGAGTAAAGGCCTCTTTTTTGTGTGACACCCACGTGGCCTCTATCACTGGCAGTAGCTTGCCATCTTCTGGTCCTCTGACGTGTGGCAGCCAGCAGCTTTGTTTCTGTTCTGCAGTCAGAAATGCAGCCMCTGTCTCTGCACTGAGATGACACTWWGAGCTGGCCMAGAGCATAAATTTACAGCACACCAGCTATTCCACACCAGTTCCCCTTGCAGTGTTTTGGGTGCATGTAGTACCATCCTCTCTTCATGTTGGGTGAAATAGGTCATTCCATGTTCAAAATWTCCATGCAAGAAAATAATGCCAAGAAGCCAGTGAGRGAGAAAATTCATATGCAGAATTACTTAGCAGTGACTTGTCCTTGATAATTTCAGTTTTAGAAGATTAACTAAGCCCCTTTTATAGAAGAACTTTCCTGATGACATAAGCCACTAGTGGAGGCCACAGCTTTGTACAGCCTAGGGATGCCTTCACTTCCAGTGCTTTGGCATATGGGTTTCAGGCTGTAGAAATATTGAGACACTGCCTTCATGTGCCCTTACAGATTTGTCAATTACTGAACATTAATTAATTCACAGAATCACACACAACCACAGAATTAAAAGGGGCCACTGGAGGCCATGTGGTCCAAGCTCTCTGCTCAAGCAGGGTTTCCTGGACCTCATTATTGAGGATTGTGCCCAGACAGCTTTCAAATATTTCCAGTGAGGAATACTCCACACCCTCTCAGGCAATCTGTTCTGGTGCTTGGTCACCCACATAATAAAGCCTTTCCTCATATTCAAGTGGAGGTTTCTGTGCATCAGTTTCTGTCCATTGCCTCTTGTCCCATTGCTTGGCACCACCTCTTGACACCTTCCCTTCAGATACTTATATGCAATGCTTTAGAAAAAAAAAAAGCCTAAAAATGTGAACATGGAAAATTATAAAGTGGTTTAGGAAATTAGTTGTCAACAAGAAGACATTTTTGATACAGTGTTCAATATCTAAATATGGTAAAACTGCTTTTTCAGAAATTTCTGCAATGTAATTTCATAAGTGCTTCTTAGAAAAGTTAATTCCATATCTATGTTTTTAATTTGTAGGTATATTGAAACCTTGAAGGAACACAAGCCAAAAATTGTCTGGGATGAGCAAATTGCTGAGCACTACTTTGAATACAAAAAGTGAGTTACATTTATTAACGTATCATTCTGCAAATATTTTTGGGCATGGCCCAGTAACTGTAGTATGCAACTGAATTCAGCAAATGGAAATTCTGTGGTTTGTGATCTGTATGTCAGCATTGAACTCTAACATAAAAGAGTGCTTTGGATGAGAGGAGAAACTCAGAGGAGGATTCATGAAATTACATAAACTAAAACAATCTTAGATGAGAAGTCTGATGAGTCATATCTTTAGAAGTTATCCATCAAAGTTATCTGTTGAGTGTCAGTTAATCAGAGGCTCTGAGATGAGTACTGTGAGCTGCTGAGTGAGTACCAGTAACTCAGCCAAAAATAGGTCTGAGAAAAATCTGTGGTACAAGAACCTGGTTTCACATGTCCTACTGCTAAGATTGTTTAAACAATAGATTTCCACTAGATGGAATGGACTGTAGAGAAATCTAATAGAAATAAAATCAAGTGACTTCCAGATAAAGTTTTTTAAAAGACTGAGAGCATTAAAGGTAATGATATCCTTTGTTTTCCCTTTTTCRTCATGAAATAACAAGAGGACTCCTGATCTTGGAGGAATCCGTTTAAAATAGATTTAAATAAATAAACCTAGCAATGTCTTATTAATCCTCTGATAAGTTGCTATTTTTATGCAGATATACCAAAATACACTAAAATCATACAAACAAATCCCACTACTCCTCCAAAGCTATGTCTTGTGTATTACTGATTGCATTGTTAATGTGAAGACAGACAAATGAAAGGAAGACTAAAACACACTTCAGAAGTTTTTAATTAAAACAGTCAAAACTATATTTCCAAAACATTTGTGTCTAAAWTATTTTTAAATATTAAAAAAAMCCCAAACAAYAAAACCCAAAACCAAACCTAYAAATTGCCTACCTTTGTATTTTTAGTTTAATTTTTGAGGTTTTTCTCAGCCTGTAATTTTCTTCTGACTTTTATTTCTTATCAGCAGTATTTTAATTTGTTGTCAGTTTATATGAAAGGACTGGRATCTGTATTCTGTTGCAGAATTACCTGGTACCAAACAGTAACAGTCTTTTTTTGTGTTGACTGAAGAGGAAAAAATCAGAGGCTCTGTTTTACTGATCTTTCATGTTCAATTCGAGACACAGTGAGCACTGAATGAAAACTTGCTCTCAAGAAAGTAACTCTGAGGGCCCTGTTTGAATGGCATGCTTCTGGGATTCATGTCTGAATCATTTCTTATATGGCAAAACGAACTTGTGGCGAAGGAATAGCTTGTCAGAAGTTTTTTTTTTTCTTTGAAACCAGCCTTTGGAAGCTCTTGTGTGTGAGCATCCTGGAGGAATTYTTGATGCATGAAGCACACTATGTCTGAAAATCAGTCTAAACTTCACTTGTGCTGTGCTTGGCAGTCAGCTGTGAGGTTCAGCTGGCTGCAGGGAAGGGTTGTTTAAGGAGCTCTTTTTCAGCTTTGGTTTGCAAAGGTTCAGTTATGTTGGATGGGAATGGCAGCCAGGCCTGAAATATGTATGCTTCCCTGGTGAAGCCTCTCACCTGGAAATCTTGCATGTCTGCAGCAGCTGAGAAGTGAAATCATGAATCTTTAAGCAAAGCACAGCTAATGATTTCATGTAGCAGGCAGAGACTGTGTATCACAAATAGCTGCAGAAATCTGAGTGCTWGTCCCAGTGCACAGGCAAGTATTCATTTATATAAGCTGTGATTTTAGGAGCAATTCCTTCTTGATCTGTCCAKGCACTCTACATTTGCTCCTGGCCTAAGCAGTAAAGTGGTGCTGTGGGGCCACTTGTAAGACATCCTTCTCATTACTAGGGGTTTAAAATGCAACCTTGGTATYTGTGCCCAATATAGTTTGCCCTGTCTGTATATTTCATACTGCTAGCATTTAATTTAGCCTGCAAAATAGTAATTCAGGGAATTGGAGAAAATCTTTCASAGTTTGCATCAGAAAACCAAATGTCTTCATCTTTTTCAGATTCACWTTTAGCAGGCACAGCTGTCTGTTTCTGTCTGACAGCTTTGTCATCCAGTTGCAACAAAATATCTCAGTGTTTACTATGAGATGGTATTAAACCATCTCTATTGTGAGATCTCTTCTTGTATCCTCTATTTTCACTGTCAGCCTTTTCAGAGAGAATCTCACAATGGTTAAGGTTGGAAGTAACCTCTAGAGATCATCTTGTTCCACCTCCCTACTCAMGCCATAGAACCTGTTACTCAGGATTAAATCCAGGTGACTTTGGAATATCTCCAGTGAAGGAGACTCCAAAACCCATCTGAACAACCTTTGTCAGKGCCCAGCTAGTGACAGCCTCTAACTAGACCCTGTGCCACTGATTATGATCCTCTGGGATCTACCATTCAGCCAGTTCTCAATCCACCTCACCATCCCCTTCCTGAGCTTGTCTATGAAGATACCACAGGAGAAAGTGTCAAAMGCCCCTTTCATCTTCTTTAAGATGGTCCTCTTTAAAGGCCCATAGTATGTGCTAAGTATCTTGTCTGACTGCCTGTATTGTATTTTGTTGTAACCAGTTCTTGGATGAGGTCTTGCACATAAAGTTTGGGGCTTTCATCTCAATCGTGAAAGGAGGGCGTTTCTGACAGATGTTCCCATAACCAGTACCTGCAGGACAGTGACACAGTTGCACATGTGACTTCCAGATATGTTGTGCACCTTCTCTTGACATTGGATTTATGTGCTGTGATATATTTGTATCTACACAAGGAAAGGGGTGGGAATAGAAGTTCTTATCTGTAGCAGAAGAAAAGTGGAGATGATTTTGGCCATTCTCTGCCCTCAAGAGACAGAGTAACCAGAGTGCATGTATGGAATGAATGGTGGTTAATAGCAAAAGTGTCTGATTTCARTGGAATGAACACTGGGTAAGAAATCTCAGATATAACCTGCCAAATGACAAACTGTCTCTCTTTGATATGTATTWATGTTCATGTGTTGAATGTACTAGCATATCTTAATTTTATGACCAGTAGKTTCTTCAGAATATAATTGACAGTTTTCTTCAGCACTGAGGCCGTTTCCTTTTAGTGAAAAAGAATAAAACTGGTTTTGAATTCTAACCTTAGTTTAAAATACAATTGCTATCTATCAAAACTATTGTGACTATATGGTTTTCTTGTGTTACAGAAATAAAGGAGGAAAACATGCAGTCTTCTACCCAACACTGAAGGTAGGTGCCCTTTTCTCAGGTCAGAGGGCTGYAACAGGACAGAGATGTTTACTTGACCTGTTTCATTATTGAGACGTTTCAGAGAATGTTGCACTGAGTTTAGGCTTTTGTGAAAGAAGTTAACTCTCAYGTAAATGTTATGTAAATTGTTATGATTCAAAGCTCCACCTGCCTGTGCAAGAAGTTTGGTTTTTCCCCTCATGCATGCTGGAGTTTTTGGATCTCTGAAGATAAAGCATATCTAGAGATAAGACACACCAGGACACACCGGTCCCGTGAAAGGATCTGTTTGAGTGCACAGCTCATGTTTTACCCAGACACATTGTTAGCAGATTCCCAGACAAGGTACCAAGGAAATTTTCCTTCTCAGCATGGTGGCTGGAAGCTTGGAGAACTTTTGCTTTCCTTTGTAACAGGGTCCTGATTCTCCCTGTCAGCCTGCATCATCCTGTTTTCTTCAGTTCTGTTTCCGTGGAACATACTGTAGTGTTTTAAAAACTTCCATGCTATAGTCTGCAGTATAGTGTAATGCAGGATTAAATGGTTAATTACAACCTTAGTTCCTAGGAAGCTATCTTTAGATTTTCTCAAATTTAAGTCAGCATGTTAAACCTCCTCTGGTTTTTACAGTTGGAAGGGAATTTTCTGTAGTGAAAAACTGCATCATATTTACAGAGAACATTTTTTTATGGTTAAACTAGTGTGAAATGATCTTAAGCACCATGAGTAAAAGAATATTTCCCCTCATTAATCTAATATTCGTGGAAGTACTATCACATATGGAATATCAACTACCATGCCTAAAATATGGTTTTGCAATATGACTGATAGCATTAGAAAGTTTCATTGTGAACTTGTGCTGTTGTTTTCTTCAGCCTCATGTAAGGATTTCACCCTGCCATTGACAGTACTAACCAGGTTAAGAACACTCATTCCTGTATATTTCTTTCATTATTTCTTCTCTAACAGATCACCATTTAACTGTGGTGATTGGTGAATGCATGGAAATGGGTTTTCTTTCCATTTTCAACAAGSTTGTAATGAAATATTTAGAGATTTTTATGCTGGTCAAGATGGCTGGGAAACACTATGTTATTACCTCATGAAAAATTTGTTTCTTTCTCTTTATAACATAATAATCACTGACAGGTTGCTCAAAATTAATTTGTTCGTGATCAGTTAAAAGCAGTCATGAATGCCAGGCCCTGTGGATCTGTTAATGAAGCTGTTTATTCTGTTTCCCATGGAAATGAGTTTTAAACACTTCCCTAGCGTGAGTGGTTTAAACATTGCAGTGCTGCAGTTCAAAGTAAGAATACCTAAGAGCAGAAGATGGAAAAAATAATTACTTTTGTTGTTTGAACTGAAAGTAAGGTTCAGAACATGAATTTTGGCATTCCTTCCCTTGTAAACCAATGGCTAAACKAACTCTTCTAAATCAATGGCTGGAGCTCAAATACAGATACTTTTAATTATTATCTCCAAGATTCTCTTTAAAATAGAATTTTTGTAATGTAAATTGTGACTCTGTCCTGGGAAAAGGCAAGRGTAGGCAAGAGATCTTGATGGTATTTGACAAATCATTCTGATTGTCTTCAGTGATAAAGTTTTATTTTWCCCCTGAGATATTTCTGGGAAGAGTTAGAATTTCTGCACATTGTGAAATGATACCTAAATTAGAATAGTCCTTTGCGTAGTTCATAAATCTGATTTATTTCTGTGGCATTTTGTCAATTTAGATGGTAATCTTTTATTAGGTCATTGAATTAACTGGTACGATTAACTGTCTTTGACTGAATGATTGCTTGCTAACCAGAGAGTATTTGAAATACAGACGAGAATTTTCAGTAGCTGGTTCAAGGATAGATTTTTTTTTAAAGGTCTGATAAGGGCAAATGACATGAAGAAATGGCAGGAKGGAGTGTCTGATATCTCTGACTGAAACGTGATTGCTTTATGTGTTTTAGTCCATCCAGTTGCGCTTGGAGCTTGCAAAAGAATTGGGCACTGGAATATCCATCTGGGAACTGGGACAAGGCCTGGACTATTTTTATGACCTGTTTTAAAATAAGAGATGATCTGAGAAAGACTTTATTTGCTTCACTGAGGCTCCACCTTCAATTAATCTGGGTATCCTGGAGAGGTGATTTTTAAAACATTTTTTGTAATTTATATCGTATCTGTATTAAACTTTCATTTTTTTCCCAATAAAGAATCATYTTTGATTTGCCACACAGATGTGATTGTTGGTGTCTGATAAAATACAGAGTAAAAAAACTACAGAAATTTCTCTTAAAGCACCTGAATTCTGAGTMATTGAAAACATACCAACATACCTGGATGGAGTCAGAATTGAAAATATTTTCTGAAATGTTTCTGCAAGGAATAAAATGGGCAAGTTGATGATCAGATGGAGACCTCTAAAAGAGCTGCTGGTAATAACCAAAGTAAGAGAACAAATAAATCCAGCATATCACATCCAGCAAACTTAAMATCTGCTGGACTCTCTGCATCTTGCTGTCTTCTGGTAAGGTAAGTGAACATAAAATGTCAGGAGTGGGGAGCAATYAGACTTTCCCTCAAGCTGGTAGAAAATCAAGCACCGACAAGCTAAGCTGTTGGCTCTGTTTCTTTTGTCATATTAGTAAATGCCTTTAGTAGTTCGAAGTAATTTCAATTTATGACCTGTTTCTCCATCAGTTCTGTTGCAAGAGCTGCTCTGTGATTTGTCTGTTCTGCTTAGCCTTAATGCCTCAGTTTACAGTATTTAGCATGTGAACATAAGGCATTACTGGCCGGTTTGTGGGAACTGACATTCAGCAGCAAAGGTTCTAATGGTAATTGTGGGTTCCATGGACATGATGAATTCCATGTCCCCAGCAGACAGAGCCCCAGCAGCTCTGACAAGCCCTTGACTTAAGCAGGTGCTGTGAATGTGAGCAGCATCTTTGTGCATGATCTGTCATTCTTTAGCTGCACACATGGGTGCTTTTGTCTCTGTAACGGGGATTTTTTATGAACCCAACAGCTATAAAAACCCATGGGTTTTAAAAGAAAGCTAAAAAATTGTGTCCCTGCTTTTTGGTCTATAGTGTTTGTGTTTGTGGAAATCCACAGGCTTCAAGGCAATTTCTTCTAAAGAACTRAGAGGTGCTGGGAATTTGATGAGGGTGTCATTGGTCACCAGCAGAGACTCAGACAAAGAGCTCTGTACTMCCACTGGTGTTCTTCTTGCCACTGACAGTTGTCGCAAAGATAACTGCACTCCTCTGTTCACATCCACCCWTCCCAGTAATTAATCTCAGCGGGGAATTTATCTGCCCCTGCTGTTTTCAGCAGAATAAATCCCACTGTAATCCACCATTGATTAAAGAACTATTGATCTTCACCTTTCTGATTTAGTTCTGGCATCTCTTGACTTCTCACATTGCGAGTATCCAGCAGGGMTTGCTAATCAGGTTTCTTTCTTCCATACCATTAGTAGTAAGATAATTTGCTACATGAATCCTTGTGTTCAATTAACTTGAACTTTCTAGTTCATTCAAAAGCAATTTAAAGCCATTCTGGCAATGGTCTCTAGAATAGCACAAGAATTAAATTCTATTACACTGTTTTTTCTGCTTTCACTACTGAACTAGATTGTCTCAGAAAAATATACTCAGAAGTGGAAGGGGTTATGTTCTGAAATGGCATCCATTTTTATAGATAGTAAGTAGCTTTCCCAACTGGATGTGGGGAAGAAAATAGTATTTAATTTTAGCTTGTTTCCTCTCAAAAAAAAAGGATGTATGTAATTTATCACAATTTGCTTTTTTTTTCTATGATGATTTTTATGAAGTTCATGATTCCTGTTTGTCTCTGACTACAGCGATGTTAGAAGGAAATGTCTTTTCCATCCTTAGAGGTAGAACAAAAACCTTTGTTTCAAAAAGATAAAACTAACCCTTGCTGTATCATGAAAAATAAATAATAGATAAGAAATACCAGATAGGATTTTGAGCCATCCATGGTATATTGGTGCTTGAGGCCAAGAATGTTACCTTTTGTCTCTCAAGGCAAAACGTGTTTGTTGCTTTGAAAATAATGTTCTAAAAGAAAGAAAGTTGTCMTTATTCTTTATTGTGATATTCGCTGTTAGAAAATAAAAAGGAACAAATAAGAAATGAGCGTTGGAAGGCATGTGAGCTCTAGAATAAATGCAGAACAGCTTCTGATGGGTTGGTCTTGCATTTCCCTAATTTCTCCATGTGTAGGTGTGTCAGGTTGTCTTGTATTAAATAACAGAATTGAGAAGTCTGTGAGCCACAATGAAAACAGCTCTCTTCTGAGGTTTGCACCTCAACACATTTATGAAGAGGTGACACAGGARAGAGATGCTGGTATGAAAGGGCATCCTGCAGAGCATCTCTTTATGACAAACTGGGAAAACTGTGTGAGGGGCAGAAGGTGGGAGGGAATGCTGAAGTGGCAYTTCATTATTTATTCCTCAATAAAAAAGCAAGTATTCATAAAATGAGGTACTTGGTAGGGCGAGGCCAAATCTACTGGACATAAAAGATCAAGGGTTTGACTGGACTGGGGAGAAATATTTAGTATTTCTATGAAATAGAAATTATTATTTCATAGAAATAGTAATTATTATAATTACTATTACCTAGTATAGTAAGCAATGAAATGGAAGTGTGTTTATTGGAACACAGTATATTAAGTTTTCCAAGGTACCTTTAAAAAAAATAGTGTGCTCTATAATCTGTCTCTGTTGCAGGAAGTTTCCTTGTATTTGTATAAGATCTCAAGCACTATGAATGTGAAGGTATCTTTGATCTGATGCCAAAGGGAGCTTTTTTCTAACTGACCTTTGCTTTTGTGTTTCTGGATGATTTACTTTTTTGGGTTAGATTTACACAGGATTAAGATAAATAAATATTTCTGCACAGTTTTTATTGCATTCACTGTAAAAGAGAAATTGCAGCTGATTCTGCTCCAGATGCTTTCGATATGACGCTGGGTTTTTTTTTGGTCAATTATCATCACACACATTTTAATAGATATCAAGAGTAGTGGGTTGTATCTGTATGCAATTAAGGATCTTATCAAAACAGAAAAGAAGATTTACCTGGCTGCTTGTAGCACCACATGGATCCATTTTTGTGGGATAACAGCATCCCATCATAATCTCTTGTGGTAAGTGCATCCAGAAGACTTGAGCTGCCATAGAGTCTTTGTAATGAGAAGCAAATGTAACAGAATTATGGAAAATAAATTGTTTAGCTTGTCTCATTGTGAGATGCTACTTCTTCAAGAAAAGTTGCTATAGTATTTCATGTTATATAATTCCCTTTTTTATCATATATAGTATGAAACTGCAGAACCAAGTGTGGCTTCCAGGYAAGAAAGTTGGGAGAGAAAGAGAAGAGATAAGGTGGTAAGGTAGCCCAAAGGATGACAATAGTAAAACAGGTTCTKTAACCACTTCTTAGTTATAAAGAATTATTCAATGAGTTGTAACAATTCAGTGTTTATGGGCTTGAGAAAAAAATAAAAAATGCCTTTTCTGTTTCTACTGTGAGCTACCAGGGGTAATTATTTGTAAGGGTGGGGGAGCTGTTTGTGCATGTTCATCCGTGGAGGCTGCAAAGCAAATGGATGTTCACAGGAACTGTAATTACTGACTCTCCTGAATTTGGGACATGTCTTTTGAAGTTTACTGTTTTGATTAATACTCAGCACAGCTCTGTGACTTCAGTTAAACAAATGGCAGCACAAAGCAGATGGATTCTATCTCTGCAGCTTGAAGAGGTTGTATACAGCTATTTCCTGAAAATAATATTCCTTCAGTGATCGCTTTTATATGTAATAAGTGCAAATTAAGTAAGCCTGAATTGGTGTTTTGTAGTCTGCCAGGCAATCACTTTGATAGTCTGTKTTGGGGAAAAATCTATCATCTCTAGGAGAAACCCAACTTAATATGAAAAAAATAACTGGAATAGAACTTGATTAATGCTACTTATTCAAACAGTTGCAAAAATAAATAACATCAACTTATCTTGTTAGTATATGAAATTAAAAGCAAAATATGTTTTAAAATGTGTTCTGTTGGAACAAGAATATTATAACAAAATGTTATATATTTTGGAAAGAAATGCAGATGAATGGAATCTAAGACAAAACAGTTTGTACATTCCTACTTAATTAAATTTTCTGGATATATTTCAGTGTTTAATTGGTTACAATGTAACTTACAATTATTTTAGTAAAATTACTGTAGAAAAACTTCTGTTTTTCCTAGAAACAAATGAAAAAAATTCATACAAACTCTTAATGAAATAAGCTCTCACTCTGACTTCCAGCACATTAGAACTTACTCACCATGTCAGTGCTGAGAGCAAAGCAGATGGGCACTTCTGAGTTGCCTTCATGTGGCACATAGATTATCATATTTTATTCCATCCATTGTGTGGAGTTCAAATAAGGTAAAATTTAACATTTGTCTAGTGTGGGAAGGCAGAACATAAAATAAACCCTGCCCCTGTGTGTAGGAATTTCCAGCTGGCTGCCCAGGTGGAAGCAATTTACTCACAGGGCATTCATTACCTTGCCCACCTGATTTTTTGAGAGCCCTTGTGGAAAGGTTTAGTGTGGATTAGTAGCACAGGTTCTGTGTGTGGCTGCAGCAAGGATTTGAGTGATTTGCTTTATCTTTCTCAAAGGTTAGTGTGGCTGGAGTAGATTATGGGGTTTCAACAGCTTCCTCCAATATGTAAAGTCTGCACGTTATGGTTACCTCTGCTGCTCATCTTACTGCAAAAGGTAATACTGAATTTTATTTTCTTTTATTTATTGCATACATTTGCAAGTGTTAAAGCAGGTAAAAACCCCCTTACAAACATTGCTAGTTTTCACTAAGGATTATTTTTCTATTCTTCCTTACAATCTCATTTAGGAATGATCTAGGTAAGACTTCCRATAWATTCCAGTCATTTTCCAGTGCCCTCGTGGTGAGCCCTCCACCATGTGCTCTCTTTGCTTCCAAAAATAGCTAATAGGYAGAATTACTGCCCAATGTAGGTAATTATTTAGGATTGTGTGTGGCCATTATCGACCAATCTTTACGGTTTCTTCTCTGATTTTTCAAGCCATGAGTGGCTGAAAAGTTGCTATAGATGATTTGGCTGTTATTACAGGTTTTGCAATCTTTTTGTGTTTTCCTTTGCTCCTCTGGGGGCTGGACAGAACAAATTCTGTGAGCAGACGTGTGTATATCATGAGTAGATAAAGGCAACAGTTGCCGAATCAGCATTCTTATGCTGTGGAAGTGTTGAGAGTGTTGTGTGACCACAATGAGAGAGAAAGGATGAGAGAGTAATTTATGTCATTTGTAAAGCTGACTCCCTAATCCCTTTAGTTATTMGAGTGATATTGTGGGATGTAGGGTGGCAAAGTTCAGCTCTGCTCCTGGCAGCCACCTCTGGGCTGATTTTCCCCCTAGTTTATAGGTGCTCTTTCAGTTGCTCTGCTGGGAGCTTTTGTGTAAAACAAGTGGTTGTGTTATTTTTGCTCTTCTGTTTCATGTCCTAATGTGGAAAAACCTTCGTGCTAAAAATCTTTTTTCATTTTGCTCCCATTGAAACAGCTGATCAGCCTGGCTAATCAAAGTGGCTTTGTTTTGCACTAGAACTGGAGCTACTGAGGACCCAGCTGGAAGTGTTTGTCATATTTAATGCAGACCACCTCAATGAGAAGCACTCCCTTTACAAATATAATGCATCATGACTTGCAGCTGTAGATCCAACTTAAAATGAGTCCTTCTTGGTTTTTTGAGTCTGTGTATATTGCTGATATAATTAGCTGGAATGAATACTAGAAGGTGTTTTATTTAATGGTGCTTTTAGAATCACAGCACTAAATTGTTGTCTGCTGTATGAGACCTTTRCATCTTGCTTCTGCTTTTTAGCTCAGAACTTTCTGTTAAAGTTAAATTGCATTTGCTGTTAGCTGGGAAATGTTTTAGATGGACTTTCTGAGTCAAACAGTGGGTCAGGATTTTAAACTCCATCTAATTCCTCCTTTCTTCATTCATATCAGCCCTGAAACTGGGGTTGACATGAGGATGCAATTGTACACAGGAGATTGGCTGAGCTCATGTCTTCAAAGCCTGGCTTAGCAGTTTATTGACTATTTTAAAGCACTGAGGGTTAAATTGTACCTTTAACATTTGCTTTAAGATTTGGAATTAATGCTTTTGATACAAGAGGGAATGATTACTCTTTTTTAATTGAATCAGAGGTTTTAATTGCTTTAGTAAGAGTTAAATATATAAAATAGCAGGGAGAAAATCATCATCCCCAGAATGAAAACTTTCCTGTTTTGTCCCATATAGACTGACTTCTGAGCAAGTTCTGTGTTCAGATTTCATCTTCTTCCCTTGGCTGCARCAATTGAGCTTATCTGCCCATGTCTCTTAAGGTGGTGGGCAGAGCAGAGTAGAGAAACAGAATGTTTGTGGCTTCTTGAAGAGGATTGAGAGCAGGGGAATGGGACAAAAGAAATGCTTTCAGAAAAAATGCACTTTCTCCTTTTCTCCCTTTTGTGGGACCCACAGAGAGATAGACTTAGCAAAATGAAACCCAAACCCATGTGTTCCAAGGTGATCCCTGTGTATTTCTGAGCACTGCCTGTCTTGGAGCCTAGAACTATGAAATATTTTGGCAGGCTGTGCTCTGTCCTTGGCATAGATATTTGTCAAAACTTTACTTACTTTTCTTATGGCTTCTCCCGGCTTTTTGACAGAGCACTGAAGTTGTTAAGTGAATTTTGCAGGTGACAACATGAATATTGTAAATACTCATTGCCTTCCGAGGTACACATATTMGTGTATAATTTGAGCTTTAAGCGTGTGCAGTATTAAACTCATCGTGGATACGAGGAGAATTCATCAGAGCTATATGAGAAGCCTTCTCCTTCTTAGGAGCCCTTTGTTGTTAGGGTAACTGCACTGGAAAAAAGGTACAGTGGACAGTGTTCCAAAGAGCACACAGCCACTGTGAGGGTCTTYTCCAAAAACTCACTGCAGAATAATCCGTTGGCTGCAAGTTGGGGTTGTGTGCATGTCAGAGTGAACAGAGCATGCTGCTATTCTGTGTGGCTCTGTGAGAACTGCTGAGTCCTTCCCCTCACCACCACACACTGAGGAAAAATGGATTTGCTTGTAGATATGGAGACAAGCTGTTAGCATAAATGGAAATAGTAATTTGTACARCATGCAGTCAGGTGGAGGAAATAACTACTGCAATAAGTCATAGAGCCACAGAGCAGCTGGATCTTTAAAAGGCCTGAATATTTTCCTAGTCATAATGTCACTGATTATACCCTTCAAAGGGAGCATAAAGGTGTGTTAGTCCTCCTGTCATAGGTGAATTGTTACTCCTCTGTGGTATTTTCTCTCCATCCCAATCCCCCCAATATTTGAATGTTTTTTTCTAGCACCTTGGTACTTCCAGCTTTTTCTRCATGTTGCCTGGGCAAGCTGAAAAGACAAAAAGGAACAGGATCTGTAGTGGATCATGTTTACAAGGCTAACTTTGAGGTTTTTAATCTTGCTTGCGTGTGTGCTTCAGGGGATGTACTTCTCTCTTTTGAGACCGACTTCAGTCTCTGTGTTTGTCAGATGTCTGAGTAAAACTGCTGGTCATGCTTTCATTTCCAAACTGTTTTCTTTGTAAGTGAAACAGCTTTTTTTTCTTTTTCTCTGACATTCAAGCGCTATTGGTGTTCAGGGACCATTAAAAATTCCACAGGCCCCATTTTGCCACTGACTTACCTGTCTGGGAGCCCATTTGTTTTCCAGGATTTTTSTTTATAATTAAAACAGAATTTTGATGAATCTCAAATGAAAACATAATTCTGCTTCATCCTGTGTTGACTCAGTAAGAATAGGAGGAATCAAAAAACTAATAATGCCTTTCCCATCCTGCAAGAAGCTAAAAACCATTATTTGGAACGGGAGAGTAGATGTTGATTCTGCACAATGAAAAGGAGAACAAATCTGAGAATAGAGCTATGCYATGAATTTGTGTAGCTTAGCCAGGTTTTATTGACAATGCTGTTTTTGTAATAAAAAGGGTTTTAAGGTTATTTGCACATGCAGTGTTAAATAATTCGCTTGGGGCTTTTCTGAAAGTAAATAGTAGTAACTAAAAGAATTTACTTCTAATTTCAGGGCAACCCCAAAATAATGAAAGCTTTGCTTAGTGTGAGGCATTCTACAGGGCAGGTGTCAGGCAGTTAAATTTGKGCATTTTCTTCATGGCAATGGGGAGATGTTACTGAAACTGACTGCAGCCACTAACAGAGCAGGAGGAGAACAGCTTGATTCACTGCACATGAAAAAGGGTTTGAATTTCTGATTGTACTGGAGTGGTCTGGAAAWGCAGCACTGAAAGCAGCAGCACCTGGTAAGCCCTCAAAGTATCTCTCTCTCTCTATATATATAGTGCTTTACGCTGAAACTTTGCTTTGTGCCAGACAGTAAAACCTGTGATGCTCAGCTGAAAGGATTCCATTAGTGGCCCATCAAATGTGCATCACGCTGAGGAAGGATGTTTAGTGCAGCTTCAACATTACCTGATAAATGTCTCAATCTTTTCCCATTATTATGGAATAGAATTTATGGCAAGGCAAACTTGCCTTACCCATGAAGAGACAAGATTATAAAAGAATTTATTTAGAAAGGAGCTGARAAGCTTATTTTTATTTAATGAGTCATGGATTGTTCTGCAGATTATCAGAATAATCCCTTCCTGTGCTTACCTAACACATTATTTTTCGCAAGCTATTTTGGACCTCAAGTGTTTTGTCCATTAAAATGATTCTGTGTTTTGGTTTTGTTACTTTTCCATGAAAAAGCATTTGTAAGCATGTACAGTCAGTATTTCTAAAGACTRTCCTTACAAAATAGGTGATTAAATATGGAATAGAACACAATCAAACCAAAGTAGTTGACACAAAAAAAACCTTGATAAGTGGAAGAACATTTYATTATCAAATCTCCAGTTGTTTCAGGGACTGGCCTGTAGGTCTTAAAAATGAGTTTGAATATTATTTATTTATTTTAAACTTTGTCTCACTGCAGACCTTACCATTTTTCTGGCCATATGGGCCACTAGTAGGAGAAGGACAAACATTCACAGAGTTCTGGGTAAATGCTAAACACCCATTCCTTTAGAAATTTCAATCTGAGCTACTGACATTCTTGTAGGTAAAAAGCTTAGGGGAGATGGAATGGGAGACAGGGCCAGGACATGCAGACTGCAGGAGAATATCACTGAATTGAGTTTTATACAGGAGTTAATACATGGGCTGTGCCTGTGYAAATGACACCAAATGCTGTGATGKTTGTAATCCCCTTTTAATAAAGGGATTGACTTGCAGTACAAAACTACTTGCATAATTCTGCATGCTGTTTTATCTCTTCCAAGGGGTTTGACACCTTATGTGTTTGCTAGCCCTCAGTACCTCCTTACTTTATTGCACTAACCACAGAAATTGTTTTTCTGAAATGTTATTTATGGTCATCAAACAGGAATTGAAAGTACTTTGCCCCATACTGATTGCACTGTAGATGAGATGAGGCTGAGTCTCAGCTAAACCTCTGGCCAAAATGCATCCAAATGGTAACTWTGTATTTTGAGGTCTGATGAAATAATGGAGAATTATTGTGAGAATATTGGTTTTCCAACTWCTCTCTTCTTGAATAGTGTAATGGGAATGACAATGCCCACGTGCTACCCGTGTCAGAGTGGTGTSCCCTGGACAGGGYATCCTCCAGCCCATGCTGAGCTCCCTGGCATAGTCATGCTCAAAGAGCCTCTGGCAGCTGCTTGGTGTTTTGCTTTGTTGTTTTTACCTCAGCAATTCCAATATTCTAATCTTGATTCACCTTTAGGTTTGCATGTACACACAGACTCAGAGCTCCTTATTTCTTTCATTTTAATCCACATTTTGCTCCTGTGGTGTAATGCCTATCTGACCATTCTTTGATATCTGAGCTTGTCTGGAAAGGGCAATGTGAAAGTTTGCTTGTAGAGAAGCTGATGTGGCTCTGATTCCTRACAGAGAGGTTTCAGTGTGCCAGCCCTCAGGGGAATGGTGATGCTGTGAGGAGAGGAGCAGATCTGGTTCCAGTGGGAACCTTGGGCTGAAGAAAAGGATGCAGAGAAAGAAGAGCTCTGTAATCTGGGGAGGCATTGTTTCCACAGTGTAACAAGCCAYACTCTATGTCATCTCACAGGGCTGCTTCAGGGGGCAGCAGGACTGCTTGGCTACAGATCTGTGTAAGAGGCAGATGGGATTTCAGCACCCTGTGGGTTTTCCCTGGTCCCTTTCCAGAAGAGAGGTCCTGAAATAGGACCCTCATTTGCTGCTGACCATTTTCTGTCACCACCTGTTTTCCTGTTGGATCTAGTGGAAAGCCSTAACAGTATGAAAATCTAAAAATCTCAATTAAAAGCTTTCCTGGTTTCTCCCATGCCACCCCAAGTTGTGCTGGATCTAAAGTGATCCTTCTGGATCTAAAATGATCCTGTCCCTGTTAGGTAGAAAATGATTTTTCAGAAAATCTTCTACTGGATACAAATCCCACTCACGCATTTTAGCCTATTTTTTTTTTTTTACACAAAAGCCATCTTAGCTGAATGCTTTTTCAAATAATGAATGGAAAGTCGGAGGGATCAAACACCAGATATGCTGCTGGTCCTGCTACCTTTAACCAACTGTTTGTCTGTCTTTTTACCTGTAGTGTAGCATTATTAGAGTAGTGGGAATCCCGCTGTGAGCATCTTTCTAAACTGGTATTCAAGGCAGAGAGAGGTGAGCTTTTTTCCTTCAGAGGTAAACCTCTAAAAGCAGAGTCTAGACAACTGGAAGGGAATGTGACTGGGGATTCGTGGGCTGCTTTAAAATGAATGGATCTRTTACACAATTCTCCTGCTAGTTTGGGGACATCTGCCTTTATGTAATTCTGCTCTCTCTCGATGTATATATATGTGTGCATATATATATTAGTGGGAAAATGTTTATCTTCTGTGCACTGTTTAGAATTTCTCAGTCAAACAGAAGTACCTAAGATTAAGACCTTAATATTTAATAAGCTCTCAATTGTTGGAGAGCAGTGAGCCTGCCAGTGTGAGATTGGGCTGGCAGCTCAGTGGATTAATGGAAACACAGAGCTCGATTTAAAAGCCCTGAATGATAATCTTTAAATATGCTTAGGCATTGTGGTTGTGCAGTTTCCCTGGGGAATCATCATATTCTCTGCTTCAGAAATTTCACTGAAGACTTAACTGAAACTACAGCTCAACTTTGCCTGCTGGGAAATCTATTTTCATTCTTGGGGCTTAAATTCCTTCTGTGTACATCTGTACACCCRGAGTGTGATTCCTTGTGGGTTTTCATTTATTATATTTTTTACCGCAGGAATGGTTTTATGCAGACTTGAAAAACAAGAATTGCAGAGTTGAGCAACTTTCCTRCCTGAACAGAGATCTTGCTTAGGCTTTCAAATGAGCAAATGTTGCTATTTGAAAATACTCAAGTGAAAATTACATTGATGCTTGTGATATGTGATCTGAATAAGTTAGACAGAGGAAATAGTTTTTTTTTTTAAACTTCTGTATGTGAAATTCTCAGGTGCTCTGGGTTCACATAACCCATTTCAATAGTACTTCCTTCTCTGATAGAGATCTGTGTAGTCCCACTGCAATGATAGAGTAGACACACCATAGTGGTACATTCTGGGATGTCCTCAGACAAATTGAAAAGCTTGAGAATTATAGGAGATTGCTTTTTCTCTTTCTTATATTTTTATAAGAACTTGCCAGTCTGAAAGGTGTCTAGACTTGGAGTTGCTTTAGTTGTGTATACATTTCTGGGGATTATCTCAATTTCAATTTAATTTGCCATTTCACTTCATGCTATAAAGCTCTCAGGGAATCTTTAATTTCACTGAGAGCTCACTAAATTAAAATGAAAATGAAATAAGCTTGCATCATCAGCACTGAGAGTGGCAGTGTTATCCTGAATTTCTCTTAATACTTCACCAGGGCTGCTTGTRCACATAAGGCACCAGGGTACTCAGTTGTTCAGCACTGGATCTGTGTAGCTGAACACCCTTGTGTGTAGTCACACTGATATTAAGAAAGGTTTTTCACTTGCAGGATACTGTGCTTCACTTATCGGTGACAGAACAGCTGTGACATGCTGAGTTCTTTTAAACTATAGAATGGTTTGGGTTGGAAAGGACCTTATAGATTATTTAGTTCCAACCCCCCACCCTGGGTCAGGGACACCTTTCATTTGCTCAGGTTGCTCACTGTCCCATTCAGCCTTGGCCTTCCAGGGATGGGGCATCTGTAACTCCTCTGAGCAGCCTGTTCCAGAGCCCCACCACCCTCACAGACAAGAATTTATTTCYAATACCTATTTCATCTCCAGCCAGAACAATCCCAAGTCTCTCAGTCTGTCCTTATAGGAGAGGCACTCCACCCCTCTGATCATCTTGGTGTCCCTTCTCTGGACCTGCTCTAGCAGATCCACATCGTTGTTAAGTTAGGAGTCCCAGAGCTGGGTGCAGTAGTGCAGGTGGGATTTCACTAAAGGAGAATCACCAGTCTCGACCTGCTGGCCTCACTGCTTTGCTGGGCTACAAGAGCACATTGCCAGGTCCAATCTCTGCTGAGATTCTTGTCACCAGCACTGAAATCCTCCTCAGGGCTGCTCTCAGTCCTGTATCCCAGCCTGTATGTGTGCTTGGGATTTCCCTGACTTGGGTGTAGGACATTGCTTCCTGGGGTTCCCATGGCCTCATGTCTCCAGCCTGTCCAGGTCCCTCTGTCCATCCCTGCCCTCCCRTGTGTCGGCCACACCGCACAGCTCAGTGTCACCTGCAGACTTGCTGAGGGTCACTCCATCCCACTGCCCATGGTGCTGACATAGATGCTGAACAGCACTGATCCCAAAAGTCATCCTGGACTGCCAAGGAACACTCTCATCACTGGTCTCCKCTTGGACTGTGAGAGTGACCATCCAGCTGATTGCTTATCCCAGAGTGGTGCATCCATCAAACCAGTATCTCTCCAGTTTAGAGACAAGGCTCTTGTGCAGGACASTGTCAAACTCTGYACAARWSCAGGTGGATTATGTCAGTCACTCTTCCCTTATCCACCTCTGTGACCCCATCAGAGAAGGCCACCAGATTTGTCAGGCAYGATTTGCCCTTAGTGAAGCAGTGTTAGCTCTCSTCAATCACATCCTTATTTTCCAAGTGTCTTAGTGTATTTTCCAGGAGGATCTGCTCTGAGACTTTGCCGAGCAGTGAGACTGATGGGCCTGTAGTTCTCCAGGTATCCCAATTTTCCCTTTATAAAAATGGGAATTATGTTCCCCCTTTTCAGTCAGTGGGGACTTTACTGCACTGCCCTGACTTCTCAAATATGGACAGTGGCTCAGCCATTTCATCCACCAGTTCCCTCAGGATCTGCAGGTGTATCTCATCATCCTGAGCATTTTTTCAGTAGTTTAAATTACATATAAATTCAACACCACTGCTCCCTGGATTGATCTCCTGCAAGGCTGGAAGAACTGAAATGTAGAGGATGTAAGAGAAATCAGTGTCTGTACCCCTTCCAGCTGTTCATCATCTGAGTATTCCCAGTCCTTTGGTAGCTCAGTGAATCTGCTGTACCTAGGAAGATGGCAGCCATAGCAAAGATGGCTTGCATTGGAATATTCTGGTGTTGAGAAGAACACCTGCACATAGATTTCTGAATGTGCATTAACTCTTGATTCCATCAGAAATAAGAGAGTATGATTTGCAGCAAGTTTTTAATTGTGCCAGTTTCTCCTGTGATAATTCTTCTTTGAAACCTGTGAGCACTTATTTCAAAGGACCTTTTGATAATGAAGATTGTTTTGTGTCAGGGTAACCAGCTGTGGTGCACAGTCAGGAATAAGAAGGTGTTTAATAGGGAAGAACTTCAATGCACGGACTTCACAGGGAGATTTAAAACTTCAATTTTTATTAGCACCAAATATCAAGCAAGTTCCATGACAACAAGCTGTACTTCCAAGCTGGTGAGTTTCTTTGTTTAGGGAAAGTGAGTTTGTAATTATATGACACATCAATYCAGTCTATGTACTCTCGTGTTTGCATTTGCAAATCCATAATTCCTTCTGTCGTGCACATGTCTGAGTTCACTATTGCTGTCCTTGTCCCAAAAGCAGGAGTGTTTTCAGTCATGGTGTTTTGAGGCAACTCTGCCTTTGAGAGACCAAATAGCATAACTCAGCTGCTCAYCAGAATAGTCTGAGCACCTCTGGCTTTTGGGGGTTAATATGACTATTTCTAACATAATTCTGTGTCCAGTTCCTGGAGCTGAGCTTACAGCATGAAGCATTTACCCAAATAGTTCAATTTGTACCTCCATGCAGCCACCCTGTTCTACAACTGCCAGCATGGCTTTCAAATTAAATTAATACAGGGGGCCATTGGTGGGGAGGGAGGAAGGCTGTGTGGTGCTCTGAGATTAYAAAGCTTTTGGTGACTTTGACTGTGATAAGAGATCTGGTATTGGATCACAGAGTGAGACATGGGGTTCCAAAAAMCCACCAGGATCAGCACCATGCAGGAGTGCTCTTTTCCTGAAGTATTTGCAAATGCTTTGTCCTAACTGTGTTTGTGAACAGCTCTACATCCCTTAAGGGAGGGCGTTTGTTTGTTGAGAAATGAGAGCCAGAAAATGAGAGAACTCAGAATTACACAAACACACTTTTACATTTTGGTTTGTTTTTGTTGTTTTTTTTTTAATAGAAGTTATCTGGGGCAATTGGGCTGTCACAATGCAAACTGTGGGGATGCGTGTGCTGCCCCAGTCACCTTAAAAGTATGTGGATGCAAGTGAGCATTTCAAAAGGACAACAAAGGCATCATCTCTAAGATGAGGCATTTTTTCACCTCAGTATTCTGGGTGCTTATTATTCAAGCTGGGATAATATCAGAATCTGTTAATTGCATCTGTGGATGATACAATAACACTGAACAAGTTTTCAAGGTAAACTGGGTTAAAATAAAATGAAAAAAGAATCCCTGCAGCATTGGTCTGTCTGGGGAATGCTAAACAGCTAGGACACTTCTGCCTGATAACAGTGCTTGTCCAGCCATTTGCAGGCTTTCATCAAGGAACTGAGGGCATTAAGAGCAACTCAGATTCAGTCACTGCTTAGGTCCAGAACCAGGCTGCATGAACTTGTCAGTCACAGTACTTTACTCTGCTCTGTAGAGACTGTGGTCTCCTAACTCTGTATCAAACCTGAATTTTGTAAAGCCTCATAACATCCTATCATTGGCACTGAAATTTATACAATACRGACAACTGAATCCCCTCCACATTTGACAGACTGGGACTGTGACTSACCACGTATTTTTGTGTGCAGAACAGCAGATTTAAATGGTAGCAGTAAAAGGACTGGAGCARCAATGGACTTAAGCTTTAGGGCTGAAGAAATGTATCTATCTGAGAAGGGGGGAGATGATGAGGTGCATCTGAACAGACTGAGAAACCAGCTCCTGAAATCCCTGTATTTCTCCAGTAATTTTTAGTTAATCTTCAGGATAATGCTTTACTCCTGAAACTCRTCTCTGTCCATAAGAGATGTAAACACATAAGCAATACACATTAACAATTGGGGTGGTTTTTAATGCTGTACTTTGCTTACTATAGACTTTTGTTTTCTATATATTTAACAATATACAGTTACATGTTTTGTTTTGTTGCCTGTGATTTGAACTATACTCTGCAATAGCAGTGCCATGGGAATATGAGGGGAAGTTTATAGTGGATAATTATCCCATCCTTTCAAATTATGCTTCAATTGCAAGTACAGGGAAGTCTCTGTTAAGCAGTTCAGTAGTGACAAAATGTTCTGCTCTGCCTAAATAATTTCTGCATAATATATACCAGGGACTTGTTTGAGAAATCAGTTCAACTGATCAACCAGTTCTTCATTAAAAACTCATCCTATGATATAGGACTTGTGTTTAGCTAACATGMACTGGTGTAGATTTGGTAGTGAATGTTTTCTGGCTATTGGAGGGAGAAATGTAAACTAAGCTGTTCTTGCAGGTCAACAAACCCCAGGATTTCTAGTGAACATACAGTATTTCCATGGGGAAACAGTTTATTGAAGAGGAAAATGAGGAAGCAAGGCCTAAGGTGTAAAGTGACCTACTATAGGCAACTAATGGGATTTCAGAAAAAAACCCAGCCTTTCAAATAGCATTTTCCAGATGAGTTATTAATGACAGATTCCTTACTTGTTTGGTTTTTTTTTTTTTTCACATGGTAAGGTACAAAGCATAGGTCTCTATATTTTACACTTTTGATGTGTCAAGACAAAATATTGGATGAAGCTTCATAGGCTGCCCTTAAGCCTCTGAAAATTATCTCCATGCAGACAGAAAACACTTTCTATTAAACACCCAGAATAATCAGCTAGGCCTGATAGGTTGTGTTAAGTGTACTTTGGAAAAATAGCAGGATGTCAGGTGAAATACTTGTCTAGTTGTTGATTAAAGCAGAAACAGCTCTGTCCATACCAACATGTAACTCAAAAGCAAAGACAGCTGGGATAACTACTGGGGAAGGTGCACTGGGCTTAGTTGTTTGACACAATGGGAACTTGAAAATCAGTAGAGTACTCAATTAGCCAGGGTTAAGCTTTACTGGAAAGGTAAATAAGCTGTAAAAGTAATACAGCTGCTCTGAGCCCATGTATTTCTGTAAACAYCTTTAAATTATCATCCCTGAATATGAAATTATGAATTAATGACTAAATGAAATTGAAAGGCAACATGTTAAAATTCATGTAAGAAGATTCCTTTAAATGCACCACAAAGAAATTGTAAAATTCACTGCTAAAATCCAAGAGTTAAGTGTAAAGTTTCACAAAGTCAGAAAGGGATTGAAGATAGAAGTGGTTAATGAGACCATCTGGTGGTGCACTTAATGGGATGAAGACAATTCAAGTAATGTAARCTTACTAAACTGAGGGAGCCGTAAGAAACTTCCACCATAGGTGTGGGTTATCCCKTAGGATGCTTCCTGCAACAACCTCTGAAACCTCTGGGTCTCTACTTCTCCCATTACACTTTCAATGATACCCCTGTGCTGTTCAGAATGCAGGTTTAGAGGCAATTTCAATTTGTGAAGCTGTTTGWCCCGTAGGGTACAACAAATTGTATTAAAAAGGGCAGTTTTAGACATGACTGCAGATAACATACTTGGCTAACCAGACATCTTTCTGATCTGACCCCTTACAAGTTCCTAATTGTTCCATTTCAACACTTTCAGGTGTTAATTCTGTTAAGCTTTTCTATGCAATTTCTGAATATAAGCAACTTCTTCAGAAAAGGAGAAGTCCTTTTGTTTCAAAGTTATCAGTAACAGACAAGTTGTACACACAAAATAATTGGGTTTTGATCTGAGTATTTTACAGTTAATACTGCAAAACAGATCTCCCAGTAGTTTCTGAATTGTTACAGATTACCACACAATTTCAGGTTGCCCTTAAGAGGAAAGAGGGGTGTAAATTTACCTGGGAATGAATAGGCCACTTAAATAATAATAATAAAACCAACTCTGTAAGGAAGGATAGGTCAAATCAAAGATAGGTAATGATAGGGGAATAGGGGAATGACAAAGAAGGTGGTGGGGTTTTGTTAAATTGCATCCAGTGTGTGTGTGCACTTGCACATTTGCACACACACACCTTTGGGTCTGTATAGAATCACTGTTTAGCTTGTACAGTTGCTTATAAAGAATACAAAAGACATTCTGTTGTAAACTTTAAAGAATATTTAATAACTTCTAAAAAATAAAATGTATACTTTAAATTTTGTTCTTTATATGAACGCACAAAAATGTACCATTGTAATTGCAGCAACAAAATCCAAAGACTTGAGGAGACCTGCCCATTTAAGATAGCAGTGACAAGGGAGGAGAATTGACAGTGGAATCCAAACAAAATTTCCCATGGCAAGTCCCGTCATGTTTTCTAACTGTGAAGTATCTAACTTGGTATTTATGAAGATCATTCACATTTACCAAATTCTTGCAGATTAATTAAATAAAGGGTAAATAAAGAGCCTGGGTTTAAAATAAATGCCAGAATCAACTGCTGGTTTCTGTTGCTTACCTTYGGTGCCACATTTATAGCACAACCAAAGCCCCAGGGTAAATGAGAGGCTGTGACTTTGTCCATGCTGACAACCTCCTGTCCTGCCCTGGGAAGGTGTAAGAGCAGCCCAGAACCACATGCACTCAGTGTGACCAGTTCTTATTCGTTTGTGAGAAGTGAGGATTTGGGTGGATTCCCACAGCAGCCCTATCGCTGATGCAAGAYAGTATTTTTACAGTGTTGTTTCTTTCTCAACGTATTATAAATTCTACAATGCTGCATTTAAATGCTAATTATTAAATGGAAGAATAAACCTTTATGACTTCRTATGATTTGAGGGGGAAGACCAAAAAACTATTCATAGAACAGAAACGAGTGAATTTCAGTGACTGTGCAGTGTATGATACAGAGCTAAGAAATTCTGTTGTACAAGGAATAAGATTTSGCTGCTAGTGACAGTACAGGAAAATAAACCATATTCTATTAAATATATGTTTTGGGAGTTTTTTAATAATTGTGAAGATGAAAAGCCAAAAGTCTTGGACTGAATCTAAAAAGCTAAATCYTTACGCTGCTTAATTCAGTAGGTTCAGCCATATGCCCTGTGCCTTCATATCTTSTTATTAAGCAGAAACAGCAATGAGAATAAATTAGGAGTGCTCCTTTACTGCCTTTGGTTCTGTCTTTAAATGTATTGAGTCTTCCTTCATGTTTAGAGATAAGAAGTCAAAATAATATGAAAGACTTTACAAAAAGTGACAAGACACTAATAGAAGCAATTGGAATAACTTCTATGTTGTTCTGCCTACATTCAATAGTAGCAGCCCTTCAAATGTACTACAGGTTACTTATTTATAATCAACCATTATAATGTGAAGTTTTATGTGTAAAATGGAAGGGTCTTTTTTTGTTTTTTTTCTTTTTAAAGATTGTTGCTGTAACACATCATAAAATTTTCTGACCTTGTCAGCAGAGAAAGGATGCAATGCTCTTAAGAAAATATGGTAAGTCTGAGGCTTGTTATACRCAGTATGTTCAGAAGTTTGAAAATGAATTGTGCTGGTAATGCTGTAAGCACCATAACATGTTCTGTCTGTGTGGAGAGAGTTAATATCAAATATACAAAACAGTCCAGTTCAAACTATGAACAAGTTGCAAGAACATCTCACTTGGTAGTGGAAAGATAGTATTTAAAAAAGAATTATTAGCAGCAATATGTGATCTGGGNTTTTTTTTTTTTTTTGGTTTGTGGTTTTTGTTTTGTTTTTTCCCTAATTGTATGTTCTTGTTGCAGTGACTGGGATTTACAAAGCTGAGTGTTGCTTATACTTCCTTTAGATACTTGTTTTTGAAAACCAAGGCAGTTTATCTTATAAAGACACCTAAACTGTGGAAAATTATTAGAGGAAACCACAAAATGTGACTTTGTCTCCAGTCTGTTTCTCATATTTTGTTTCCACTGAAGGTTTAGCTGAAGTCTAGCAGTGTTCTCTAAGAGCTCATCACATATTACTGTGAAACTCACAGGAGAAGGGCTTGTGATCTCTCTTTTCCTTACACCATCATCAAGCAAATTGGTAAGAGTTGCTCTCTGTGGGAGTTCTGCACAATGATTTGCTCCTATCAACTGAACCATCATCAACCTGCTGTCTCAGTGGTAATTTTTAATGGCAGGGATCACCACAAATAGACTTGTCTACCTTTTATCTGTCTCAAAAATATCAATGTTTTATTAATGTGTTCATCACTCTGTCATGCTGCTTTTTCGTGGTAGAAACTCTGAATTGTCAGCAGAAGCACCCCTGTGTACAAACTGTAAACCACAGCAACAACTAATGGTACTGCTAACCTGGAATTGTGTCTGTGCAGGTAAGAAAGGAACAGAGTAGACAGAGGGAATGAACAAACTTACACCATCTTTTGAAGAGCCAGACAMTCTGCAGATCAGCCTGGGCTCAAGAAGCAGAGAGCATGGAGACTGTGGTGATGGTAAAACCATGAATGAGCCTCTTGCTTGGAGTACAAGGTACCTTCATGTGGGCTACTTGCTCAGCTTGGTTAGTGTTTGTCAGGRCTTGTCTGCATGACCTAAAATCCTTTAGTGCTGGGGAGGTTGCTGTGATAGTGACTGGGAAGCCACATAAAATGCACACAAGTAATACATTACTTTTACCTTACCCTGCACAGTTAAATGCYCCATGGGGGTAAGATTTTGGAAGATAATTGCTCTTTTAAACACCAGACTGTCCTAAGCAATTCCCCAGAAAATATGGAGTAGCTCATGCTTGAGAGTGGGAAGGCTGCAGGAAATCAGGAAAGAAACAAAAAAAACCCCAAACCTAAGGAGTGAGAGTGAATCTGTCAAATGGTGCAGGTCCAGAAAAGGGATAGTTATGGGTGTRAAGGAGATAGTTCAATAGGCTGGGGGTTGGCAGGTCCAGCTTTATGCTGGAAATTGCCTTTAAATCAAAACAAGCAAAACGTCACTTGTAGCCGAGACCTGCTGTGGTAAGCAGGGTCACTTTCTGTATGAGCTTGATGTGTGCTTCCAGTCTGCAGGAATGGCTGCACTGAGCTTTCTGGGAACACAGGGCTCCCTGCTCATCCCTCTGGTCTAAGTGTCAGCTGCTGAGAGCCCCTCCAAGGCTGGCTGAAGGGAGCAGGACATCTGCAGTGCTCTGTTTGCTTGTTTTCTGCTGTGTCCTTTCCCTGGGGTGCTTCAGCTTCTCCCTGTCATGTATTTGTAACCTAGAGCTGCTTGCTGGCAGGGAATTACTTGTTTAAACAATAGGATAAATCTGATTCTTGACCTCATCACCAGAAGATGGGCAGAGGAGGGTACTACATAAATTATTTCAGTTATCAATGAGTGGCTGTTCCCCAGCTAAGGAAAGTTATGGTTTTGATTTCTGTGTATTTCTGTGATTCTGTGATATTCCAGAAAGTGTGGATTGTATTCTAGCCAGCAGCTAGGTGAAGGAAAATGCATCTGAAAAAGAGCTCTGAGAAGTGACTCCAGTTCTAACAGAGACTGATTGTGTCTTGGCTGTTGTCAGCGTGCAGCTCGGGTGGAAAAAAAAAAAAAAAAAAAAGCTAAGCATAAAACATCTGAAGTCTTAATAACTCTCAGAAAAATGAGCAATGTGCAAAAGATTTTTCCTCAGCAAGGCAAACTCC
This sequence comes from Malurus melanocephalus, assembly GCF_030028575.1. Lineage (NCBI taxonomy): Eukaryota > Metazoa > Chordata > Aves > Passeriformes > Maluridae > Malurus > Malurus melanocephalus. Next base: position 171,844 of record NW_026623379.1, read on the forward strand.
ATCATACCTGCAGATGATGTTATCCCAAAGTAAATTAATGAAATGGTGACATTCAGGAAAGGAACAGCYGACAGCTTTGTACACATCTTCAAGCGTGGAAATGAGTGATATTTTTTGGCAGACTAACTTGAAATAGGGATGTTTAAAAATAAWACCATAGTAGACTGACAGAGAGAGCCCACTCACAAGTTGTTTACTGAAATGAAGATACAGCTGAAAGTAATTACTTGTTTCCCAGTGGTATAAGTGATAGTGCCTTGTACAAGAAATAATACTTGGTTATTTCAGTTGGAATGTAAAACAGGATAGAAAGGTTTCCTCTTTCTGAGGTTATATGCTGGGTATTTTCACCTCCTTTCAGAAAAGTGTGTATTTATGAATGTAATATATATAACATATGCAGTCAACCATCTATATGCCACTGGCAATTAGGAAGTGAGGCAATGTCCAATATTGTTTTCCATTAACAGCCAGGATCTCGCTGTACAGATTCTGATTAAAAGCCTGACTTTGCAGAGCGTAAGATTAAAAATACTCCTTTAAAACAATGGATTTCTGAAGGTGATCATCTCCTGGCTACAAAATCATCTTGAGACACATGGAGGCAGGGCTGCTTGATCTTGACATTTTAGCTGTGTGCAAACTGTAGTAAAATTACAATTGCATTCAGTGCTAGCTACTCTGTACCTTCTTGYCGAAGAACATTTATTTTCTCCATCCTCTCTTCCAGACCGGAAAATGTAGGAAGGCAGCCTGGCAGCTTTTGCAGAGGGTGCCTCAGTGCCATCTTTTCCTAACATGAGYTTGCAGTCAGCCTCCCTTGCCTTGCCACAGACCATGGAAAAGGAATCATTGCTCTTTGGATGKTCTCCTCTGCTTAAAGACAAGGCTGCTTCTTACCTGTGCCAGTTCAAGTACTGACTTTTCCTTTTCTTCCTCCTTCAGTAAAGTGGGGTGATTCACAAAATCTTCAGAAAGATAGCATTATACACAGTTTATAGTACAAAGGGGGGCGGGGAGTCAGATGAATGAGCATGAAGGAGATKTCTCCTGTGTCCTTTGGAGGAGAAGCAGAAAGACTGGGAATGGTATCTATGCACAGTAGGTGTCTGCCTTGACTACCTGACAATACATGGTCATTGCAAAGGTGAGTCCGAGAATCTAAGAGAAAAAAAACAACAAACAGTTGTTTTTCAGTAAGTAAAAAAACCTTGTTTATTGAAACAATAAGAAAAAAAGAGAAAAGCATGACACTAGTTTTGTTCACACACAGGARGACACATCACACTGCTTTTCCTGCCCGTTCATGTCCGTGTTCTGTTCCTAGTGTTTGTCTGTCTTTTGTCCTTATCTGTATTGCTGTTTTACAGAAAGAACAGTGAGAGCAGGGGAGAGTTGATTTCTCAAGGAAGAGCAGCCATCATACTGGTATATTGAAAAATATTTCGATTACTTTTGCTTGAAAATATTTTATGGTAGYAATCCACAGTTGTATGGACTGCATGGATATCCCTGTAGCTGTTGTTTTGAAACATCCCTGGCCCTGTGGTTTACTTGACTGTACTTCACTTTTCCAAGTCTTACATGTGCACAGGTCCCTGCTGGGGAATCACTGGAGACTGAGCATGCATTAATCATGGTCATCAATGCCTCATCAACAATGTATGTGTTTTTCTACTCAGCCTATTCAGAGAAGCAGCAGGGATGTGGGAGTTCTTCTCCCAGTCAAGCACTGGCCTGTTGTGCTGCCTCTGGTAGATACTTCATCAAAAGGGGAGGGGGAAGAGTCTTATTTTCCTTTCCAGCTGAAGTACACTTACATGAATGTGCTAAGTGCTTGTTACTTTCCCTTTGCAACACCACTGTAAGAGTTGTCATTGAAATGAAGGTCTGCCAGGTAGAAAATTTTAGGGTTTGAATTCTGTTTTAAGCACGTAATTTGACCACTTCAGATTTAGTCTTTACGTGATCAATCGTTCCTGTAAGGAGTACTTTGAAAGAATATATGAATATACCTGCTATGATATTTATGAAGTTATAAGTTGTTAATCTTCAAGTCTCACTCTACCACAGTGAAATCAGACTTTTAGGTTTTGGTGTGCTGCTCTTAGTAAGCATTGGCCTTTTGGAAGGATCCCTGAACACTGCTTTCTGCTTCCTGGCAAAGGAACACCTTTGGGGACAGCTAYATAACAAAACAGTGGTGGCTGAATTTGGTTTATAATTTGAAGCATGATTCTGTAAGATTCTTGACATGAAAAACTGTCACATACTTAGGGCCAGAACAGCACTGAAACAGCAGCAACAGAGGGAGCCCAGATCATTCTAGTGACAGAAAATTTTGTCCTTAGGTACAATGACACCATGCAGCTGGAAGACAGACTGAAAACGTGTTGTGTTCTGAGGTGTTTTCCCTGCATCACACAGCCTTTACTAGGAATATGAATTTGCATTTTTAAATTGTCTGAAGTGTTTTCTCCCATGCAAAGTAGCCATGTCTTTCTGTCAGAAAGACAGTATTGTCTTAGGACTTGATTATATTTACAGTATTTATAATGAGAACTCTGACATAGGCGGCTGGGGGATTTTAGTGTATCCTTTAAAGATACCCTAAATGCTAAATAAATGGATGATCAAAAGCTGGTTTGTTTTTTCTTTTTTAATTATGATAATATATTAACAAGAGCCATAAATTGTCTGTCTGCCATATGATCTTGTGCTTTTTTCCCTAAGCATATCTGCTTACTACACTGGAASAAACCCCAAAACTCTACTGCATTTGGGCCTGTGAGGGGTCAGGCATTTACATTAATAAGTTGCAGCCAATACCTGACATATGGAAGAGTAAGATAYGTGCCATTCTGCCTAATCTGTCATTAATGGGAATGTGAGCAGAATTCTGATCCCAGGCTCTCTCTTGCTGCTGCTAGTGGCACATCAGGCAAAATTAAAGAAAAACCCCACCAAACCAAACAAAATAAGCATGGGTTATTCTGAAGTTGCACGGTGTTAATTAGCTCAGCATCTTTTGTGCTTGCATGCTGARTGTGAGAGAGGGGGAGATGGAAACTAAAGCCAGATCTTCACTGAACTTCAGAAAGCGACTTTGAAGCAGCCTGAGCTCCAGCACAGCTCTCACCAGTGTCTCCTCAGGCTGTGCTCTTGGTGCTTTGACCATGGCACAATCACATCAGGCTGGATTAAAGAGACAGGCACATAGGAGATAAAGTGATGCACAACAGATTCTTCTCTGACCAAAGTCACASTGGAAAGAACTGCAACTCAAAAATCTGATAGGCAAGTCTATGCCAATCTTATCTGCTGAGATTGCCTGCCATTAATAGCAAAGGAGCATGGGTTTATTGGTAAGGATGACCTAATGGGGTCATCCCTACTCGTAACTTACCCTGGGCCTGAGGGATGAGGCTGAAGACTKAAGTCACCTTTAAACTAAGTTGGATATTTAGCCTAAGTGGATGGTCCTCTCTGGAGAATTACTGGACAAATACAGAGAGCCTAAAGGCAATTCATACCCTATGTGTCTGTATCTTTGGAGGGCAGTGACTGCCCCTGCCAAGTCCAGTCTCAGCCTTAGATAAACCACTWGGTAAAGTTTCAGCTCTTTGCATCAYAAAGCATCTTAAAACACTGTGCAGTATTCCTAGTTCTGTGCCTTGTACACAGTATTTTAACTAAAGTAAAACACACAGTACTTAAATCTTGCAGAATTTTCCTCTACCATCATGCAAAATTATTCAAACCTGCTTCAACAGAGTACATCTAAATCTGTGGTTACTTAGTTACAATTAGTTAGGATTTGAAAATTGATATTAAACTGTACCTGCACCATAGCAGTGCACAATCCAAAGATTCCCACTGCCAGTAAGTTCTCCTGGAGCCATATTTTCACAGTTTCATAGCAAGGCTAAAAAAACCAAAAGAAGAATATTGTATTAGCCATAAACACACAGCTCTACTCTCCTGGGAATATACAGCCAGGAAAAAACCCAGATCTTACCTAGCTGCTAGGTAGCCTGGATTATCATTTCAGCACTGGAGCTGAATATGTATATAAATACAATGTATTTTTGGGTTGCAGTTTGAACATGGCTTACTAATTCTAGTGGCACAAAAACTGCACCTCMAAAATGCTACATGAGCACTGCTCCATATGAATTGGGCCAGTAGCTAAAAATACCGTGCTGGTTTTGGCTGGGCTAGAGTTAATTTWCTTCACAGTGGTGGGTATKGGACTGTGKTTTGGATTTGTGCTGAATACAAGGTTGACAATYTTTGACAACTGTCTTTTTAARYTTTKTTGTTATWTTTGAGCAGCGGTTACAAAGAGCATGGTTTTTGTTKTCCCTATTGATCTGTCTTTATCTCAACCYACTCTTTTCTCACTTTTACCCTTGATCCCACTGGTGGGAAAAAGAGCAGGCAGCTGTGTGGGTCATAGTAGCCAGCTAGGGTTCAACCACAACAAATRAACAAGCACTGGATTTGGGTGCTCTTTGCCCTCTAAAACCCCACCAGAAGCAGTTAGAACCTTAGAACGAGGCTTTAATTTTCTCCATGTTTCAGGGAAATAAATACTTCTTATAATACATACATATGAAACTCAAAAGTTCCAGTGCAAGTGGCTCAGTAGCTGATCCTGCTGCCCATGGGCCTATTTCATACCATTTTCCATCATTTCAAATTGCAGTATGGGCATTTTCCCATTATTTTCTTCCTGCTTTAAATTTTGGTCCAGTTTTGGGAAGGGTGGAATTGGCCCGAGTGAAACCTTTAAATAATAATGTCTGTAAGACAASCTTGTGCAAAAACAGTGACCCCTTRTCTTGTAAATGTTCACCRCCAAGAATCATTCAGCCTTCAGTTAGTGGCTTTTAACATATGTATGAAGGAAAAACGATTAATGCCCACCAGAAGCCAGGGTGTTAAGCTGTACTGGTTTTCTTGGTGCCCTGAATAAAATAAAATATCTTTTCATTCCTTAAATAAAAAAAATTACAAGAGCTACTTGAGAAGTACAAAGAAGCTGTGTCTGATGTGAACTCGGCCTCTGTGAGTGCCAATCCATGTGTATGAAATCTCACTAGAAAGTGGTCAAGAGAGCTTTACTCATTGTCTTCACAAGCCATTAGAACCAAAGAGCAAAACTTAGTTATAATTCCACTTCATCGGGTGGCCTTAGTCCACACCCCCCTGTGTAATTGCACTACCTGTAATTAGCAGAAAGAATTGCTGAGCTAATTTCAGAGACATATTTAGGCTCTAACTATCTGTTCCAGAAAGATCTTGCTGAGGCCATTGTAGGGAAATTATCCCGTGGAGTTTTGARTTTGATTACAGGCGAGTGCAGAAACTCACTGAAAAAAACACTGCTGGCAACTCAGAGGAATGGTTCCCATCTCTACTGTGTGGGAAGCCCCTGAATGTGAGTTCCTGGTGGGAGCAGAGTGCTCCAGGCTCACACAGGACTGCCTGGGCTGTGATAAGCTAAGGCTGCTGCTCCAGGACCTGTGTGTGCATGAACAATTTGCCTTAATTGCCATTTGACTGTCCCACAGTAGGTGGGACATTAAAGGACATTCCTGTCATTTCCCAGTTAAATTTCACTAGTCTGTGCTGCATATCAGTGTTGGAATGGCCCCATCTGCAGTGTGAAACAGCTTACAGCCTACTGAAAGGAAACCAGCTCATAAAAATTATTAAATAGGAGGTTTCATTGGATGTCAAAGGCCACAGCTCAACAGGAGCCTTCTGAAAACACCTGATGAGAGGTGAATTAGGAGGGATGAATGAGGTGCAGMGCTTATCACCTGTACAGTCCTGCAAATGACCACCTGCCTGGCCTTCACCTGGGCTGCAAGGCACTGCTGAMGTGTGCTGCAGAGCTACTCACCGCTTTCCACCAGGTCCCTGGGGAATGGAGCCCACAATTCTCACTGAATTCTAAGCAGCAGGAGTCTGGCACCCGGGTTGTGTTGTACACTTCGAACCAGTCCGTGTAGTTGGAGACCCCACAGCATCTGAACTGGAAARGAGGAACCGAGGTGATACCGTAAGTGTGACCTGTTGCTGACTTCTGCCTGTTCTGACTTTGCTTCCTGGAGCTGGACACTCMGTGCATTTTGATTATACCAGCAGAGGCTTGACATTTTAAAGAAATACAGTACTTCCTCAGCTTTACCTAAACAAATCCCTTTCTCCACTCTTTCATTTTATTTAAATATGGTCTTGTATGTAGCTAATGATGCAAGAAGCAAAGACACCTATTTGATGTAGGGAGGATACTGCAGGAGCTGAAATTGGACAGCCTCAGACAAGTGCTGAGATTGAGTTATTGACTGAGCAGAATTATAACAGCTTGTTGTTTGCAGCTTGTCAGAAAAAGAGATACAGGTACAGCACCCAAGAGAGGAAGATACTGGGTCTCTACGGCACACTACTTCTGGGATCACGTTTGTAGTAAACAAGGCAAATTTGTCACTAAGCTCTTAATTACCAATCACCTTTGAAAGTCTTTGCCAGTCAGCAAAAGATGCATTTCCTCCTCCTCTCTCTGTGGTGCAGTTCTTTAATGTCATCATCTGACGCTGCTCTAATAGTGGCACCTTAAGGGTCTGCCTACAATGACACAATGTGTGCAGGCAGAGATCACAACATTGCTAAACTGGAGGATCTSTTTGACTTTGGTAGGGGATGAAAGGTACAGGGAGCACACAGTGGTGCAGGGMATGGCTCTGTGGCCATTTTCCCCTTGGGAACTGGTATATCCTGTGATATGAAATAAGCTAAGACTCGTTACCATATAGATGTAMACACCATCTGTCACCCCTATGCACACCCGAAAGGATGAATTTGTTGGTATTCAGACACTTCAGCACTAATGAGTAAAACAAGACAACACTGGGCTGCAGAACTGCTCTGCTATTCCTAGTACCTCACACTTTTTCAGGGCTATGCCAGCCACCTACATAATCCCAAAATGACTTGCTAAGATCTCATTTTTTCAAAAGTGATTTTATATAAGCCTGAAGAGTATTTTTTGCCTCCCTACAGACCACTCCTCTCATTTCTTACAGATTCATAATCATTCAGATATCTGCATCACCAAGGCCAAGGACCTAATTGAGAGCTGATGTTTACWCTGGCCTGAGGGAGAGTTTTCCCTTGCTATTGTAAAAGTTGGAGAGTTCAGGTTGTAGGTAGAGTTGCAGTGTTCAGGTTTTATTGCACACACAAAATGTGCCAGTCAAGACCTATAGAGGGCAGAGGTGTCACACGCTGCCTCATGCATCATAATTTGCTTCAAGCAGTCAGAAAGTAGTCCTTGATAGAGATGTTTCAGTGCTCACAGCTGAGTTTTTCTTCTGCCAAGGAAAAGTCAGAAAACTTTCCCAAACTAACTTATTCCCCCAAGTTTCTGCTCTGAGTTTTGATTTGGTCCATGGCAGGAATCAATCCTTAGCTTGCAACTGCTTGATTTGTGAGTTTAAAGGCTTCATTTTTGACAAACCAATGTGAAACTTGAAAAAAGATTTGTGCCATTATTTTTTTGCTCTTTGCTCCTGCACAGAAAACAGGAGGTCCATGTGTAACAGGTCCCAAAAGTGGGTACGAGCAGSCTGGAACACATGGCATGCATTTGAAGAAGGCTGGTTTATTTGGAAATCTGACAAGAAGAAGGTCTTGCAGGCTGTCATCATTAGAGTCAGGAGGCACTCTTTGATAGACAGTGAGAAGTGATAGCTTGTAAACAGCAAGCCTTAAAAATGTGGCTCATCTGTGATGTAGGGAGTGCAGCGGCAAGGGCTGAGACATTTGAGTGATGTTCTGGCCAAACACAAGTGACACACGTTTGCATAAATCAGGACTAGACTCCTTCTCCCCATAACAATGCATGGCTGAAGGTGTCAGTCTGCCAGACTAAGGAGATGAAGATRAAGCATGGGTTTTGTAGCCAAGTGCTCACTAACCGGGTGAGGACAGCTGCTCCTATGGAGCCTGTGAAGCAGGAGATGGGTAGGCCATGAGCTGGGATTGGGACTGCAAAGAGTAAAAGTTCCTGGCAAACCMAAAGGTGAGAATGGAGGGGATGTAATTGCAAAGACAAACTGCAGCAGGATACAAACTGCTGCCCACACAGGTTCTCTGTGCAAGAGCAGAGCAGACCCAGCAATGGGAGAACGGGCTAAGAGAAGCTGAGGGTATAAAAGAAGGACATAACAGAGGATCGATAGTCTTAAGACTGGGAAAAATAATGTCTGTTACTGTAACTGGAAGAAATACCTTTGGAAGATAAAGAAWGGATGAGCAATGGGATTAAGCAGCAGATGATCCATAGTCCTAAAGGAGAGAAGGTGACAAATACAGATGAATTCTAACACCACAGAGGCCTGAGAGTGCAGAAGCAAGTGAGGGAGCACTGCTCCATGAAGGCCAGCTCTTCTGGCCTTGTGACTGGCATCTCTAGGGAGCAGGGGCACTGATCCATGGCAGTAGGTCAGAGATGCAGGAACAAAGAATCGAGCAGCAATGGGATCAGATGGGTTCAGATTCAGCAAAAGGGTCCCTGGTAGAAGCCAGAAAGGCAGGTAAGAGCTCAGTAAACTCAGAGACTTTATTTAGGATGTCCAAGTAGAAAAGAGAGAGTGTCAGAGTGATTTTGGATCATGTGACAAGMAACTGATTGATGAAGCTGAACAGTAAGCAGCCAAATTGCTGAGGGAGATGAGGGRCTGTTAGAAGAAAGGGGAATATGGAGGGTTTTTTAGAGTCCTCTTAGATTTGAGAGCAATATTCTCATTTGAAAATTTGCAAGGCTTCTAAGCAGGGATAGCAGGATGCAGGCCTACACCTGCAGGTCAGCGAAAGCTCAGGGAGCATGAAGGAYAATTTCTGTCACCAGCAGTTTACTGTAGCCAGTTCTACAACAAAGACTGATGGTTTGCCAATGCCAGACATGAAACAAAGACTTGATTCTGCTACAACCATATTCATTTTTTTTTCATTCCATTTACAACCCTGTCCTGTTCCCTTCACTACTAAAGTGATGAAATTGGACAAGGTTGCCTAATTACTTAATTCTGTTCCAAGTTTCAACAGGAACAATACATTTATGCTTTTTAGAAACAATTACAAACTAATAGCACTTATTTTGGGGTACCCAGATAACACACTTTAAAAGGAAGTAATCCCTTAAAAAAGTTTCTGAGTGCAACAGAAACGGTAAGAAGTTGAACACTTGTACATATTTTACAGGTAATCCCAATATTCRAGGCTAAGTAGGCTTTACCTTCTTTAACAAATTCCTGCAAAATCAGTCAGACTGGGAGAGGGTTTGTGAAAATGAACAGATATTCAATCCTTGCTGCAGACAGATTTTTAGCCATGCCTTGTTTTCTGGGTTTGTGAATGCAGCAAAAAGCTAGAGMCAGGGTAAGGGGCCTTCTATACACCTTTTTCCTCCATCACTGTATAAAGTGGTGAATAATACAGTTTTGTTCTAAAAATCATGTTTAATGGGTGGTTTAGATTATTTCATCTGTAATTCTGAAGTATGGATTGATCTAACAGAATCAATGACTGGGTAGAGGGAGATGGATCAGATTTCTTCTCAGTTCCAGTGGTCTAAATAGACATGAAAGGGCATTACACAGCAGCAAAAGTGAGCTGAATTTGCTCACTTTAGTGAAGCTAATAGGTTTTCTGCATGCCTCTCGAATTACTGCCTGGTTAGCTGAAAGCAGAAGTGCTCAAATATTGATCACAAAGACRTTTGGGATGAAGCAACATTTTAAAAATTAATCCTGTTTCTCATTTTCTGATGATCTCCACCTGTGACTTTAACCAGTCCTGGTGGGTAAGGGGCGTAATCCAGTTCAGAGTAACTTACCTCCTGAGCTATCAGAATTTTAGTCATGTTTAAAAATKACTTTGTAAGCTTTCGTAGTCTTTGGTCATGACATGCAGAATTCATCAGCTTGTGTTTCTGATCCTTTTAAGGTTTGAAATGCTGTTGAAAAGGCTGTGAGTTTGGGTAGCTGAAGGTATTAAAGAGAAATCAATAGAATGTTCTGATTTGAAACAGCTCCTTGACCTAGAAGCTTAAYAGGACTGCAGAATGAGTCCACTGTCTTTGCTTTCATATTCTTTGCAGGTGTGCAGCTTAACCCAACTCCTTCATCATAAAATGAACAGCTCAGTCATGGGCCAAAACTGCAACTTCCTCTTAAAAGACAAGCCCTGGTTYTCCCTCAATTCCATTTTCTTGGGAATTGTATGCTTCTGTTAAATACAGGAAAACCATTTATCAAGGCACAAAGGCTTCAGAGAAGAAAACCTTCCTCAAAAGGTGCTCTTTCCTCTCTGCAAAGGAAGGAGTGCAAATGCAGAGGSACAAGGGAGAAGAGCTCATTATGATTTATGATTTCTGTCACTGTCACATTTTTTACATGGCATGCCTTTTTATTGTAAGGCTGCTGTTTTCCATCCCTGTACAGCCACAGTCCATGGCTCAACCAGTGACTGATATCTCCTATTAGGAAAGACACTGTCCTATATGGCAACGTGGGTTTTGTTGAGAGCCTTAGGAGACAGAATGCAAACAGCAAGCCTGGGCTGGGACTTTCSTTTCAGAAAATCCCCTGTATCACCCTAATCCTCCAATCGGTGATTACACTCTACTGATTAGGGATGTAAGAGATAATGATTATTACACAACCTCCCCAAGCTGGCATTTAGATAGCACTACTCAACTGCAAGTGTTTTACATAATTAACAATGATGGGATTGTCTTTGCTGCACCTCTGCAATMGTCTATTCCCACATAGTTTTGACAGATACATGTGAAAACCGATTATACAGAGTAGCAAAAATGGATCTGTGAGAGCTCTTTGCTGTTTTCAGTGCCCAGCATGGGGAGCACAACCACTCTGGTACTGCCAAGCTGGCAGGTGGTAATTTCACAGTGGCCGTGAGGGAGTGATGTGTCCTGGCTGCACACAGCCTGTGGGATGGTATTTTCTTGTCATTTTGTGAGCTCATGAGAGTTAGCTACCACGAGTTTCATCTGAAACTTAGAAGACACTGTAAACTATAATGGAGTTATCAGGACAACTGACCATCATCTGCAGCACTACACAAACCACAGACTGTTGAGTCCTGCCTCAAACCCAAGCTGGTCCCTGAATGTGACCATTTCCTTTAAGCAAAAAAGCCAGGTCTTGTTCYCTAGAGAAAAAGAATCTACTGTCCTGCTGTACAGTGGCATCCTACCACCAGATATGTCTAACTTGAGGTTTTAGCTCTTGGATCTTTTCTCTCAAAATTTTTTTTCCTTCCTGCTCTCTTTTCAAGTACTGCACTCACATCACTACTTCATCTTTGCCTGTTTATAGAAGGTATTTAAAATTTCTCACCATAATGTCACTTCCCAAAATTATTATTATTCTTTCACATCTTTTCTGAATACAATCAATTTAAGATTGAGAAAAAATGTGACTATGTGAATTAGACATTGCATATATTGTTACACCTATTTTACACAAAGGGGAGCAGAGGTGTGGTGTTTATATCCTATGAGTCCTCCCAACACTGCTTTTCTCCCACCTTTGCTATACGCTTTTAACAGTTCTTGGGGTGTCACTGAAAGTAGATTAATACTTATTTCAAACATTTTAATATTAGTAATTTTTACTACATTTTTATTATGCATAATTAAGTTGCTGTAAAAGAGTAAATCTTCTAATACTGTTGGATATAAGCCATGATATTAAAAAACTTGTCTATATTTCACATGGCTTACTCTTGGGCTAGCACCTCAAAATGCATTTCCCTTGTCAGTAATTMATGTCTTCTCATATTTGATGTATTGGAAAAAAGAAGAAGTATTGGAAGAATATTGACAATATTGCAAGATGCTGAGGCCTTTTAAAGGTAACTTTTCACATGCAGTTGTTGGGATGCAGAACTGTAATTGGCTTGTTTGCTGACCTGAGCTGTTTGTCTTTCACACACAGGAGTGTTGCTGGCAACCTCCTGCATTCAGCACAGACAAGTCCTGCAGACCCAAAGATGCATGTGGAGTTTGGACAATCAGTTCTTTTGTTCTGTCAGTGATCCCGAATTTTTAAAGTCTCCATTCATTTCTCAGCAGCCTGTTGCTCCTGTTATCTTGCATTATCTATAAGAGTAGACTTTGGGAGCACTGGTAAGATTATTGGCTTTGATCCATTTAGGACCTCAAGGAAGACCAAAGCCCTCCTGTCTGTACCACTGACCAGCTCCTTCAGCCTCCACATAGAACAGAGTGATATTTAGGCATCAACTTAATGTAAGCTTTAAAAGAAAGGTATTCCCTGTCAAGGAGAAATAAATTAAAATCACTGCTTGTTATAAAAACAAAGGGTTTAGTTGCTAATGTGCTGACTGAGTGGGAGAAAGAGAGCATCCTGGAACTGGAGTTTTAATTAAGTTCATACACAGAATGTGCTGTTAACAGAATCCAGAGGGTAAAGAGGAAGAGGTAAAGAAAGAGAACTCAGACTTACATCTGTTTGAATGATGCTCCATGCATTAGTGAGGCCAATATTTCCATCTGTCCCATACAAATGAAGTCCTTTCTTCAGATCCCGCTGAGCATATTTGTCAATCTGAAACCAACAACAAAAGAACAGAGCTCAAAATTTGCTGAAGACTACATTTCAGAATCAAAGTGGGGAGCAGAGAGATGATGGACAATGGACCTGTACTGAAATGAATAAAAGGTCAACCAACACTTCCTAATGCCTTTCTCCAGCAGAGCTGATATCTATTACAGGTACTTGCACATTGCAAAGAACATGGGGAATTCCTCTTCTGAGTTTATGTTTATGTTTCCCATCACAGAGACCTTTAACACATCTTTTCCCTTCTTACTTCACCATCAAAATACTACAGGGAGACTGGATGCAGTTTAATCACTCATTTTCCAAAGGAGGCCTATCTATAAAAACATTCATCTAAACACATAGCATTTCCTTTTAGCTTAGTACTTTTAATTGTGACCAAGTACATTAATGTGTACTCTACCATACTGGAAAACAGACAGACATGGTGTATTCCATAGTGATTGCTCCTCTGGCACTTGTCATTCCAGCTGGGAATGTGTGTCTAAAATGAAGTAACCAATGCTAGGATSGAGTTAACAGAGGCAGCAAAGGCATTCTGTTTCTGCCAAACACTTGGACTTTCCTTCTGTTTTGTGCAGTCGGAAATGTTTTCATTTGCAGCTGCAAAAAAGTGGATGCAAAGCATCTGATGCAGTGTAAAAGAGGAATTTTCAACCCACTACATCAAAATTATTATGRAGTAAATATAAGGTTACTCAACAACATAAAAAACCTATGACCTCAAAAGCTCATCATGTTCAGGCAGCCTCTGCTGTATATGAAAAAGATTGTGCTTGATCTATCCAGTTTTTTTGTTCCCTTCCTGAAAGTTTACCAGCATCATGTTGAGCCACTAATAAAAGAGCTTTGAGGCAGTGCAAGAAACAGTACAAGTTAAGATTAAGCACAACCTAATCTCAGAACTTTAACTATCAWGCAAGGCCTTTCTCACGGATGACTTCCTTGAGCAGTAGGTGCTGTGATCCCCCTGTAATTATCRTGTAAGCTGCTTTTGGCTTTACACAGAGATTACACATAGTCACTGGTACGTTAATTAGAAGAGAACGCCAAAGCTGAAAGCTGTCRTTAAATTCGGAATTAGTTGAGAAAATTACAGGCAATAAACGATAAACTTATATGTGTTGGGGATTCCTAGCMTTCATTTAAGAATTAGATTGAACTGTGTTTCAGCTCTGCACTTACTCTCAGCTCCCTGTGTCTCAACTGGACCTGCTGTGGTCTCCAGCAGAGCCTTCAATTAGGATGGAAGGGCAGGGTTGTGATGCCAGTCTCAGAGAGGCTTGGAAATTTAGTTAATGTCCTACGGAGGCAGTGAGGTAATTGCTGGAAAGCTAATTTGTATTCAGAAACTGGCAGAGGTGAAGAGGAACAGGGTAACTCAGGGCAGGTGRGGACAGAAATCCAACTAGCAGATCTGTTACCTTGAAGACGAAAGAAAAAGATCTATTTTGAATATTAATTTATCTCACCTGAGAATATCTGCCCTGTAGAGTGAGAAAGCTACACACCAGCCTTAGGTTCGTATCAGCACTAATATGGAACAAGGCAGAGAACAGTGGTTCTTATCTGAAGGGCAGATGCCGTGCTACCAAAAGGATGCAAAATGCAAAGTCTGCATTTCCTCACCCAAGTTTTGCTTTGCAATCCTATTTGAGATGGATACTAACATCAGGATAATTTATTTGCTTTAAATTAACATTCATAGAAGATCAAGAGCAAAGTTTTGTTAGTCCWCACATGCTTTAACATGGTCTCAAGAGACTGTCACTAAGGGACTGTATCACAAAGAATTCCTGATCTTCCTTTTACCTGGAGAAGCCTCAGTAGCAAGCATCTTGCTGAGGCAATATGAAAGTAAGCCCTCTCCTCATAAAATTAACCACTTTCCTACACAAAAAATACAAGGCCTCCATACCGGGAACACAACTGGCATCCAATTTCCCAATTTCAGAAACTGAGCAACCAGCAGAGCATTCGCCAAGAAAATGGGCACCATGTGACCAGTTCCTCCACTGCTAGCTCAGAAAGCCTCAACATCAAGTCCTGCACGTGGTACACCCCATCATTATTTGTTGTTTTAAAAATAAAGTGTCTGCTTGAATCCTTGTAAGAGAATGTAAGCTTTTTAGAGTCTCACACAAGGTGTGTGTCTCATTTCCTTACCTCTCTCTCATCTCTATGCAGRTTACAACTCTAAAAGAGGCAAACACTTGTAAAACAGTGTTGCCAGATTGTTTTACCTTTGTATTTYGTGTCCGATGACAGGGAAGGTATCCAGAAAGATCACATGGTTTTACACATATACACACAGAGAGAATTTTAAACTGATTTGAGTGATTGTAAAGGTAGGATTTTACAGAATTCTCTTACTAAAGTTTCTAYCTGACCTTCTAATCAAGTGTGCTGTACATAAAACAGTGAGCTGTTCTCTGAAGAGCAGCTGATTTAAAATCTCTTTTTCCCAAAGCTACTCCTTGAAGCATTCACACTCTTCTGTTTGCTTACAGAAGCGTCAGGAAGGGGTTGATCAACCCCTAGGAATAACCTTGCAAAGAATGGCTGAGTCTGTGGGTGGCCACTGGGCTCCAGAAGAAAGGGGGAGCAGAGATCAGCCCTTGGCCTCCTGGCACTTGTGTCTGCAGCTCAAGGACCAGCAGGAAGCCCCCACCCTCTGTGTCTCCCCTGTTTCCATTTGTTATTAATGTGTTACYTTGCATGAATTAATCAGCGTTGACGTAGCCTTGGAGTTCTGAGAGCCCAGCTGATAYTGAACAGGAGAGCTGCTCTCGCTCACACTGCGAGCAGCTCAGTCKCTACGTGCAGTCCTATTAAAAGCACACTGACCTCTGCTCAAATAACCTGTGTACAAGGTTATTAGATGGATATTTTTCCCCTAATTGAAGCACTGCTTGAGGCTCTAGACATGTGATTCCTACTRGCTTTGACCAGAGAGAGGTAAGTAAAACCAAAGGCCTATTTGCGGGGCACAGCTGGCAAGTGCTTTTCCTGCTCCTCCTGTTTCCTTCTAACCTCAATTTTCTTCCTTCCTCAAAATATTTTTAGAATACCAGGAACTTTTCAATATGCCTTTATTCTAATTGTAGAGTTTGATTTAAATGAAAACTCCCAAAACACCCCCAGCTGTCTCTTCTGCCTTTCATTTGAATTTTTCAGAAAACGATCTTTCTGAAAATGAAATGCTGCACCACGGTGATTCATCACATCTCCTGATAAATGATCCCACCCAATATTCACCAATCTGTCAGCTTCCCCTGTTTGTCTCTGTGCTACCAGTCCTCAGCCAGGCAAAATCTCTATCTCAAATCAGGGACTGAAGCATTATATTTATTATTCTACAATTTTAATCTGCTGCATTCTTCCATACATGAGCCAGGCCCTGCACAAATCACAGCTCCAGTGAAGTAGCAGAAAGAAGAATAACAAAAACTCTCAGCAAACTGTTGCTCTAAATGAGGTGCCTGCTTTTAGACACATGTAATACCAGAAATTTCTTTAGACAAAGGGTTTATGAAAGATTTGGCAGAAAGAACCTTTTATCAACCCGCTGGTGGAGAAGAGAAAAATTCTTTTTCTTCTTGGGATTCATTGGTCAATTGATGAGAGGTGAAAGCTTCAAGCTGGAAAGCCATTCATGTAAATTCTTGTGAGTCCCRGGTTCAGGCAAATTGGAGCCTTGCCCATGCTTGTCAGCCCCATCAGGTTTCAGTGATGTTTCTGGTAAATTAAATATGTCCCAGTGTGGTAATCCACTACAATCCACGCCTTCAAGAGAAGCACTTGTTAAAGCAGGGCATGCATATTACTGCACTTTATCTAAGCTAAGATCCTGTTCCTACTGCAAAGAGCAGCAATACTTTCTCACTGACTTCCATTAGGCCCTAATAGGGCTCTTAAATCTCTCACTGTCCTATTACAAAGACTTTCTAAAAATACATATACTGCTCTAAGGTGGACAAGTCATGTGCAGAGAGTTGCTGGCAATGAAGAAAACTCAGTATTTGAACTGGAGAAGGGAAGGCCACAAGACATGTGGCAGGACAGGAGAGAACCTGCCACAGAGGTCAGGAAAAGTAGCTGCAAGCTGGATGCAGTTGGAGAGAATGGGCAGGGATCTATCTCAGCCTCACCTCAGCTGGAASAAAACACCACTTATAAATAAAATCTTATTTAAGCCTGCATATAAATCCAGGCCAAATTAAAAAGTGCTTCCTTCTTAATCTGCATTCCCCATGAGGCAGCTACTTAAGCTGTAGCAATGTACATAAGGCTGGTTTTACTGTCAGCTTTGTCCCCTCACTGCCTCAGAAATCCAGACCCCAAGAGCAGAACTGAAGCTGGCTGGTTGACAAGCCCAGCTGGAGAAGCCAGCACACTTCAAGAGGACCTGGGGCTGTCAGACTACACCTTGTCTCCTTGAACAAAACAACCTAGGAATAACTGAGGATGAGATAAAAACTGTGTAACAACAGCAACAACAAACCCCTGCTTAGCACAGACATGCTGAAAGCACTACATGAACACTCTGTGCTGCAAACACCCAGGTTCATAATTAATTCCATCTCTGTTTTACAGATGGGGGACTGCAGGAGCCTTCTCAGTTCCTGGGGCTGGTTTCACAGACCTCTCACTCTCTGTCTAAATGAAAGGCTTTGGAGTTTATGTACTTACTGTTAAGGCATGAAACAGAAGACAAATACTGTTCCCAAGAAGCCCAGTCCTGTAATTTTGCTGCTGATAAGCAGGAGGAAGTGCTTTGAGCAAAATGTCTTGGGCAAACAAGAGAATCATGTCTCTGCAGAACACAGTTATTATCAATATTTACAGCCAAAATGACGCATGACTTTGATCAAACTGAAGCTCTACCAATACTGAAGAGACAAAGTCCTTCCCCTGTCCCAGCACACTGAGAGAGAAGGTGGCACTGCTGTAATCTTCTCTGGAATAAAGGTCAAAAGAAAGCTTTGGGKAGATCCTTATTAACTCCTTTTGAACTTGTTGAAAGCATGAGGTGTCACTTAGAGTGTGGTATAGCCTTTAGGAAAAGGCCAGAGGATGCCAGCAGCACCCTCAGCTTTTTAACCTGCAGGCAACTGGAGACTTTTAATTTCAAGCCTCAATGCTCTCCTACCACAACCTGAACAAAACTTCTACCCAAAAAGTCCCCCAAACTGGAGAAAGCCTCCTAGCAGCATTCCAATATARGTAAGCAAATATTCTTGACCTTTCTGGTGATTGCTTCCCCTGCCTCTCTGCCTCTCCAGCGGAATAGGAGAGGCTCTAAGRAAATGACAAAATAGCCAATAGTTTCCCACTGGGCAAAATTTTTCATTTAATGCCTTGATAATCATTCTCCACAAATAGCAGGGAGTGGGAAATCAAATGTAAACAGAAAGTGCCTAATCTATAAGGTCATTTGAGGGAGCCTTCGCCTGCTGAGAAGAGATGAGATTGATTGTACCAACAGGTAAGGCTTGTTTTAAATGAGATGTCCTCCAGCCTGTCTATAAGRAGCTGAGAGCAGTACATGCTCTCCTCACCATTGAAATCTTCTTTATACCATTTGCCTATAAATAGACATATTTTAAGATTTTATTAAATAAGAGATACTGCATGATTTTTACTGATGTTTAGCAGTTAAGGGACATTATACTAATTTCTTGCCATTATCATCGCACAGCTCCAGGATGCKTTGCTCAGCGCTGTGGGATTCCCTTCCTCGCTTTGTCCCCAAATGTGAAACAACTTCAGGACTTAATGTTTAGTTTTCTTGTTTTCTTTCGTAAATTTTTTTGTAATTGTTTTTTCGTAATTGCTTCCTTTAACACAGAAACCTACTAGTTAGTGAATTYTCTTCTCCTAGCTTGACTGCAAAAGCCAAATACTGCATCTCTTTACAGATATTCTGAACTTCAATAATTTAGTTGAAATACTTATTGCTCTAGAAGTGTTTGATATCAAGAGATGCACTGGCATCGGCTGTGTAACTTCAAAAGAGTAAAGAATAACAGAGCAGAAGATCAAAGGAAATGGTCTGGGAGCAGGAAGAAGAATTAATGTTTATGAAACCTACTGGCTTAGGTCAGCAGAAGTAAGACCTTTCAGCTGTGCTGTAGGCTCTCTACAGTCTTAAAGTCACTGTTTCTCTTGTGTTTCAGCTATTGGTAAAACAGGARTATCTTTAGTTATGCCATAAAGWTAATAATATAGTAAGTAATTTGCASTAGGTGTTTAAATACCAAGTCCAACTTGGAAGACAAAGCCCTGTAGAGAATCTGAAATAAAGAATGGAATTTCYAACCTGGGAGAGGGAGAGAGACAGACAGAGAGACAGAGAGAGACAGAGTGGGTAACCTTCATGACACTTGGAGGTAAAACTGAGGTTCATCAGGAAGCAAAAGGAAGGACAAGAGGACAAGTACTTCTGGCATTGCTGGAGCAAGAAACTGGTGAAACTCTGAGAGTGTCCGTCTCCCCCATGTGCTCTAACAACAACCCAGAAGTTGCAATATTGTTTATAACAAAAAGTAGTAGTARTAGCAGTAGTAACAACAACAACAATGTCAAAGAACTTGGGATTTTCAAACCAGATTCCTGGGTCCATAGTTTGTGCACACAATTTATTGCAGCTTCAGTCCCTGTCTTTTGCCCACAAGCACCTGCTTRGGCTCAAGTGGAGGCATCAGCTGAGCCTGCAGGAAAGGAAGCCCCTGAAAAATCCCTGTACCTTTCATCCTATTAAAATGCCAATGAATRCCACAACAGCTTTAGTGCCTCTGTTTTAAACAGGAGATCACAAGAAAGGCAAGTCACTAGACTCTGCAACTCAAAATTTTTCATGCAAGAGCAAATTCAAATGTTTTCAGCAAACAGCACCTGATTTTATCCAAATGATTACTATAAAAGTCCAAGGGAGAGACAGGCATTTTATCATTGTTTATCTTCCTATTATTGCAGGTGTAAGGGGAAACACAGTGCTCTCTCTGTAGCCAGAGGCCACTGCCATGTAATCTGTTCTTACACACAGCAACAGCTGAATAACTTGTGCATCGAGTCCCCAGGTTTGTTTAAATAAAGTGCATCATAACAAGCTCAGAGACACAGGCTCAAAATGTTAAACTGCAGCTGTGCAGTTTCTTGGCTCATTTTGAGAACGAAGCCAGTAGTAGAGCCAATACCTTATTTAAGCTGTCTGTCTGTATGGCATCCGAGCACAGGTTCTTCCCAATGAGATGGCCCAAGACCTCCTTAAAAATAAACCCCAATCTTCTTTATTTTTAGGGAAACTAGCAGTAAAAGCTTTAAATCTGARCTCTTGGCTTGCCAAGAACCCTCCTTGTTTCAAAGGAGTTTGAATGCTGCAGCAGGCATGGGAAAAGGGCTGGGTGAAACTAGGCAGGTTAATCAAATCCACTGCTTACTCAAAATCCTGACACTGCAAAGCAACTACCACATTATTAAGTCAATTCTTCTTAACCATTATGGATTTTTGTGACAAATGCCTCAGCAGTGTGTTTGGAGGAATTACAGGTGACTGAACACTGAAGTGAATGGTTTTTGTGACATACCTAATTATAAAGCATTCAGGACACATTTAATGCTGATTCTGTAGAAGGGAGATTTTGTTTACATATAAATAGGCTCTTCTTCAAATTATTAAATTGGCTGGGAAAAAATACTCATTCTCAACAGCAAAGCTGGGTGCCATCATGGTCTAACTGTGCCATTTCTTTTCCAGAATGAAACTCCCTTTGCACCAGGTTTTCTTCAGAYACTTGCTCCAAAGCTGACTGACACAAAAGAGCTTCTGTTCCCTCTGCAGTTACGTTTCCCACCAACTGCTGTTCTCAGCAGCCCTCCTCTGCCTTCACACATCAGTCTTGTGTTGCACAGATCTCACAACCTACCCTCAAAAGCCCTCCTGTGCCACCCCTCCTACTCTCTTCAGTCATCTCTCCCCAGACATGKTCCTGATTCATTCCTATCCTTCCAAACAGTAATTCTGCCATCATCTCTAGTGGCCACAGGACCACACCTGTGCCAGGGTGTAAAGACTCCTCTGAATTATGCTCATGTATTGATATCCCATGCACACTGAATCCAGGCCAACAGAAAAGGGAAACAACACTCCKTTTTTCAAAACGTACACTTGTGTTGAGCATATTCCCAGGCTATCTGTATTCAGCCTCCTTACCTTTTCAGTTTTAAAATAGATAATCACTTTCATTTGTCCTCAACAGTCATGGGCATAACCTGAGATAAGCAAATTGGGAAAGATGCTAATTAACAGGATATATGCTGTTGAGCCTTTGTTTACCAAGAGACATGAAAGGTGGGTTGTATTTGTATTTCCAGTGCTAACAACCTGTTATCTCCAACTATACAGACCCAAAAAAGAGCACAAAAAAAAAAAAGAAAACCACCAAAAACCCAAACCCATCCACCTAGGGATACACATGTCAATAGAGCTTCAGATCCAAGTAGCTGCCACAAAGGCTTCAGCACTGCAAAGGCAAGTGAAARCAGGGAGGCAAGGCACCTCCCGTGCAGGAACAAATGACCACAGTGTGATTAGGTATTAGCAACAGTGACATTGGACACATAATCCTTTGYGGATGCTGTGGACTGGGAAAGGGGAAGGCAGCACTCTGCTCATAGAGATGAAGAACTTGGCCATTTGCCCACTAAGCCATTTGCTGCAGCCATCCCACGGGATCAAACTTGGTTTCAATTATTTCCAACACTCATTTACTTAGCTTAAAGGTGAATGAGAGACTTCAAATAAGAGAGAGCACTACTAAAATACCAGAGGAGGAGGGAATAACTAAGGCAAACGCTGCCCTATGCTCCCACTGTGGTAAGAGATGAAAGAAGCCCCCACACCATGTAAATGTGGACTATCTGCAAATCCATTTATCCAGTTAACCTAATTTCCTCGTAAAACTATGACTTTGGTAGAAAAATACAAGCCAAAATACAGGTTTTTCCATTGCTGCAAGGTAAATACAACTTTGCAAAAGGCAAACCAATTACACCCTCTCTGTATCAGGTGTCTGGTGTCACCTGAGCTTTGCTGGGGCCACGGGGAAGGCTTCAAGCTTCCATGGTTACTCACAGGCATGGGCACTGCCACATCTTGGTGTCAGAGCTGCTCTGCTGAATGCAGACATCAGTTCCACTGGCACCAGTAACAACCGGGCAAGATGCAAAGCTTCTGGAAGAGGCAGGGCTGGCTAATTTCCTCAGGGGTAGAAATTAGGGATTCCTTAGAAYAAGGAAAACAAATGTCTGTTGATAAGCCACCTTTCTCTGTAATGGAATTAAGAGACCCATTTAAAAAAAAACCAAACCAACCAACCCACTGAAGGGTTAAAATCTGCTACTCTGCCTGGAGAAACTTGTCTGAAAAGAGTGATTCAATGGAAACAGATTGAAAGAGCTGTGTCTTCCTAGATCCAAGGAACGCTAATCCTTAGGGGAAAGCGAGGTTTGCACACAGCCTGCTTTATTATTCTTAAGATAAGCCTTCTCTGAAATTAACTCACTTTAAATAAATAATGCTGMGAGGAGAACTACCATCATCCTTGGAGGGAACAGAGCAGCAAGCAAATTCAAGTGCACTACAGTGGGCTTCATTCCCGTGGCAGGGTGGTCTTTGCTCAGCCTGGAAGCAGGAAAAGTGCAGAATGCACCCCTTGAGAGAGAGGGCAGCACAAATCCAAAATCCAGGGAAGAGACAGTGGGCTTTGGAGGAACAGCTGGCTATCTGGCAGAAACRCAGCAAGAGCACTGCAAGAGTTGCCTGACCAAAGAGCAGAAAGGGTGATAATCTCCCTACCTGTCTTTTCTGCCTTGAAAAAATGCTATTTTCTTCCAATCACATAGACATCTGTACTTGGAAGAATAAAAGGATGTGCTAAATGCCAGCTCCTCCACTGGCAGGAATCTGCCTGACAATGGAGCCRCTCCCATTTATGCAACTTGGCCTTCTTCACGTGGTGTCTCCAGTGGCTCAAACCCAAGTTTCTATTGGGGTATGTGCAAGCTTGGAAACCATTCCCTCTCCAAAACCATCACCCTGACATATTGGGTGTTTTGACCTTCAGCAACKGGAATTACTGGTTTGAATCCTCGGGTAAACTTTTCTTTGACCGTACTATGAACTGGGAAACAAAATATATTGGAAAGCTAGTAAACAACCCAAGCAACAGAAGTGAATAACTGCTATTAAATGCCTCCCTTGTTTTAATGAAACAAACAATTGCAGCTCTTCAATGCACTTCATTGAAAGCAGATTTTATCATGAATGGAATGATTTGGGACTCAGTCACTGCAAATGAATAAACTATATGGAGATTGCTTTCCATAGTAACAGAAAACAAGCAAATAAACAAAATGCCAGTCATAATTATATGGCACGAAATGCAAATTTCCAACACACTCTACTTCTAATAATGTCAGAACAAAGCCTCACTTCTCACTGGAAGTTACACGAGTTGAATGAAGAAGGAAATAGGGTTGTTACCCCACATGTTAAACAGAAATAAGTGACAGTGCCTTCACTCAGTGTGATGCTGGATGCTCCACACAGAACAGAATTGTATGTGCTGTTTCTGCACAGAAAAAGCAGCATTTACCAAACGAGCAGCAGACACTGCTAAGTGGCAGCAAAGGTGCTGTGTTTTCAAACAGCCAGTGTTTGAGCTCAGGATATGAAACAAATTTCTGCCATGTGCCAGAGCCCCTTCTAGAAATGGCATTGAGGTGCTCAAAGCAGCCCAGGCAGACAGAAGCACTGTCCATGGTGGTCTGCTTTGTTCAGGAACAGTCTCTGTCAGAGGAGTGGGTTATCCCTTGGAGATGAGCAAAAGCCAAAGTGAAAGATTAAATCTGCCACATGTGAGTAACAACAGCACCTTTGAGGATGTTCCTCAGCTGCCTCTGGCTTGCTTTGAATTTACTGTTCATGCTTCTACCTTTCAAACTAGCCGCTCTTTCCTAATTAAGAGACTGACTTCTCATGGAAGAGAAGCATTAATTCCAAGTCTCTCCTTAAAAGTGGAAATTGCCTGCTCCCTCTCAGSCCCCTTGGATTCTCTGATGTTCAACAATACTGGCTGCAATAGCTCCAAGACAATTTTTTTCCATGGAGCGTTCATTTGTGTCTCTCCACCTACCTAAATTTACTGGGTTTGACATCTCTGAGGAGCTCAATTTTGACTGAAATTTGCTATCAGCATCAGGGATTATGGGGGCATGAGAGGGGAAAAAAACCTAATTGTAGCCACATCGAATGTATTTTAAAAAATGAAATTTACAAAAAGAAACATTATTAAAATTGGGGATTAATTCAGTGGGATTTTAAGTGGGTTCTTGACYCAAAGTTATTTGGTATTTTTCTAATGCTATGGAAGAAACTATAAAAATGTCTGCTGACATAATTTTGTAGATACCACACAAAACTTGCCATGCATTAAATAATCTGTTAATATCACTCRGAGAGTGATATTATTCTCAACTAAGAGCCTCATAGTTTACCCAGACAAATACCAGAAAAGACATGTAAGAATAAAGAATAAAGAGGAGAGGTCACACTATGAGGCTGGAAACTGTATTCTGGAAAGCAGGAAATCTGTGGAAGGACTGAGGAAATGGAGAGGGACATGCTCTGAGAGCCARCTCAGATGAAATAGTCACAGGTTTGTTCAACATCAGCTGCATAAAGGCAGAGTTGTGTCATCACCTCTACACTGCAGAACTAATAACCATGCTTTCAAAAATCTGCTAAAAATCTGAAAAGATTCCAGGGAAGACCTGCAATAAAAAGCCATGCCTGAGAAGTGTGGTTTATTTCACATGAATATTATTCTTGGAAAAGCTAAACAGAGTGACAAGGTTAAAMACCAGTTTAATTGCAGCCTTCAGGTTGCACAGAGCAGCAATTCTCAACAGCAGACAGCACTTTATTCTACYACAAAAAGACATAACGAGAGTTAATGGTGAGAACTTTCAAGACAGACAAATACAAGAYAGAAATAAGGCATAATTTTAACCATGAAGAAAATCCTTGGAACAAATTACTGAGGAATGAGACATAGTCAATGACRTCTTTAAATCAAGACTCAAGAATTTTGCAAAATTATAACTCAGAGGTAGTTTGATGACAAGAATACTGATTGAAATACTAYAGACCATAGAGGACTGTAAGTGTTTCCTTTGGTCTTAAAATGTGCAAATTTTTCCAGCAGGCTGCAAGTTTTCCATGGATAGGGACTCTGTTATTCATGCCAGATATTGTCACCTGCTTCAAATCCATCCTGAAAGAGCAGCTCCCGTAAAACCTACCAGCCTCTGCAGCACCTCTCTAATCCCATCCTGGGACTCAGACACTGCTCCTTTTAAACTGGTACTCACAATTCTCCTCAGCCACAGCTTGAGCTATTCAATGAGCTCTGTCTCATCGCAATCCACATCTCCCTTGCCCGTGTCAGCACTGAGTGTCCCCTGGGAACCGTGTCATCCAAGACAGTGAGGCCAGCTGCTCCAGAGCCACCATCTGCACGCAGGCTCGTGTGCCCTGCAGCACATCGGTGGCATTTATCTCAGAGGCTGCTCTCACATGGCTTCCCTGGACTGTGGCTGCAGGCGACAGCCAAGCCTGAGGTGTCACAGGTGAGCAGCTCCAGGATGTGTTGCCTTGCCTCCCCTGGTGCAAGCCAGCACATTTTAGTCCCTCTGACATAAAGTCAGGACTCCAAGACAAACAGCAAAACGTGCCTTCAGTTTAACTTTCAGCAATGGTTACTTTGCCAGTCCAAACAGCTGAGTGTTTGTAGCTCTTTTCGTTTCATAGTAACACTGTCCCTTACCCATCTTTTGTCCCTTTCCTGTCCTGCCAGATACTTCCCTGAAATACTGCAGCACTGGCTTGGCAGGGTGGGGGATCACCAGGACCATCTCCAGTCCACACCCAATTAATGTTCATAAACTCAGGGAATGGAAATGCTGGAAAAAAGCRGTTTTAGCAAGAATGAAAATCAATCTGAGACCAGTTCTGCTGTTTGTTCGTTATTCATCATTGATCTTTTCCTTTGATACATTTTCTTCCTTCTGTCAGAAGMGTTCCAAACAGCCTGTTTGGTTCAGGATGACAAACTGCAGAACCTAAATATCAAGGAGTCAAAGAGAACATCCTTTGAAAAACCTCTAAGCAACAAAAAAAAAAAAAAACCACAAACCCCTCAGACTAACCCAGCAGCATTAAAGAAATCGCAAGCTGGGATTAGTCTGCACGAGTCACTTAATGAAAAGAAGCAACCTTGTACTTTCATCAGCATTACCAGCTCTTGGGATATTTTGAGAAGTCACATAATACTTGCATGGGAGTTTATAAAATACTCAGATACTGAATGCAGCAGCTGTAGTTGAGAATTTCAGCTTTTATTAAAGAAGGATTTATTATAAAATGTTGAGGCCTTATGGTCTATGSTATAAGTTTTAAAATATTAAAAAAACAAAAGGCAAAGTCTACCCCCTGCTTAGTAAGAAGAAAGAGTTATATTTGTCATTCTGCCTCACTGCCATTGTTGTCTTGCATGATTTCATCCAGTGAAGGTTCCCAGCTCTAGTGAAACTCTGGCATAGCTCCAGGGGCTGATGACAGGACTATTTAACAGATGCTGTTGTTATTTAGACTATTTATACTTGTTCAGAATCTAATGAAATAACAAGTGTTGGATATACAGTGAGTTCATCTAAGCATCAAAATGCACCTACAAAAATTACTAAAGACCATTTCCTTCTAATGTCTCACCTGTGGCTTTTGGGGTGGTTTTTAGGGGAGGGTTGTTTTTTCTCAACCAGATTCTATTTAAATCTCATATTTTTTTTTAAAAAAGCATGACCACTTGAACAAGAAGCAGTGACCACATCCCCTCAGCTGTGTACCTGTGACCAGCAGGAGCTCTCAAGTGATCACACAAGAACTGCTTGTACAGACTTYACCCTTTAAGGGCATTAATGATTTCTTTGATGCCCTCAGATTAATGGTACCACTGCCCTTACTACCAAACACCTACAGAATTCTGTGAAAGAAGCATTCAGTCAAGAGTCACAAGTAAACTGGAGGCTGAGTGATGAAGAACCGTATCCATCTTGCCAAAGGCATTGTCTCATCACGTAGACAAACAATTTGTGGACAGATAAATGTGCCAGAGACAATCTAATCTTGGAAACAGCCTTGAAACCATGCAAATCAGAAGTAACAGATATTCAGCTTTTGCATAAAGCAGCTTTGCAGATGAAAAATGACACCCAGCATACAYGGAGTAAATGAGAGGACAGAAACAACTTCAATTACATTCATAGTGCTCACCATTCTTTCTACAACATAAACAGGACAACAGAAATGCTCATATTAATCAGCCAGGGCTGAATTTCCTCCCACCAAGACAGCTTATGCAGACACATGGGGAAGAAAAATAAAATCATTTAACAAATTAGAAAAGCAAGTAGAAAACTGAAAGCTGTGTGGTCACCGGGAGTAGTGTTTCACCACAAATCTGTGAGGGCGTAAAAACATGCACTATTTCTGAAACACCCAATGTAATTGTTAATAACAGAAAAGATGAACCTAAAGTTGGATGCAAAAAGGTTCTTTTACAGGGTCAATTCAAACAGAATGAACAGAGAGAAATCTATAGGCAAGATTATTAAAGCATGAGAAGCACTCTCTGCTCTCTCATCCCCTTTTTTGGAAGGGCTTTAACTACTCTTACATCCTTGAATTTGAGGAAAAAAAAAAAAGGACAGAATCAATAGGATAACTATGGCTCTTCTGGCTATTTTAGATAGATTTATAACCATTTGCAAATTGCATTAAACATGCAGAATTCAGGACAGGAAACTTTTAATTTTCTTTCACAAATCTAATTAACTAAATGAATATGCTCCAAGCAAAAGCAAATCCCCCAGTGCATTTTTGAGAAAAGTGATTCTCATGAAACTGCAAACAGCACCAGAGATCCTCTCCTACACAGGCAAAGTGGGGACCAAAAGGGACAGTTTAATTCTGCAAAGGACACTTGGGGTTACAGAAATATAACTTCATTTAAAAATACAGTGTCTGAGAGCTTCAGGGTATYATTTTTGTCCACAGCAGACAAGCAGTCTGAGTGGTTTGGTAATGAGAACACAAGATTGGGAAGAGGGATTAGAAACCATGGAAGTAAAAACAAAAATGGACAAGAAACAGACTGGCACTCAGAAAAACTAGTTGCAGCAGAGATTAATTTTTTTTCTGCAGAAGCATGTCACCCACCCCACTACACACGAGCAAGAGAAAGCTCTGGCAGCAAGAGACAAATTGCTATTTGCTATTACTCTCATAATCATGCCTACAGAGCCAACTCTGTTTTGCCCTGATACATAATTTATAGAGGGGAGAAAAATGCCACCCTTGAAATTACTTTGGCCCTGTAGTTTTTAACTGTCAGAGATGATTTCTTTGAGATCTAATTCATGATTTGCAGGCTTCATTAAGTTTTCGCAAGTAATTTTAAACTTAAATCACCATTGGCAAATCCATCATTTATTGATAGAAACATTAGGACTCTAATGCAGTGTGACTTGTGATGAAACAAGATAGGAAGGGATTAGGGTGGAAAAAAAGTGCTCCTTTCTGCAACAAAAAAAACCATTTTGTCAGGAAGAGAATCAGAGAGGGGAAAAAAATAGTTTTTTTCTCTCCTATCCCTTTGAACAATCCACAAAGAGTTTTTAAAGTTGTTAAAATTATCTCCTAGAACTTGGGTAAGGCAATAGAGCCTCACTCAAGAAGTGTAAGGAGTAAACTTTCTGTTTTCTTCTYGTTTACAGAGATATTTAAGGATGGGGTGCAGTAGAACTCCATCCTATGAAAAACAAGGGAATAAACAAAAGCAAGTAAAACACAACAGAGAAGCCCAGATACTGATTCCCTCACCAAACTGAATCCCGTGAGTCTGGCTGAGGACCTGTCAAAACAGCAGAAAGATGATGACTGTATTTTGATGTGGTATTTAAGGATTTAGTGAATAATTATTCCAAACTTTACCACACAGATAATTTCCAAACAAACAGCATCCAGGTATGCTTTTCAAAAGCCCGTATCTACTGATCCTACCACAAAAAAATCTCCTTTTATGCTTTGTAGCCATCTCCATTCTGTGCAGTTTTCCACATAGCCAGAGATTTATTTTTATATTCCATATAGCAGTTTTGTTTACTGCACTTTATTTACCCTGCCACTGCTCCCCTTATCCAGCATTCACTGTTTCTGGCCACCCTTTCTGAACAGATGTGATAAAGCATTGCACACACAAGTGACATCAGTGCAGCTCCCAAAGAAAACACAACTCCAAATGAGGTGCAAAGCACTCTTGTCAAAGATGCACAAGCAGAAATCCTTGCATCTTCTTATCTGTGGCTGAGTGAGGCTGTGCCACAGCAAGAGTTAACACTTCCTGCCCATAGAAAGAGTAAGAAAAAGAGCCAGAACCCCCTACAGTGCAACACTATGTAACAGCATGAAAAATTTGGAATATTTGGTACTATTTAAAAAGAGCGGATGTGACTTCAGCGAGGTTATTTCACTSAGAGATCATGAAATGACTGGCTGGCTCCTAAACCAGATTTTACCTATTTTAGAATTACTACCCTTATCACTTTAAGCTGTGTGGGTATTTATGTGACTTTCTCATTTATTTTTCATATATAAATAATGAATAAGAATATATGAGAATAAGAATATTAAATAAGCTGACTGTAATGCATTTTAAATAAACTTGCTACTTTTTTTTTAGCTCTAAATTAAATGCAYAGTAAGCACCTCTCAAATGCTTCTGGCTAAAGTTACCACTGGGAACTTAATGGGTGTGCTGATGAAACATTTACATGCACCTGTTTTGGCCATAAAGAGAAAAAATTTGCACATTCAATACATTCAGCTTTACATCCAGCCTCTCGTCTGCAATGACTGCCTGCTTAATATGTACAAATGAAAGATTAAATGGGGAAAACTGGAAAGCTTCAAAGTCTGGACTCTTTTAAATAGACATTCYCAGACACTGTTTGGGCCACCATATATGAGCTGAGATTTATAAAGTTCTGCCATTCACATTTCAATTCTGTTTCAATAAATGCCATTATAAAGTCTTCAGACTAGTAATAAAAAASCTATTAATGTGTTTCCTCCACGCTAATCAATTCAATATGGGGATTGTGATGTTAACACTACYTTACATTACTGCCTTCATCATTTCTCATTCTTCCAATATATAAAATAAACAAAAGGTTTTTGGATTCCTTATAGATTCATTTTTATCTCAAAGTGAAAGCTGTGTGAGATTTGTGGCTTCAGACTCATAGCTGGTGATAAGCTTCTCCTTCCTTCCTCTTCTCACACTAAATATATAAAGAGACTTTAACAAAATTAATTGCAGCATTCACTGTTCATGAATTTCTATGCTTGTGTAGTTCATTTCCTTGCAGATAGYGAAGCAAAAGGGGATTCTCTTGCTGCCAAGGTTACAGGATTCATGAGTCAAGCCTGCTCAGGACTAATGGGGAGTAAATAAAAAATCCCCCTCATCTTTCCTTTCACTGGGGGTGAGTTTTTAATCACTTTAAATTACTCGGGGCCATGGGACTGCATTCCTTAGGATAGAGGGACAGACGGACCAAATGCTGCCAGGAAAATCCTAAACAGCCATTTATGCCACAATTTGTGTAATGTTTAGTAATAAAAATTACTCCCAGTTTGGGAACCAATCATTTTCATCTCTAGCAAAGTGTAAAGCCCCTCACTCAATTCCTTCATGAGCAATTCCAATCTTCGAGCCAGGCAAGATGCAGGAAAGGCAAAGCTCTCTGTGCTCCCTGAGAAAAGGGCAGCAGCATAAAACCTTCACTTTCCCATCACCTAATCCCAGTACCCAACCCGCAGACTGGAGAGGTCACAAAAGGGAACTCATCCCTGATTAGGGCCATCAATGAAGCCCCTGTGCGTGAGGTGAAGCCACAAAGCACTGCGGGGTCAATCTGGGTGTTTCTTCTCTTGGTGCAGATCAATAAACTCACTTTCAGGTGCTGAAATAAGAAATAGCTTTATTTGCAGGAAAAGACCTACAGAGCCACCCTTCCCAAATCCTAAAGTTCTTGTATGTTCTGAGACAATCCAGGTCTGGGGAGGGATACTGGTACATCCAGAAAGCAATGAGCATTTCCTGAGTTTTCCTGGATTTTTAAGTTAGAGAGTGGAAAKACAATTTAATTTCCTACTTCATAAAACACAATCCATCTTTCATTCCCCACTCATTTTTAGAAAAATCCACTGAGATAAAAGTCTTGTTTAATTTATTCTTCCATTTCAGCTTGAAATGGATGACCAGTTAATTTCCATATGCCATGACCAGTTAAGTTCCTGATAAAACAAAGGAAGTGATGCAAACCTATGCATTATTAATAGGAACAGATTTTTACCCTCCATGTACTGAAGGGAATCTGAGAGGCTCGGCACTGTGGTCACGGGACACAAAAAAAGAGAAAGTTGAAATTCATTCTTATGCAAGGAATTCTTCCCAGAGGAATTTTGCTGTGGGGGGCAGTGCACTGAACCATGTCCCAGCACTGTACTGCTGTTCAGGGTGACTCCACCTGTGAGCTGTTTCACAGATGTGGAAGGGATTCAGGGCACTCCCCATCCCAGCATTTTCATGAACTCTCAAAATTCAAGCCTCTCTGAATTATCTCCAAGCGGGTCAACAAGGGAGGCCAAATCACTCTCAGCTTAAAAACACATTTTTGTTATGTAGGATGTACTTAAGTGTCGGTGAAATATAATTTTCCTTTAGCATTAGTTTTTCTATTTATCAGATTCCACCACCACCACTTAAAAGAGCACCTAGAAATTGCTTAAAAACAACCTCTGTAACAAGTGTCAAATGCTTGCCTACTTGACTCCACTCAAATCTGTTCAATCAGAACAAAAGTTATCAACATGCAGCCAAAAATTCCCACTAGGAAATTGTTTCAAGGACTCAAGGTGAAGTGATGGGCAAGTCAGAATTGACATGGGRACTTCTCAATGTTCTCTTCTCTTGGAAGTTTAGAGCAACCAAGGCATTGCAAGCTTTCAGAGATCAGAAACTTGATCCTCTTAATTAACACTATTTAAATTGTGGATTCATGGTGTTAAGCTGAACAAGGCCAACAGTCTTTGAGGAGAAAGAGAATAATTGTGTGACTGAAGAAACATGCTTCAAGTAGTGCATTTCATCAGCTCTGTTTCTCAGTTCCCAAATGTGCCATTTAAAAAAAAAAAAAGTCTATGTAGACAGGGCTACTCAACACTTCTCAGATAAATTAATCTCCTCTAGAAAAGTTCATATGGAAAAATACTGAGAAAGAATAATACTGGAATCCTTAAATATGCTATTAAAAATATTAATGTGTTGTATCAACAGTAAATATAAAAGCTGTGGAATAGATAAGGACTTACCAAGCAACCCTTACAGGCTACACCACTGCATGGCATCCTGTGGAGGCCAGAAAAAAACGCTACACAGAGTCTGTGAAAGAGTGCTTTAAAATATGTCACTCATCTGCACTGAAATTGCTTCATAAGGACGTGTGAAAAGGTYTATTTGTTCACATGCTCAATTTTAACCCAAATATTCTCCTTTTGCTTAATCACTTCAAACCTGTGATATGCACCCGTGGAAGCGTTTTGTTATTGGAAAGCTTTTGCCATTATATGCCTTCAATAAATTACTATAAAGCCAAACAAAATTAAGTCAAATGGTTGGTAGACATGCAGATTTCAGATCCACTCAATTTCCATAATTTTTGCGAAAAGTGGTGACCACCTGCAGCAGATGCCCAAAATTAATACCTAGAACAAGACCAAAAGGCTGAAATTGGAGTGTTAACAGATAAATACTTCACCTATTCCTGAATATACACCTGGGATGTTGCTTTGCCAGCAGTGACTGGAATTTCTGGACAAGAAGTGCCAATACTATGCATGACAAGAGAAGATTGTCCCATGAGAGATTGGTGAGAAGCTCCTGAGCACTGGAAGAGAGCAAATACCACTCCTATCGTCAACATGAGCATCAGGAAGATCCAGGAACTATGGCCTTGTCAGTCTCACCAAATTCCCTGGGAAGGGGACAGAAAACTGATCCTTGAAACCTTTTCCAAACCTATGAAGGACAGGAAGATGACTGGGAACAGTCAGAATGGGTTTAYAAAGGGAAAATCATGCTTAACTAACATGACAGTTTTCCAAAATATGGCAACAAGCTTTGTGCATGAGGGGAGAGCAGGGGATGTTGTTTAGCTTGCCTTTACTCAGATTTTGACACCGGTAGCTCAGCAGAGAAAGACCTTGGGGAAGGTTAAGTTGACCATGAGCCAGAAATGCACTCTTGTAGCAAAGAAGGTCACTGTGACAGTGGTCCAACACTGCAACAGGTTGCCCAGAGAGACTGTGGAACCTCCATCTATGGAGACAGTCAAAACCCAAGTGGACACAGCCCTGGGCAGCCTGATCTTGCTGTTCCTACTTGAAGAGGGGGTTGGACTGCCAGATCTCAAGCAGTGTCTCCTAAACTAAACTTTTCTGCAATTCCATATCCTAGCATGGGTGCTGCACAGTCATTGAGAAACTCAAGGAAAAGCCAAGCTGCCACAGCAGAGATTAGGAAATTAACATCAGAGGAATCTATGTTTCATTAATTACATTTCTTTTGGAAATGTGTGATCTTTCTGCAGCAAAAATTCAACCAACTTCTTAGCAGGCAAGAGCATCCCACACATTCTGCATCACAACATTAAGACATCATGCTTGGGAACAAACTCCTGGATCATTGCAGCTGGCAGGCAGTGGATCTCCTACGGCACTGGAATGCATCAYTGCACACACTCAAGCGAGCATTATTTGGACCACTAACTTGAGAAGTGGGAAMGAGATTTAAAAATACTACAATGAAGGATAATACCTTCACGAAAGACAACAGGCAGTGCCCACTGACTTCACTTAGGCCAGGATTTTACCCTACAGAAAATGGTGACTTGTGCTTACACTCTGTGCTGACAGCTGATACTGTACTGTGCAGATAAACTCCTAAAAGGCTTGAAATGAATATGGCAAAACTGTGATATCCAGCAGCAATTGCAGTGTTCTAGTCTTACTTATCTAATCACCTCTCCCTGAAGCTTTCACATGAAAACTGACACCTCCATGAATAGGGCTGAAAGAGAGAAAACTTAGGCAGGCAGTGGGAGAAGCAGTCCTCACTGCTCTGAGTGATAACAAAGTCATCATGAAAGAGCTGCCCCTGCCATTTGTACATAAATCAGTGCCAGAGCCAGCACCAACCAGGCTTCCATTGGAGCACCCAGCTCTGYGAGCCACACCTGGCTGCTGAGTGGTCACCTGCAGTGGTGGCAGCAGCAAGGGCACTCTGCTGGCATTTCCTTAAATATCAGTCCTRTTTCAACTCACTACAAGATATGCAGCACATTCTCCCCATTTTCTTCACACTCCTCTAAAGAATTATTTTTTTCCTCCCAAGCTGACCGACCTTGAAAAAACCATTTCTTCTCCATTTGCACAGATCCAGCTGCTTTTGTGCCAACTACAATGCATTCCCTATTCATGGAGAAAAAGGTGGACCTGAAAGAAATCTACAGGACATTTACTTGTGCATGCACGTCACATAGAGAGTAATGTYGATTCTCTTCACAGCTCTTAAATATCCCTTCAACCATTCTGATTAATTCAAATCTTGCTGTAGCTCCTTTGGTCCTGAATTTTTAAAGGAAAAGCTACATGTCTTGTGCAATAAATCTAACAAGCATCTGGTTCTTAATCAAAATCTTACATGCTTTGTGACTTTCTGCTTTCATTATGTCTGTAAAGACTTTTAGTAGTTTCTTATGTATCTTCAATGATCTTTTGCATCTTTTCCATTTTGCTTTGTTTACATAATTTTCCAATTTAATATGCAATTCAGTTTGCACTTCAGCATGCCCTTCAAGGTGACCTCTGAAAAGGTTTCCTAAATGCTGRGGTTACACCTTTGTCAACAGAAGCAACATGAGCACTGCTGAGGGAGATGACATGTATTGCTCTGCTTTCCTGTGGTTCAGAGGCACAAATGAAGATGGCAAAAATGTGTGGGAAAACATGTGTGGGTGCCTTGGATTTTGGCAGTAAAGCGCAAAATGGAGAAAGCAAGAAAATAAAAACATATAGTGTTGCATAATAATTCAATAATCTATCACAGAAATCAACTCATTAAGAAATTGTGCCAAAGGCAATTAGTAGCAGGAGCAGGGGTGTGAAGGGGTTTCAACAAGAACTGAAGCTCTCAGGAATTTTGTTCTCAGGGACGCCTTCCCTGCAATTTAAAGGTGTAGAAGAGGGTACATAAAATGACTGCAGTACAACAAAGGGAATTAAGGTTGTGCCATGGTTAAAACAATTTTTGCACAAGCCTCACTTATTGATAATGCCAGGACACTGCAGCAGAATTGTTACCACCATCATCCAAATTATCAGAGRCACTGTATGTGTCAAGTAAGAAATGTGTACACTCCGAAAATGCAAAATAAAGCTCTTACTCTGCTCCCTGTTAAGACACATCCCTTTAYACAAAATCTACTCTGTCTTCCAGCTCAGTCACTTCCACTGTCAAGTCAATCATGGATTTTGTTGCACATAGATTCAGAGAYCCCAAGAACACAATTATGAAAGATTATTAGTTCCTACTAAAAATTATTACAGGATGTAAGCATCAATGACCACTGCCTGGTAATCACCATTGATTATGCTGGTTTTGTAAGTATGGAGAATATATTTTAAGCAGTACCACGGCTGGTGTCTAGAAAGTTGCTAAACCTCCTCCCTACACCTGAACTTCACAGCAAGAATTCAACACACAAAARTATCAGTGGAGAAGACTACATCATCTTGCAGCGCAGCAATATTTCAAATGAGAAGTCTTGGCCATATCAGGGAATTTGGGTAATAGAAGGTACCAGAGTGGCCTGRAAGTCAACACACTCTCCCCTTAAAAGAACCCAGAACCAGTAATGGGTTAGAGCTGCTGCTGATCAACAGATCTGCTTTTTCTTGTCTCAACTAGTTCACTGCATACCATTCCTCAGTTAAATAAAAAGAAGGGATTGAAAAAACATCAGCTGCAAATTATGTCTAATAAAGTGGTCAGCCTAGCTCCTCACTCTTCAACTGCAGCTGACAGATCCAAGAGAAGGACTATATGCTACTGGCCTGCTTACAGTCTGATAATACAAAAAGTCATCTTCCCCTCTCTTTTTTTAATATGTGAAAWATGTTAAGCATTTAGTTTACTGTCATTTTCTAATGTTGCCTGAAATACATTATGACACATCAAAAATGTTCATAGAATGAATAAAAAATGTGCTGTCTGTTTCAATATACCACCTCAGTCATCCCTCAGCATTTGATGTTGCCTGTATTTAAACGCCTAAARCTGATTAATTATTTATTTTACCACCTTTCTAAAACATTCTTTTCTCTTTCTGCTATTCTTCCCTTTGTCACATCAAAGTGTATAAAACGAGAGCCAGCAATTAGAAGACATGCAAGTTGGGGGTCAGTCACCAGCTAAAGCTGATGCTGATGAGGTTGTGTGCAAACCAGTGCTATTCACTTCTGAACACTGGCATGCTCCCAGTTCCAGATCCATCCAGATGCTGAAACTTCCTATGTGACCAGAGCTGAGTCATATAAAAACTTGTGGAACAGCAAGGTCCCATTCCATTCATTCAGACATGAAAGCACCATGTATTTCCCAGCACCACCAGGATTTCAGCCTTTAACATCACTTTTCCCAGTYGGCAAAAGCAGAGCTGAACTACTCACCTCTTGCAATGTCCTTTAAGGGGATGGACAAAACCCAYACAGATGTGCAAAGTATTTAATAAACACCTCTACTGCATTCCMGAGTTTTCCTTGGGAGAGGCTGGTTGAAGACCTGCACCACTTATATTCTGTCTACTATGAAACCTGCAACTTGAGGTATGGGAAACAGATCACTGTAAAAGCGCTCCACCACAAAAACATAATTTGATGTACTCCTGAGATCTTGCAATTAAAGATTGCAAGCTAGCAATGAGGCTCAATTATATCTCTTTCGGSTGTAGACTTACTGATACATTACCAAATATTTATCAAGAAAACCTTAGATRAATTTAGTGATGTCAGGAAATCATAGATAGATCTACCCAGCTTTAAGCCAGGCATAATGGCAGCAACAGCTCTGTTCAATTCATCCATACAGATAAGGGAATTAATATCCCAGTTAGCCAGGCTGGAGGTTAGAACTGGATTTCTCCTGAGGAAAAAAAGCACTATTCCAAACTGGCAGCAGGACACTATGGAAAATACTGAACTTATTGCAATATGAGCAAAAATCRAAACTGCTGAGGATGAAACACTTACCYTCTCTCTTTCTGAACTCAGCCCAAATAGGAAGACATGAAGCATAAAGAGCTGGCAGGCTGCTGCATTATCTGATCTTTATAAAGAGTATTTGTGTTAGGCACAGAGCTTAATTTAGGAAAGTTTGATTTTCCTTTCCCTGCACCCATTCCCCTGCTAACATTTTATTCAAGGTATCAATTAGACCTTGATCAACCATTGATCAAGAGTTCCCAATGGGGATCCCTAATGCATTTTATCTGCAGCTATTATTCCTAAATAACACCTATTTCTGAGCATGCACTTAATTCTTTTCATCAGTACTGTGCTTTCTTTCAACAAGCCTGTTAATAACATTTTGGAAGTGCACTTTCAGAGAAATCCTACTTAGACAAATGAATTAGAGAAACTAGTGGGATTTCCTTAGATGTGTTTGTTTTTTCAGTTTCACAGGCAAATAGGTTCCATGGCACTCACCTCCTCCTGCCTAAAAAAGGCTAAAGTTACATGTTGGAGTTCACGATAGTAAATGCAAAGCTGTTCAGAACAAGTGGAAAGAGCTAACCAATAATGCTTTAAAGCAAACCTTCATATTTTTCACTAAACCCCTCATCGAATGAAAGATATGATGCCTCTTAACACATTTCAAAATTCTTCACCACCATTAGCATCTTCCTTGCAATATTTCTTTTAAAGACCCATAAGGTGCAGATCAACTTTAACAAGACTTGAGTGTACAATTAAATCAGTCACATGGGTTCAAGCATGCACTTAGGTTATGTGCTGAACAGGGAGAGATTTAAACCTAGGCCTGACTGCTTTGCTGAAAAGGAGCCAAAGTAAATTGGCTATAATTAAATTCTTTTGATGAAATTTCTGTAACTCCCTATTGTGGGACACCAGTTCTGAAATGCTAATAAACTAGTTAAAATTAAGCTTATTACCAAGTAAAATAAACCACAGAGCCACTTCTGTCTTTTCTTATTTTACACCACCATTTATATAACATTATTTTGCATTAGACAAATAAAATACTTGACCAGACCACATTAGACTCACAGAGCAGCAATTGCAGTGCATCACCGTCCAGGAGGCAATCCACAGATTTCTCCACATGTGCCTGCAGTGCTACTCCTGGTGATCCTGAGAAAGAGCTTTTATCTAAGTCAGCACTTAATGCAAAATCCKAATTCCAGAACCCTGCCAGAGAGATGGCACATGCCAGGAACTGCTTGACTGGTAGACTCAATAATCACCTTAAAGGTCTTTTAGAAACAAACCAAATGGAATCTTAACTGGAAAATAAAGCACCAACACACAGGCTGCTCAGAAACCCGTGCACACATCCCCACAGAAATGCCAGAGAGAGTTAAAATTGGCCTGGTCCTCCAGAGCCTTTTCCGCATGCTGACAAGTGCACACACTTCCCACACAGATAATGCTCTGAAATGATCCCAGCCTGSCACAGCAGGGAACAGCCCTGGAGGATACAGGAACCCAATAATTCTACCACCATTCAAGAGTTCCAACAGTAAGAAGGGTGTGGTGTAGGCAAAGTCAAATGCTGACAGAGAAACACTGCTAGAAAAGGGCTATCTGACCAAACAGTGGTGCAGAGATCACTCTGCCAGTTTTGCAGGGTTTTCCACAGCCTGTYGTTTTCCAGTAATGTAAGACCATCTCTAAACTGCATAGAGCTTGGGTGATCTTGTCCCTTCACTTTAGGCTCTGTCTCTCCACTCCAGCAGCACTAACATGCCCTGTGTGTGTGTTTTGGACAGCCCTGTGGGCTGTGCTGACGGGGAACATGAGGCRCTTCATTACCCGAGGAGACGTTTCTGCTGCACTGTCAAAGGCAAACATGGAAAACTTTTAAACTCTCTTGACAGAAGCTCAATGAGAACAAGTTTCTGTGGTAGATTTGAACTATACTTTCTATATGAATAATTGCATCACRTTTTTTGTGAATCCTTCCCTCACAGTGGCAAGCGGCTCAGCAGGATCAGATTGTTTCTGTGAGCAACTGCAYGAGTGCAGCAGGTGGAAGAGATTCTGGTTTTCCACTTTCTAAAGCCAAATGTGTAAGAGGTTGTGAGGACTGAGCTGCATTTAAAGTCATATCCACCAAATTCCAACCTGCTCCGCTGTATGGGATGAGGTAAAATACCAGTCAGGAATTAAAACAATTTTCAATTTCTTTTCAGAGACAAAGTAAGAAATGCATCAATCTACTGACAATATTTTTTTATAAGATAGCAGCAAAAGTTATAGAGGAGCAGCGTGAAAAACAAGAACATTTTCACAACATTTCATGAAAAACAGAAGAAGCCATTATTTTTCAATCCTCTGTGGGCTATTCTGTGGGCCATTTTCAACACAGCTAAGCAGGCACAGAATTTAGACTGTAGTTTTCACAGGGACCCAAGCGAGTTAATGGCCTAATCTTTATTGAAAATTCTCATCTTAACTTCAAGTTGCCAGAAGCAGTAACTGCTCCCATAATCAGATATCATAGTCAGTGATTCTTCAGTGTTTTTGTTCCTTCATGGCTTATGTTATTCAATTTGACATTAAAAATAAGAAAAACCAAAACAAAACATAACCCCAACAAGTTTAAAAAACCTCCCAGAAAACACAACACACCACCACCATCCCCTCCAAAACAAAACACCAACCTCACATTATGGTGGTTCAGTTATGSTTTTTCATTTGTGGGCATTAAATAGCTCTGTCTGTAAATCAYATAAAATTCAGACATCTGAACAAACCTACTGAAAAAAAAATCACCTATTACAGCTGAAAAAAAGTAAATATGGAGAAAATGTCCCTTTTTTGTGCCTCCAGGAGAATCATCACAGTAAAAATAAATACAGATGCTAAAACCAGGAGGATTATACAAGTTAGAACTGGTACAAGTCTGCGCATTTTATTASCATAATTTATATTCTAGCAGGATCCAATCTGGTGTTGAGAAATACAAGTATTGAGCCTCTGACAGGACAGGGCTCTGATGCTTTCTCCTTATCACAATAAAATTAAGGTTAACCCTCTCAGTACTCCGTGGATCTGTTATAAATACACAGAGAGTCTCATACAGAAACGGCAAACATATAAAAATGTCAGATGTTGCTCTGTATTGATGGAATCAAAATAAAACATACTACAGAGAGTATTTTCCTTATAGATAAGTAGCCATGCACATAACCAACCATGTGACTCCAGAAATGTCACTGGAGTTTGGACTGCTTCAAATGGGGGTGTAAAAGCAGCCTGAAAAAATGCTGCCCTCAGAGTGGGAACAACCTGCCTTAGCTGTCACACTCACACCAGCTCCATTCAATACCACATCTCTTGTGCTGACACTTCTGACCTCAAAAAAAGTAAAAGCCACACTTTAGGAACTTTTATATAAATATGCACAGAGGCCAAGAGGAGTTTCCAAGTCTCTCAGGTGCTCATGTTGAGCTGAAGACTATGAGCTGTCCCTCTGCTGCTCTGGAACAGTCAGGATAAAATAAAAGGGCTGTGGGTTTTTCCTGACAACCATCCTATAGGAATGTGTTCCACCACAGCCCACATTCACTTCTGCAGAAGTCAAGAGATTAATATTTAGCAACATAATTAGTCAGGAGAGTTGGACAAATAGCAAACAAGGTGTGAGCTCAGGCCCTGCCAAAGAGATCTACAGTGCAGTTCCAAGAAACAAAACATTACCCCTTTTCCTTCCTACACTCTGGATTCCTGAGCTTTCTCCGAGTCCCTCCCTCTTCACAGTATCACCCTGGATAGCCAGTTCAGATGAAGAGTTTTGAACTTTAGGGCAGCATTTATCTCATGAAAACAAAACAAAACAAAAAAAA